>NW_027491558.1:0-600000 GCF_021521415.1 Bidens hawaiensis
GCCGTTCGAAATTTTTGCCAGTATTGCCAAAGGGGTATGTTCACTAATCCGGAGAAAAAACTGAGTATGGGTAGAACCACTGAATCGGATCAGATTTTCGATCTTGATGACCTCCATACTATATTTTATGATCCTATGATAGAATCGTATCCATAATTATGCCCTATAGCCACCCTGCGGGCCGTTAGAAATTTTTTCAGTATTGCCAAAGTGGTATGTTCACTGATCCGAAGAAAAAACTGAGTATGGGTCGAACCACTGAATCGGATCAGATTTTCGATCTTGATGACCTCCATACAATATTTTATGATCCTACGAAAGAATCGTGTCCATAATGATGCCCCTATTGTCACCCCGCGGGCCGTTCGAAACTTTGCCAGTATTGCCAAAGGGGTATGTTCACTGATCCGGAGAAAAAACTGAGTATGGGTCGAACCACTGAATCGGATCAGAAATTCGGTCTTGGTGACCTCTATACAATATTTTATGATCCTACGAAAGAATCGTATCCATAAACTATACCCTATAGCCAGCCTGCGGGCCGTTCGAAATTTTGCCAGCTTTGCCAAAGGGGGTATGTTCACTGATCCGGAGAAAAAACTGAGTATGGGTCGAACACACTGAATCGGATCAGATATTCGGTCTTGGTGACCTCTATACAATATTTTAAGATCCTACAAAAGAATCGGATCCATATTATGCCCTATAGCTACCCCGCGGCCCGTTCGAAATTTTGCCAGTATTGCCAAAGGGGTATGTCCCACTGATCCGGAGAAAAACTGAGTATGGGTCGAACCACTGAATCGGAACAGATTTTCGATCTTGATGACCTCCATACAATATTTTATGATCCTACGAAAGAATGGTATCCATAATTATGCCCTATAGCCAACCTGCAGGCCGTTCGAAATTTTGCCAGTATTGCCAAAGGGGTATGTTCACTGATCCGGAGAAAAAACTGAGTATGGGTAGAACCACTGAATCGGATCAGATTTTCGATCTTGCTGACCTCCATAATATATTTTATGATCCTACGAAAGAATCGTATCCATAATTATGCCCTATAGCCACCCTGCGGGCCGTTCGAAACTTTGCCAGTATTGCCAAAGGGGTATGTTCACTGATCCGGAGAAAAAACTGAGTATGGGTCGAACCACTGAATCGGATCAGAAATTTGGTCTTGGTGACCTCTATACAATATTTTATGATCCTACGAAAGAATCGTATCCATAATTATGCCCTATAGCCAGCCTGCGGGTCCGTTCGAAATTTTGCCAGTATTGCCAAAGGGGTATGTTCACTGATCCGGAGAAAAAACTGAGTATGGGTAGAACCACTGAATCGGAACAGATTTTCGATCTTGATGACCTCCATACATATTTTATGATCCTACGAAAAAATCGGATCCACAGTTATGCCCTATAGCCACCCCGCTGCCCGTTCGAAATTTTGCCCGTATTGCCAAAGGGGTATGTTTACTGATCCGGAGAAAAAACTGAGTATGGGTCGAACCACTGAATCGGATCAGAAATTCGGTCTTGGTGACCTCTATACAATATTTTATGATCCTACGAAAGAATCGGATCCACAGTTATGCCCTATAGCCACCCCGCGGCCCGTTCGAAATTTTGCCAGTATTGCCAAAGGGGAATGTTCACTGATCCGGAGAAAAAACAGTGTATGGGTCGAACCACTGAATCGGATCAGATTTTCGATCTTGCTGACCTCCATACTATATTTTATGATCCTACGAAAGAATCGTATCCATAATTATGCCCAATGGCCACCCTGCGGGCCAATCGAAAGTTTGCCAGTTTTGCCAAAGGGGTATGTTCACTGATCCGGAGAAAAAACAGAGTATGGATCTAACCACTGAATCGGAACAGATTTTCGATCTTGATGACCTCCATACAATATTTTATGATCCTACGAAAGAATCGTATCCTTAATTATGCCCTATAGCTAGCCTGCGGGCCGTTCGAAATTTTGCCAGTATTGCCAAAGGGGTATGTTCACTGATCCGGAGAAAAAACTGAGTATGGGTCGAACCACTGAATCGGATCAGATATTCGGTCTTGGTGACCTCTATACAATATTTTATGATCCTACAAAAGAATCGGATCCACAATTATGCCCTATAGCTACCCCGCGGCCCGTTCGAAATTTTGCCAGTATTGCCAAAGGGGTATGTTCACTGATCAGGAGAAAAAACTGAGTATGGGTAGAACCACTGAATCGGATCAGATTTTCGATCTTGATGACCTCCATACTATATTTTATGATCCTATGATAGAATCGTATCCATAATTATGCCCTATTGCCACCCTGCGGGCCGTTCGAAATTTTGCCCGTATTGCCTAATGGGTATGTTCACTGATCCGAAGAAAAAACTGAGTATGGGTCGAACCACTGAATCGGATCTGATTTTTGATCTTGATAACCTCCATACAATATTTTATGATCCTACGAAAGAATCGTGTCCATAATTATGCCCTATAGCCACCCCGCAGGCCGTTCGAAATTTTGCCAGTATTGCCTAAGGGGTATGTTCACTGATCCGGAGAAAAAACTGAGTATGGGTCGAATCACTGAATCGGATAAGATATTCGGTCTTTGTGACCTCTAAACAATATTTTATGATCCTACGAAAGAATCGTATCCATAATTATGCCCTATAGCCACCCTGCGGGCCGATCGAAATTTTGCCCGTATTGCCAAAGGGGTATGTTCACTGATCCGAAGAAAAAACTGAGTATGGGTCTAACCACTGAATCGGATCAGATTTTTGATCTTGATAACCTCCATACAATATTTTATGATCCTACGAAAGAATCGTGTTCATAATTATGCCCTATAGCCACCCCGCGGGCCGTTCGAAATTTTTTCCAGTATTGCCAAAGAGGTATGTTCACTGATCCGAAGAAAAAACTGAGTATGGGTCGAACCACTGAATCGGATCAGATTTTTGATCTTGATAACCTCCATACAATATTTTATGATCCTACGAAAGAATCGTGTCCATAATTATGCCCTATAGCCACCCCGCAGGCCGTTCGAAATTTTGCCAGTATTGCCTAAGGGGTATGTTCACTGATCCGGAGAAAAAACTGAGTATGGGTCGAATCACTGAATCGGATCAGATATTCGGTCTTTGTGACCTCTAAACAATATTTTATGATCCTACGAAAGAATCGTATCCATAATTATGCCCTATAGCCACCCTGCGGGCCGATCGAAATTTTGCCCGTATTGCCAAAGGGGTATGTTCACTGATCCGAAGAAAAAACTGAGTATGGGTCTAACCACGGAATCGGATCAGATTTTTGATCTTGATAACCTCCATACAATATTTTATGATCCTACGAAAGAATCGTGTTCATAATTATGCCCTATAGCCACCCCGCGGGCCGTTCGAAATTTTGCCAGTATTGCCAAAGAGGTATGTTCACTGATCCGAAGAAAAAACTGAGTATGGGTCGAACCACTGAATCGGATCAGATTTTTGATCTTGATAACCTCCATACAATATTTTATGATCCTACGAAAGAATCGTGTCCATAATTATGCCCTATAGCCACCCCGCAGGCCGTTCGAAATTTTGCCAGTATTGCCTAAGGGGTATGTTCACTGATCCGGAGAAAAAACTGAGTATGGGTCGAATCACTGAATCGGATCAGATATTCGGTCTTTGTGACCTCTAAACAATATTTTATGATCCTACGAAAGAATCGTATCCATAATTATGCCCTATAGCCACCCTGCGGGCCGATCGAAATTTTGCCCGTATTGCCAAAGGGGTATGTTCACTGATCCGAAGAAAAAACTGAGTATGGGTCGAACCACTGAATCGGATCAGATTTTCGATCTTGCTGACCTCCATACAATATTTTATGATCCTACGAAAGAATCGTATCCATAATTATGCACTACAGCCACCCTGCGGGCCGTTCGAAATTTTGCCCGTATTGCCAAAGGGGTATGTTCACTGATCCGGAGAAAAAACTGAGTATGGGTAGAACCACTGAATCGGAACAGATTTTCGATCTTGATGACCTCCATACAATATTTTATGATCCTACGAAAAAATCGGATCCACAGTTATGCCCTATAGCCACCCCGCTGCCCGTTCGAAATTTTGCCCGTATTGCCAAAGGGGTATGTTTACTGATCCGGAGAAAAAACTGAGTATGGGTCGAACCACTGAATCGGATCAGAAATTCGGTCTTGGTGACCTCTATACAATATTTTATGATCCTACGAAAGAATCGGATCCACAGTTATGCCCTATAGCCACCCCGCGGCCCGTTCGAAATTTTGCCAGTATTGCCAAAGGGGAATGTTCACTGATCCGGAGAAAAAACAGTGTATGGGTCGAACCACTGAATCGGATCAGATTTTCGATCTTGCTGACCTCCATACTATATTTTATGATCCTACGAAAGAATCGTATCCATAATTATGCCCAATGGCCACCCTGCGGGCCAATCGAAAGTTTGCCAGTTTTGCCAAAGGGGTATGTTCACTGATCCGGAGAAAAAACAGAGTATGGATCTAACCACTGAATCGGAACAGATTTTCGATCTTGATGACCTCCATACAATATTTTATGATCCTACGAAAGAATCGTATCCATAATTATGCCCTATAGCTAGCCTGCGGGCCGTTCGAAATTTTGCCAGTATTGCCAAAGGGGTATGTTCACTGATCCGGAGAAAAAACTGAGTATGGGTCGAACCACTGAATCGGATCAGATATTCGGTCTTGGTGACCTCTATACAATATTTTATGATCCTACAAAAGAATCGGATCCACAATTATGCCCTATAGCTACCCCGCGACCCGTTCGAAATTTTGCCAGTATTGCCAAAGGGGTATGTTCACTGATCAGGAGAAAAAACTGAGTATGGGTAGAACCACTGAATCGGATCAGATTTTCGATCTTGATGACCTCCATACTATATTTTATGATCCTACGAAAGAATCGTATCCATAATTATGCCCAATGGCCACCCTGCGGGCCAATCGAAAGTTTGCCAGTTTTGCCAAAGGGGTATGTTCACTGATCCGGAGAAAAAACAGAGTATGGATCTAACCACTGAATCGGAACAGATTTTCGATCTTGATGACCTCCATACAATATTTTATGATCCTACGAAAGAATCGTATCCATAATTATGCCCTATAGCTAGCCTGCGGGCCGTTCGAAATTTTGCCAGTATTGCCAAAGGGGTATGTTCACTGATCCGGAGAAAAAACTGAGTATGGGTCGAACCACTGAATCGGATCAGATATTCGGTCTTGGTGACCTCTATACAATATTTTATGATCCTACAAAAGAATCGGATCCACAATTATGCCCTATAGCTACCCCGCGGCCCGTTCGAAATTTTGCCAGTATTGCCAAAGGGGTATGTTCACTGATCAGGAGAAAAAACTGAGTATGGGTAGAACCACTGAATCGGATCAGATTTTCGATCTTGATGACCTCCATACTATATTTTATGATCCTATGATAGAATCGTATCCATAATTATGCCCTATTGCCACCCTGCGGGCCGTTCGAAATTTTGCCAGTATTGCCAAATGGGTATGTTCACTGATCCGAAGAAAAAACTGAGTATGGGTCGAACCACTGAATCGGATCTGATTTTTGATCTTGATAACCTCCATACAATATTTTATGATCCTACGAAAGAATCGTGTCCATAATTATGCCCTATAGCCACCCCGCAGGCCGTTCGAAATTTTGCCAGTATTGCCTAAGGGGTATGTTCACTGATCCGGAGAAAAAACTGAGTATGGGTCGAATCACTGAATCGGATCAGATATTCGGTCTTTGTGACCTCTAAACAATATTTTATGATCCTACGAAAGAATCGTATCCATAATTATGCCCTATAGCCACCCTGCGGGCCGATCGAAATTTTGCCCGTATTGCCAAAGGGGTATGTTCACTGATCCGAAGAAAAAACTGAGTATGGGTCGAACCACTGAATCGGATCAGATTTTCGATCTTGCTGACCTCCATACAATATTTTATGATCCTACGAAAGAATCGTATCCATAATTATGCACTACAGCCACCCTGCGGGCCGTTCGAAATTTTGCCCGTATTGCCAAAGGGGTATGTTCACTGATCCGGAGAAAAAACTGAGTATGGGTAGAACCTCTGAATCGGATCAGATTTTCGATCTTGATGACCTCCATACAATATTTTATGATCCTACGAAAGAATCGTGTCCATAATTATGCCCTATAGCCACCCTGCAGGCCGTTCGAAATTTTGCCAGTATTGCCAAAGGGGTATGTTCACTGATCCGGAGAAAAAACTGAGTATGGGTCGAACCACTGAATCGGATCAGAAATTCGGTCTTGGTGACCTCTATACAATATTTTATGATCCTACTAAAGAATCGGATCCACAGTTATGCCCTATAGCCACCCCGCGGCCCGTTCGAAATTTTGCCAGTATTGACAAAGGGGAATGTTCACTGATACGGAGAAAAAACTGAGTATGGGTCGAACCACTGAATCGGATCAGATTTTCGATCTTGCTGACCTCCATACTATATTTTATGATCCTACGAAAGAATCGTATCCATAATTATGCCCAATGGCCACCCTGCGGGCCATTCGAAACTTTGCCAGTATTGCCAAAGGGGTATGTTCACTGATATGGAGAAAAAACTGAGTATGGATCTAACCACTGAATCGGAACAGATTTTCTATCTTGATGACCTCCATACAATATTTTATGATCCTACAAAAGAATCGTATCCATAATTATGCCCTATAGCCAGCCTGCGGGCCGTTCGAAATTTTGCCAGTATTGCCAAAGGGGTATGTTCACTGATCCGGAGAAAAAACTGAGTATGGGTCGAACCACTGAATCGGATCAGATATTCGGTCTTGGTGACCTCTATACAATATTTTATAATCCTACAAAATAATCGGATCCACAATTATGCCCTATAGCTACCCCGCAGCCCGTTCGAAATTTTGCCAGTATTGCCAAAGGGGTATGTTCACTGATCAGGAGAAAAAACTGAGTATGGGTAGAACCACTGAATCGGATCAGATTTTCGATCTTGATGACCTCCATACTATATTTTATGATTCTATGATATAATCGTATCCATAATTATGCCCTATAGCCACCCTGCGGGCCGTTCGAAATTTTGCCAGTATTGCCAAATGGGTATGTTCACTGATCCGAAGAAAAAACTGAGTATGGGTCGAACCACTGAATCGGATCAGATTTTTGATCTTGATAACCTCCATACAATATTTTATGATCCTACGAAAGAATCGTGTCCATAATTATGCCCTAAAGCCACCCCGCGGGCCGTTCGAAATTTTGCCAGTATTGCCAAAGGGGTATGTTCACTGATCCGGAGAAAAAACTGAGTATGGGTCGAACCACTGAATCGGATCAGATTTTCGATCTTGCTGACCTCCATACAATATTTTATGATCCTACGAAAGAATCGTATCCATAATTATGCCCTATAGCCACCCTGCGGGCCGTTCGAAATTTTGCCCGTATTGCCAAAGGGGTATGTTCACTGATCCGGAGAAAAAACTGAGTATGGGTCGAACCACTGAATCGGATCAGAAATTAGGTCTTGGTGATCTCTATACAATATTTTATGATCCTACGAAAGAATCGGATCCACAGTTATGCCCTATAGCCACCCCTCGGCCCGTTCGAAATTTTGCCAGTGTTGCCAAAGGGGAATGTTCACTGATCCGGAGAAAAAACTGACTATGGGTCGAACCACTGAATCGGATCAGATTTTCGATCTTGCTGACCTCCATACTATATTTTATGATCCTACTAAATAATCGTATCCATAATTATGCCCAATGGCCACCCTGCGGGCCATTCGAAACTTTGCCAGTATTGCCAAAGGTGTATGTTCACTGATCCGGAGAAAAAACTGAGTATGGGTCGAACCACGGAATCGGATCAGATTTTCGATCTTGATGACCTCCATACTATATTTTATGATCCTATGATAGAATCGTATCCATAATTATGCCCTATAGCCACCCTGCGGGCCGTTCGAAATTTTGCCAGTATTGCCAAAGGGGTATGTTCACTGATCCGGAGAAAAAACTGAGTATGGGTCGAATCACTGAATCGGATCAGATATTCGGTCTTTGTGACCTCTATACAATATTTTATGATCCTACGAAAGAATCGTATCCATAATTATGCCCTATAGCCACCCTGCGGGCCGTTCAAAATTTTGCCCGTATTGCCAAAGGGTATGTTCACTGATCCGAAGAAAAAACTGAGTATGGGTAGAACCACTGAATCGGATCAGATTTTTGATCTTGATAACCTCCATACAATATTTTATGATCCTACGAAAGAATAGTTTCCATAATTATGCCCTATTGCCAGCCTGCGGAACATTCGAAACTTTGCCCGTATTGTCAATGGGGTATGTTCACTGATCCGGAGAAAAAACTGAGTATGGGTCGAACCATTGAATCGGATCAGAAATTCGGTCTTGGTGACCTCTAATCAATATTTTATGATCCTACGAAAGAATCGGATCCACAGTTATGCCCTATAGCCACCCCGCTGCCCGTTCGAAATTTTGCCAGTATTGCCAAAGGGGTATGTTCACTGATTCGGAGAAAAAACTGAGTATGGGTTGAACCACTGAATCGGATAAGATATTCGGTCTTGGTGACCTCTAAACAATATTTTATGATCCTACGAAAGAATCGGATCCACAATTATGCCCTATAGCCACCCCGCGGCCCGTTCGAAATTTTGTCAGTATTGCCAAAGGGGTATGTTCACTGATCCGGAGAAAAAACTTAGTATTGGTCGAACCACTGAATCGGAACAGATTTTCGATCTTGATGACCTCCATACAATATTTTATGATCCTATGAAAGAATCGTATCCATAATTTTGCCCTATTGCCAGCCTGCGGGCCGTTCGAAACTTTGCCAGTATTGCCAAAGGGGTATGTTCACTGATTCGGAGAAAAAACTGAGTATGGGTCGAACCACTGAATCGGATCAGAAATTCGGTCTTGGTGACATCTATACAATATTTTATGATCCTACGAAAGAATCGTATCCATAATTATGCCCAATGGCCACCCTGCGGGCCATTCGAAACTTTGCCAGTATTGCCAAAGGGGTATGTTCACTGATCCGGAGAAAAAACTGAGTATGGGTCGAACCACGGAATCGGATCAGATTTTCGATCTTGATGACCTCCATACTATATTTTATGATCCTATGATAGAATCGTATCCATAATTATGCCCTATAGCCACCCTGCGGGCCGTTCGAAATTTTGCCAGTATTGCCAAAGGGGTATGTTCACTGATCCGGAGAAAAAACCGAGTATGGGTCGAATCACTGAATCGGATCAGATATTCGGTCTTTGTGACCTCTATACAATATTTTATGATCCTACGAAAGAATCGTATCCATAATTATGCCCTATAGCCACCCTGCGGGCCGTTCGAAATTTTGCCCGTATTGCCAAAGGGTATGTTCACTGATCCGAAGAAAAAACTGAGTATGGGTCGAACCACTGAATCGGATCAGATTTTTGATCTTGATAACCTCCATACAATATTTTATGATCCTACGAAAGAATCGTTTCCATAATTATGCCCTATTGCCAGCCTGCGGAACGTTCGAAACTTTGCCTGTATTGTCAATGGGGTATGTTCACTGATCCGGAGAAAAAACTGAGTATGGGTCGAACCATTGAATCGGATCAGAAATTCGGTCTTGGTGACCTCTAATCAATATTTTATGATCTTACGAAAGAATCGGATCCACAGTTATGCCCTATAGCCACCCCGCTGCCCGTTCGAAATTTTGCCAGTATTGCCAAAGGGGTATGTTCACTGATTCGAAGAAAAAACTGAGTATGGGTTGAACCACTGAATCGGATAAGATATTCGGTCTTGGTGACCTCTAAACAATATTTTATGATCCTACGAAAGAATCGGATCCACAATTATGCCCTATAGCCACCCCGCGGCCCGTTCGAAATTTTGCCAGTATTGCCAAAGGGGTATGTTCACTGATCCGGAGAAAAAACTTAGTATTGGTCGAAACACTGAATCGGAACAGATTTTCGATCTTGATGACCTCCATACAATATTTTATGATCCTACGAAAGAATCGTATCCATAACTTTGCCCTATTGCCAGCCTGCGGGCCGTTCGAAACTTTGCCAGTATTGCCAAAGGGGTATGTTCACTGATTCGGAGAAAAAACTGAGTATGGGTCGAACCACTGAATCGGATCAGAAATTCGGTCTTGGTGACCTCTATACAATATTTTATGATCCTACGAAAGAATCGTATCAATAATTATGCCCTATAGCCTGCCTGCGGGCCGTTCGAAATTTTGCCAGTATTGCCAAAGGGGTATGTTCACTGATCCGGAGAAAAAACTGAGTATGGGTCGAACCACAGAATCGGATCAGATATTCGGTCTTTGTGACCTCTGTACAATATTCTATGATCCTACAAAAGAATCGGATCCACAATTATGCCCTTTAGCCACCCCGCGGCCCGTTCGAAATTTTTTCCAGTATTGCCAAAGGTGTATGTTCACTGATCCGGAGAAAAAACTGAGTATGGGTCGAACCACTAAATCGGATAAGATATTCGGTCTTGGTGACCTCTATACAATATTTTATGATCCTACGAAAGAATCGGATCCAAAATTATGCCCTATAGCCACCCCGCGGCCCGTTCGAAATTTTGCCAGTATTGCCAAAGGGGTATGTTCACTGATCCGGAGGAAAAACTGAGTATGGGTCGAACCACTGAATCGGAACAGATTTTCGATCTTAATGACCTCCATACAATATTTTATGATCCTACGAAAGAATCGTATCCATAATTTTGCCCTATTGCCAGCCTGCGGGCCGTTCGAAACTTTGCCAGTATTGCCAAAGGGGTATGTTGACTGATTCGGAGAAAAAACTGAGTCTGGGTCGAACCACTGAATCGGATCAGAAATTCGGTCTTGGTGACCTCTATACAATATTTTATGATCCTACGAAAGAATCGTATCCATAATTATGCCCTATAGCCAGCCTGCGGGCCGTTCGAAATTTTGCCAGTATTGCCAAAGGGGTATGTTCACTGATCCGGAGAAAAAACTGAGTATGGGTCGAACCACTGAATCGGAACAGATTTTCGATCTTGATGACCTCCATACAATATTTTATGATCCTACGAAAGAATCGTATCCATAATTTTGCCCTATTGCCAGCCTGCGGGCCGTTCGAAACTTTGCCAGTATTGCCAAAGGGGTATGTTCACTGATTCGGAGAAAAAACTGAGTATGGGTCGAACCACTGAATCGGATCAGAAATTCGGTCTTGGTGACCTCTATACAATATTTTATGATCCTACGAAAGAATCGTATCCATAATTATGCCCTATAGCCAGCCTGCGGGCCGTTCGAAATTTTGCCTGTATTGCCAAAGGGGTATGTTCACTGATCCGGAGAAAAAACTGAGTATGGGTCGAACCACTGAATCGGATCAGATATTCGGTCTTGGTGACCTCTATACAATATTTTATGATCCTACAAAAGAATCGGATCCACAATTATGCCCTTTAGCTACCCCGCGGCCCGTTCGAAATTTTGCCAGTATTGCCAAAGGTGTATGTTCACTGATCCGGAGAAAAAACTGAGTATGGGTCGAACCACTGAATCGGATAAGATATTCGGTCTTGGTGACCTCTATACAATATTTTATGATCCTACGAAAGAATCGGATCCAAAATTATGCCCTATAGCCACCCCGCGGCCCGTTCGAAATTTTTCCAGTATTGCCAAAGGGGTATGTGCACTGATCCGGAGAAAAAACTGAGTATGGGTCGAACCACTGAATCGTAACAGATTTTCGATCTTGATGACCTCCATACAATATTTTATGATCCTACGAAAGAATCGTATCCATAATTAAGCCCTATAGCCTGCCTGCGGGCCGTTCGAAATTTTGTCAGTATTGCCAAAGGGGTATGTTCACTGATCCGGAGAAAAAACTGAGTATGGGTCGAACCACTGAATCGGAACAGATTTTCGATCTTGAAGACCTCCATACAATATTTTATGATCCTACGAAAGAATGGTATCCATAATTATGCCTTATAGCCACCCTGCTGGCCGTTCGAAATTTTGCAGGTATTGCCAAAGGGGTATGTTCACTGATCCGGAGAAAAAACTGAGTATGGGTCGAACCACTGAATCGGATCAGATTTTCGATCTTGCTGACCTCCATACTATATTTTATGATCCTACGAAAGAATCGTATCCATAATTATGCCCTATAGCCACCCTGCGGGCCGTTCGAAACTTTGCCAGTATTGCCAAAGGGGTATGTTCACTGATCCGGAGAAAAAACTGAGTATGGGTCGAACCACTGAATCGGATCAGAAATTCGGTCTTGGTGACCTCTATTTAATATTTTATGATCCTACGAAAGAATCGTATCCATAATTATGCCCTATAGCCAGCCTGCGGGCCGTTCGAAATTTTGCCAGTATTGCCAAAGGGGTATGTTCACTGATCCGGAGAAAAAACTGAGTATGGGTCGAACCACTGAATCGGATCAGATATTCGGTCTAGGATACTTACATATAATATTTTATGACCCTAAGAAAGAATCGGATCAATAAATATTCCCTCACGCCACCCCATGGCGCGTTCGAAATTTTGGTCGTATTGCCAAAGGGGGTAGTACACGTGCAGGAGGAAAAACTGAGGATGAATAGAACCACTGAATCGGATAATAAATTTTGTCTAGCAGATTCCATACTATATTTTATGACCCTATGAAATAATCGGATCAATAATTATGCGCTCACGCCACCCCATGGCCCGTTCGAAATTTTGGTCGTATAGCCAAAGGGTGTAGTACACGAGCCGGAGGAAAAACTGAGGATGGATCGAACCACTGAATCGGATAATAAATTCGGTCTAGAAGACTGCCATACAATATTTTATGACCCTAAAAAAGAATCGGATCAATAATTATGCCCTCACGCCACCCCGTGGCCCGATCGTAATTTTGGTCGTATAGCCAAAGTGGGTAGTACACGAGCCGAAGGAAAAATTGAGGTTGGGTCTAACCACTGAATCGGATCATAAATTCGGTCTAGGAGACTGCCATACAATATTTTATTACCATAATAAAAAATCGGATCAATAATTATACCCTCACGCCACCCCGTGGCTCGTTCGAAATTTTTCCAGTATTGCCAAAGGGTAGTACACGAGCAGGAGGAAAAACTGAGGATGGGTCGAACAACTGAATCGGATCATAAATTCGGTCTAGGAGACTGCCATACAATATTTTATGACCCAAAGAATGAATCGGATTAATAATTATGCCCTCACGCCACCCCGTGGCCCGTTCGAAATTTTGGTCGTATAGCCAATGGGGTAGTACACGGAACGGAGGAAAAAAATGAGGATGGGTCGAACCATTGAATCGGATGATAAATTTGGTCTAGGATACTGTCATACAATATTTTATGACCCTAAGAAAGAATAGGATCAATAATTATGTCCTCACGCCAGCCTGTGGCTCGTTCGAAATTTTGCCAGTATTGCCAAAGGGGGTAGTACACGAGCAGGAGGAAAAACTGAGGATGGGTCGAACAACTGAATCGGATCATAAATTCGGTCTAGGAGACTGCCATACAATATTTTATGACCTTAAGAAAGAATCGGATCAATAATTATGCCATCACGCCACCCCGTGGCCCATTCGAAATTTGGTCGTAGAGCCAAAGGGGGTAGTACACAAGCAGAAGGAAAAACCGAGGATGGGTCGAACCACTGAATCGGATCATAAATTTGGTCTAGGAGACTTCCATATAATATTTTATGACCCTAAGAAAGAATCGGATCAATAATTATGCTCTCAGGCCACCCCGTGGCCCGTTCGAAATTTTGGTCGTATTGCCAAATGGGGTAGTACACGAGCAGGAGGAAAAACTAAGGATGAATCGAACCACTGAATCGGATAATAAATTTGGTCTAGGAGATTTCCATACTATATTTTACGACCCTAAGAAATAATCGGATCAATAATTATGCGCTCACGCCACCCCATGGCCCGTTCGAAATTTTGGTCGTATAGCCAAAGGGGGTAGTACACGAGCCGGAGGAAAAACTGAGGATGGTTCGAACCACTGAATCGGATAATAAATTCGGTCTAGGAGACTGCCATACAATATTTTATGACCCTATGAAAGAATCGGATCAATAATTATGCCTTCACGCCACTCCGTGGCCCGTTCGTAATTTTGGTCGTATAGCCAAAGTGGGTAGTACACGAGCCGGAGGAAAAATTGAGGATGGGTCGAACCACTGAATCGTATCATAAATTCGGTCTAAAGACTTCCATACAATATTTTATAACCATAATAAAGAATCGGATCAATAATTATACCCTCATGCAACCCCGTGGCTCGTTTGAAATTTTGCCAGTATTGCCAAAGGGTAGTACAAGAGCCGGAGGAAAAACTGAGGATGGGTCGAACAACTGAATCAGATCATAAATTCGGTCTAGGATACTGCAATACAATCTTTTATGACCCTAAGAAATAATCGGATCAATAATTATGTCATCGCGCTACCCCATGGCTCGTTCGAAATTTTGGTCGTATAGCCAAAGGGGGTAGTACACGAGCCGGAGGAAAAACTAGGGATGGATCGAACCACTGAATCGGATAATAAACTCGGTCTAGGAGACTGCCATAAATATTTTATGACCCTAAGAAAGAATCGGATCAATAATTAAGCCCTCACGCCACCCCGTGGCCCGTTCGTAATTTTGGTCGTATAGCCAAAGTGGGTAGTAAACGAGTCGGAGGAAAAATTGAGGGTGGGTCGAACCACTGAATCGGATCATAAATTCGGTCTAAGAGACTGCCATACAATATTTTATGACCATAATAAAGAATCGAATCAATAATTATACCCTCATGCCACCCCGTGGCTCGTTCGAAATTTTGCCAGTATTGCCAAAGGGTAGTACACGAGCCGAAGGAAAAATTGAGGATGGGTCGATCAACTGAATCGGATCATAAATTCGGTCTGGGATACTGCAATACAATATTTTATAACCCTAAGAAATAATCGGATCAATAATTATGTCCTCGCGCCAACCCATGGCCCGTTCGAAATTTTAGTCGTATAGCCAAAGGGGGTCCTACACGATCCGGAGGAAAAACTGAGGTTGAGTCGAACCATTGAATCGGATCATAAATTCGGTCTAGGAGACTGCCATACAATATTTTATGACCCTAAGAAAGAATCGGATCAATAATTATGCCCTCACGCCACCCCGTGGCCCGTTCAAAATTTTGGTCGTATTGCCAAAGGGGGTAATACACGAGCAGGAGGAAAAACTGAGGATGAATAGAACTACGGAATCGGATAATAAATTTGGTTTAGCAGATTTCCATACTATATTTTATGACCCTAAGAAATAATCGGATCAATAATTATGCGCTCACGCCACCCCATGGCCCGTTCGAAATTTTGGTCGTATAGCCAAAGGGGGTAGTACACGAGCCGGAGGAAAAACTGAGGATGGATCGAACCACTGAATCGGAAATTCGGTCTAGGAGACTTCCATACAATATTTTATGACCCAAAAAAAGAATCGGATCAATAATTATGCCCTCACGCCACCCCGTGGCGCGATCGTAATTTTGGTCGTATAGCCAAAGTGGGTAGTACACGAGCCGGAGGAAAAATTGAGATTGGGTCGAACCTCTAAATCGGATCATAAATTCGGTCTAAGAGACTGCCATACAATATTTTATGACCATAATAAAAAATCGGATCAATAATTATACCCTCACGCCACCCCGTGGCTCATTCGAAATTTTTCCAGTATTGCCAAAGGGTAGTAACGAGCCGGAGGAAAAACTGAGGATGGGTCGAACAACTGAATCGGATCATAAATTCGGTCTAGGAGACTGCCATACAATATTTTATGACCATAAGAAAGAATCGGATCAATAATTATACCCTCACGCCACCCCGTGGCCCGTTCGTAATTTTGGTCGTATAGCCAAAGTGGGTAGTACACGAGCCGGAGGAAAAATTGAGGATGGGTCGAACCACTGAATCGGATCATAAATTCGGTCTAAGAGACTGCCATACAATATTTTATGACCATAATAAAGAATCAGATCAATAATTATACCCTCACGCCACCCGTGGCTCGTTCGAAATTTTGCCAGTATTGCCAAAGGGTAGTACACGAGCCGGAGGAAAAACTGAGGATGGGTCGAACAACTAAATCGGATCATAAATTCGGTCTAGGATACTGCAATACAATATTTTATGACCCTAAGAAATAATCGGATCAATAATTATGTCTTCGCGCCACCCCATGGCCCGTTCGAAATTTTGGTCGTATAGCCTAAGGGGGTAGTACACGAGCCGGAGGAAAAACTGAGGATGGATCGAACAACTGAATCGGATAATAAATTCGGTCTAGGAGACTGCCATACAATATTTTATGACCCTAAAAAAGAATCGGATTAATAATTATGTCCTCACGCCACCCCGTGGCCCGATCGTAATTTTGGTCGTATAGCCAAAGTGGGTAGTACACGAGCCGGAGGAAAAATTGAGGTTGGGTCGAACCACTGAATCGGATCATAAATTCGGTCTAGGAGACTGCCATACAATATTTTATGAACATAAAAAAAAATCGGATCAATAATTATACCCTCACGCCACCCCGTGGCTCGTTGGAAATTTTTCCATTATTGCCAAAGGGTAGTACACGAGCCGGAGGAAAAACTGAGGATGGGTCGAACAACTGAATCGGATCATAAATTCGGTCTAGGAGACTGCCATACAATATTTTATGACCCTAAGAATGAATCGGATTAATAATTATGCCCTCACGCCACCCCGTGGCCCGTTCGAAATTTGGGTCGTATAGCCAATGGGGTAGTACACGAGACGGAGGAAAAACTGAGGATGGGTCGAACCATTGAATCGGATCATAAATTCGGTCTAGGATACTGCAATACAATATTTTATGACCCTAAGAAAGAATCGGATCAATAATTATGTCCTCACGCCACCCCATGGCCCGTTCGAAAGTTTGGTCGTATAGCCAAAGGGGGTTCTACACGAGCCGGAGGAAAAACTGAGGATGCGTCGAACCATTGAATCGGATGATAAATTTGGTCTAGGATACTGCCATACAATATTTTATGACCCTAAGAAAGAACAGGATCAATAATTATGTCCTCACGCCACCCTGTGGCTCGTTCAAAATTTTGCCTGTATTGCCAAAGGGGGTAGTACACGTGCAGGAGGAAAAACTGAGGATGGGTCGAACAACTGAATCGGATCATAAATTAGGTCTAAGAGACAGCCATACAATATTTTATGACCCTAAGAAAGAATCGGATCAATAATTATGCCATCACGCCACCCCGTGGCCCATTCGAAATTTGGTCGTATAGCCAAAGGGGGTAGTACACAAGCAGGAGGAAAAACCGAGGATGGGTCGAACCACTGAATCGGATCATAAATTCGGTCTAGGAGACTTCCATATAATATTTTATGACCCTAAGAAAGAATCGGATCAATAATTATGCCCTCACACCACCCCATGGCCCGTTCGAAATATTGGTCGTATTGCCAAATGGTGTAGTACACGAGCAGGAGGAAAAACTGAGGATGAATCGAACCACTGAATCGGATAATAAATTTGGTCTAGGAGATTTCCATACTATATTTTACGACCCTAAGAAATAATCGGATCAATAATTATGCGCTCACGCCACCCCATGGCCCGTTCGAAATTTTGGTCGTATAGCCAAAGGGGGTAGTACACGAGCCGGAGGAAAAACTGAGGATGGGTCGAACCACTGAATCGGATAATAATTTCGGTCTAGGAGACTGCCATACAATATTTTATGACCCAAAAAAATAATCGGATCAATAATTATGCCCTCACGCCACCCCGTGGCCCGATCTTATTTTTGGTCGTATAGCCAAAGTGGGTAGTACACGAGCCGGAGGAAAAATTGAGGTTGGGTCGTACCACTGAATCGTATCATAAATTCGGTCTAGGAGACTGCCATACAATATTTTATGACCATAATAAAAAATTGGATCAATAATTATACCCTCACGCCACCCCGTGGCTCGTTCGAAATTGTTCCAGTATTGCCAAAGGGTAGTACACGAGCCGGAGGAAAAACTGAGGATGGGTCGAACAACTGAATCGGATCATAAATTCGGTCTAGGAGACTGCCATACAATATTTTATGACCCTAAGAATGAATCGGATTAATAATTATGCCCTCACGCCACCCCGTGGCCCGTTAGAAATTTTGGTCGAATAGCCAATGGGGTAGTACACGAGACGGAGGAAAAACTGGGGATGGGTCGAACCATTGAGTCGGATCATAAATTCGGTCTAATATACTGCAATACAATATTTTATGACCCTAAGAAATAATCGGATCATTAATTATGTCCTCACGCCACCCCATGGCCCGTTCTAAATTTTGGTCGTATAGCCAAAGGGGGTTGTACACGAGCCGGAGGAAAAACTGGGGATGAGTCGAACCATTGAATCGGATGATAAATTTGGTCTAGGATACTGCCATACAATATTTTATGACCCTAAGAAAGAATAGGATCAATAATTATATTCTCACGCCACCCTGTGGCTCGTTCGAAATTTTGCCAGTATTGCCAATGGGGGTAGTACACGAGCAGGAGGAAAAACTGAGGATGGGTCGAACAACTGAATCGGATCATAAATTCGGTTTAGGAGACTGCCATACAATATTTTATGACCATAAGAAAGAATCGGATCAATATTTATGCCATCACGCCACCCCGTGGACCATTCGAAATTTGGTCATATAGCCAAAGGGGGTAGTATACAAGCAGGAGGAAAAACCGAGGATGGGTCAAACCACTGAATCGGATCATAAATTCGGTCTAGGATACTGCAATACAATATTTTATGACCCTAACAAATAATCGGATCAATAATTATGTCCTCACGCCACCCCATGGCCCGTTCGAAATTTTGGTCGTATAGCCAAAGGGGGTTCTACACGAGCCGGAGGAAAAACTGAGGATGCGTCAAACCATTGAATCGGATTATAAATTTGGTCTAGGATACTGCCATACAATATTTTATGACCCTAAGAAAGAACAGGATCAATAATTATGTCCTCACGCCACCCTGTGGCTCGTTCGAAATTTTGCCAGTATTGCCAAAGGGGGTAGTACACGAGCAGGAGGAAAAACTGAGGATGGGTCGAACAACTGAATCGGATCATAAATTCGGTCTAAGAGACTGCTATACAATATTTTATGACCCTAAGAAAGAATCGGATCAATAATTATGCCATCAGGCCACCCCGTGGCCCATTCGAAATTTGGTCGTATAGCCATAGGGGGTAGTACACAAGCAGGAGGAAAAACCGAGGATGGGTCGAACCACTGAATCGGATCATAAATTCGGTATAGGAGACTTCCATATAATATTTTATGACCCTAAGAAAGAATTGGATCAATAATTATGCCCTCACGCCACCCCATGGCCCGTTCGAAATATTGGTCGTATTGCCAAATGGTGTAGTACACGAGCAGGAGGAAAAACTGAGGATGAATCGAACCACTGAATCGGATAATAAATTTGGTCTAGGAGATTTCCATACTATATTTTACGACCCTAAGAAATAATCGGATCAATAATTATGCGCTCACGCCACCCCATGGCCCGTTCGAAATTTTGGTCGTATAGCCAAAGGGGGTAGTACACGAGCCGGAGGAAAAACTGAGGATGGGTCGAACCACTGAATCGGATAATAATTTCGGTCTAGGAGACTGCCATACAATATTTTATGACCCTAATAAAGAATCGGATCAATAATTATGCCCTCACGCCACCCCGTGGCCCGATCTTATTTTTGGTCGTATAGCCAAAGTGGGTAGTACTCGAGCCGGAGGAAAAATTGAGGTTGGGTCGTACCACTGAATCGTATCATAAATTCGGTCTAGGAGACTGCCATACAATATTTTATGACCATAATAAAAAATTGGATCAATAATTATACCCTCACGCCACCCCGTGGCTCGTTCGAAAATTTTCCAGTATTGCCAAAGGGTAGTACACGAGCCGGAGGAAAAACTGAGGATGGGTCGAACAACTGAATCGGATCATAAATTCTGTCTAAGAGACTGCCATACAATATTTTATGACCCTAAGAATGAATCGGATTAATAATTATGCCCTCACGCCACCCCGTGGCCCGTTCGAAATTTTGGTCGAATAGCCAATGGGGTAGTACACGAGACGGAGGAAAAACTGAGGATGGGTCGAACCATTGAATCGGATCATAAATTCGGTCTAATATACTGCAATACAATATTTTATGACCCTAAGAAATAATCGGATCAATAATTATGTCCTCACGCCACCCCATGGCCCGTTCTAAATTTTGGTCGTATAGCCAAAGGGGGTTGTACACGAGCCGGAGGAAAAACTGGGGATGAGTCGAACCATTGAATCGGATGATAAATTTGGTCTACGATACTGCCATACAATATTTTATGACCCTAAGAAAGAATAGGATCAATAATTACATCCTCACGCCACCCTGTGGCTCGTTCGAAATTTTGCCAGTATTGCCAATGGGGGTAGTACACGAGCAGGAGGAAAAACTGAGGATGGGTCGAACAACTGAATCGGATCATAAATTCGGTTTAGGAGACTGCCATACAATATTTTATGACCCTAAGAAAGAATCGGATCAATATTTATGTCATCACGCCACCCCGTGGCCCATTCGAAATTTGGTCGTATAGCCAAAGAGGGCAGTACACAAGCAGGAGGAAAAACCGAGGATGGGTCGAACAACTGAATCGGATCATAAATTCGGTCTAGGAGACTTCCATATACTATTTTATGACCCTAAGAAAGAATCGGAACAATAATTATGCCCTCACGCCACCCCGTGGCCCGTTCGAAATTTTGGTCGTATTGCCAAATGGGGTAGTACACGAGCAGGAGGAAAAACTGAGGATGAATCGAACCACTGAATCGGATAATAAATTTGGTCTAGGAGATTTCCATACTATATTTTACGACCCTAAGAAATAATCGGAACAATAATTATGCGCTCACGCCACCCCATGGCCCGTTCGAAATTTTGGTCGTATAGCCAAATGGGGTAGTAAACGAGCCGGAGGAAAAACTGAGGATGGATCGAACCATTGAATCGGATAATAAATTCGGTCTAGGAGACTGCCATACAATATTTTATGACCCTATGAAAGAATCAGATCAATAATTATGCCCTCACGCCACCCCGTGGCCCGTTCGTAATTTTGGTCGTATAGCCAAAGTGGGTAGTACACGAGCCGGAGGAAAAATTGAGGATGGGTCGAACCACTGAATCGTATCATAAATTCGGTCTAAGAGACTTCCATACAATATTTTATAACCATAATAAAGAATCGGATCAATAATTATACCCTCACGCCACCCCGTGGCTCGTTTGAAAGTTTGCCAGTATTGCCAAAGGGTAGTACACGAGCCGGAGGAAAAACTGAGGATGGGTCGAACAACTGAATCGGATCATAAATTCAGTCTAGGATACTGCAATACAATCTTTTATGACCCTAAGAAATAATCGGATCAATAATTATGCGCTCACGCCACCCCATGGCCCGTTCGAAATTTTGGTCGTATAGCCAAAGGGGGTAGTACACGAGCTGGAGGAAAAACTGAGGATGGATCGAACCAATGAATCGGATAATAAATTCGGTCTAGGAGACTGCCATACAATATTTTGTGACCCTAAAAAAGAATCGGATCAATAACTATGCCCTCACGCCACCCCGTGGCCCGATCGTAATTTTGGTCGTATAGCCAAAGTGGGTAGTACACGAGCCGGAGGAAAAATTGAGGTTGGGTCGAACCTCTGAATCGGATCATAAATTCGGTCTCGGAGACTGCCATACAATATTTTATGACCATAATAAAAAATCGGATCAATAATTGTTGATGCATAAATGTCAGTAGTTCATATGTCTAATGTCTGTAATCGAGTCTGTAATATTGTTTATGTATTTGTTTGTTTAAAGCGAAGTTGTTGACAAGTTCGCTTAGGCGAACTTGTTAACCAAGCGAAGTTGTTGACAAGTTCGCCTAGGCGAACTTGTTGAACAAGCGAAGTTATGGACAGCTTCGCCTGAGGCGAAGTTGTCGTGTATTTATATAGGTTACGGTTACTGTTTACAAAAGAGTTCGAGTAGGTTAATTTACGTGTAATTCAGTGAGTCGAGTGACGTGAGGTCGAGAGTCTGTAAGTATCACGTGTCGAGTTATTAATATAACGTGAGTTTGTTCGTATCGTATTCGTGTGTTCGTGTGATTGTGTTCTACGTCCGTAACGATCTACACAGGGATTCCGCACCTGTGTATATCGGGATATCTCATGTGATCCGTCCAGGGAACCTACAATTGGTATCAGAGCATTTGCTCGATTGTGTGGTTCGGGATATTCACGCGGGTGTAGAATTCGTCCCATTTCGGCTATTCACGGGACGAGTTTTTGGTGTTTTTGCTCATTCTAGCCTCCTACCAGTGTGTTCAAGCCTTTAAACTGTCAAAAACGTCGTTAAAATCCGATTTCAGATCTGCAGAAAGTTTAAATTCGTCAGGCGAAGTTGCTGTTCATCAGGCGAAGTTGCCGTCAGGATACGTAGGGTTTCAGCGAAGATATAAGGAGAAGCGAAGTTATTTACAACTTCGCCTACCTCCTCAACTTCGCCTAACTCAGCGAAGTTCTCCACAAGTTTGCCTAGCTCAGCGAAGTTTTCTTCAAGTTCGCCAACTTTCTAAGTTCGCTTACCCTAAGCGAAGTTATTCTCAACTTCGCCCAGTCACGCGAATTTAAGAAAGATCCAGCGAAGTTATTACTTAAGCGAAGTTATCCTTAACTTCGCCTACAGTACTGTTCCGAAGAAATTTTTTTTTAACTTCGCCTACTCAGAATTTTTCGGGTTTCTTAGTCTTCAAGAAGGATGTCGTCGATCAACATTTCGGAGCTTGTAAAGATGGAAGTTGAAGCGGGGTCAGCTACAAAGGCCCCAAGGTTGCTGAAGGGAACCGATTTTGTCGCGTGGAAGGATCGGTTCATACAATACGTTAAGTACCAGGATGCGAAGATGTGGGTATGCATCCAAGATGGATATATTCCACCAGTCATGGAGTATGAGGGTCGAGACCAAATCAAGAAATACAGTAAAATGGAAGAGGAGGAGAAAAAGATGTATGAAGCCGAAAGCAAGGCTCATGCTGCAATCACAATGGCTCTTCCACAGGAGATCCTCCATACGTTCAGAAAGTATACATCAGCTAGAGAGCTTTGGGAAGCTCTTGAGAACAGATTTGAGGGGAATGTAGGTATTCGGGCTTCAAAGATAAAGTTGCTCAAAACTCAATTTTCAGTCTTTAAGTACTTAAAGAACGAATCTCTTGATGATATTATCACTCGATATTATCATCTAATGACTGAATTGAGTAACTACTCCATTTCCTACCGAGAAGAAGAGATTGTGGAAAAGCTTCTCGATGCCCTCCCACCAAAATGGGAGATGTATACTGTGCTGATGAGGGAAGATAAGGACTTCCCTACTTATGATCTTGAAACCACTGTCAACAAGCTCAGAACTTTTGAGCTTAATATGGTAAGAAAAGAAACATCTATGGATCAGGTTCAAGATCCAGGCATGTACGGTGCTAAAGTAAACTCCAATTCAAGTTCAAAGACTGATTCTGCCGCCTACTACTCGAAGGGCGAGTCGGGTGCCAATTCTTCACAGGAGGGGCATGTGTCAGTAAACTCAAATGGGGATGTTTGCTTTGTTGCGGGTGGATCAAGTGGTACTCAACAGACAGCAAGCAAGAGTAGTGGATCTTCAAGTTCCTCAAGCAATAATTACTCTAAGATGCCAATGAGCGTCAAATCTGCTGAAGAGCAGTTTGGCCTCTATGCTTCGTTTATTGCTTCATATGAAAACTATATTCAAGGAAAGGTTGTTGATCCAGCAATGCTGGATGAAGACTATGACCAGATCGATGCTGATGATCTGTAGGAAATGGATTTACAATGGTAGATGGCCATGATAGTGAGGAGAGTGAAGAAGTTTATGAGAAAGACGGGGAGAAAGTTTGTTGGTGGCAGGCCAGGGTTCGACAAGTCTAAGGTGAGGTGCTATAACTGTCAACAAAACGGGCACTTTGCCAAAGAGTGCAGAAACGAGCGAGTTGAACGTGGTCTAGGCCGGTCTGCACATCACACTGGGAATAGTAAGGAAATCAATGCCATGATGTCCAGAGAAGCAGGTGAATACAACTGGAACCTGCATTCGAATGAAACTAGTGAACAGGCAAATATGGCTAAGGTTGAGAATGAAGAATGTGAGAAGATTACCGGAGAAGAGAAAGCTACTGGTAAGGAAAAAGCTTTCATGGCATATAACAAGGATCAACTCTCCGAGGTAAGTTCTAAACCTATTTGTACTAAATGTGAGAATTTGTCTGAGCAACTTGCTACCATAACTGATCAGTATGTTCGTTTAGATGCTGAATTTAAAACTCTTAAAGAAGATCATCACTTTATGAAAGCAAGAGAAAACAGTTATAAAGTTAAAATAAAAGCGTTTGAAAAAGATGTTAAAAGCTTAAAAACAAAACTTGCTGAAAAAATTGAAGTAATTGATCTAAGTTATGAGGTTTTAGAAGAAAAGACTAAACTGATTGCTGAACGAGAAAAGCAGATTGCTGACCACCAGGTGAAAGTGGTGGAACTGAACCGAAAACTTGAGCAGTTCAGAAATTCCTCAGCTATTCTTGATCACCTTGTTAGTGATCAAGGTACCTCTGCGAAGAGGGGAGGAATTGGTTATCACGAGGTTCCACCACCTTATAACCACAATTACACTTTTAACCCTAGTGTTCAGAAATCTGTTGATTTTGAAGTTCCTCAGACAGTTCCAATCAAGGTTACGAGTAAAGAACCAAGTGTTAGTAGTGGCGAAACGAGTTCGCCTGTTTCAAGTGTGAAAATTTCTGTTACGAGTCCAGTCTCATCGGATTCGGATAAGTTGTCCGAATCGGGTAAGACAAAAGAGAAGGTAGTGTTACCCACTGGTGGAGAAAAAGATAAAACTTATAAAAAGAGTACTCCACTCAACCCGTACGTCCCACCTTATGTGAGACGAACGGCCGGTAACACAGCCTCAACATCCAAAACAACCTTTGAAAAGAAAATGGAGCATAGGTGTTGTTTTAGGTGTAATAAGTTAGGACATCTTGTTGCAGATTGCCCTCTGACGCCGAAATTCAGAGATGTGAGGCCTATTAAAACTGAGAGTAAGGCTAATGGTAATTTTAATACTGCTAAAAATGAAAACCCTTCAAAGTTTCGAAATGTAACTAATTCAGGTTTTCACAGAAACAAACCTCAGTTTAACAATGCTAATAACCAAACCACAAGATATAATACTTTCAATATACATAAGTTTGGAAGGCCTCACACTCAATTTCCAAGGAGATTTCCTAATAGGACTGACAGGAATTATCCAGATGCTAACTTTGGAAAGCAGAAGTACGGGATGTATAGATCCAAGACCAATTGGTCTTGGGTCCCTAGATTCTAATCCTTTGCTTTATTGTGCAGGAACAGTTGAACAGGGCTGCCCACAGTCTTTGGATTGTAGATAGCGGCTGTTCCCGGCACATGACGGGTAACAAATACTTGTTGCACGACTTAAAACCTGTTCAAGGAGCGAGAGTTAGCTTTGCCGGTTAAAGTGGAGGCAGAATTACTGGAAGAGGAACGGTGTCAAATGGAAAAATGACACTTGAGAATGTGAACTTTGTAGAAGAGTTGAAGCACAATCTGCTGAGTGTGTCGCAGATTTGTGACAAGGAGTACACTGTTCATTTCACGAAGAATGAGGCGATCGTGTTGAAGCCTGGTTTTCAGATACCAGACGAGTGGATAGTGATGAAAGCTCCACGTGATACAAATACTTATGTGATGGATATGAGGTCTACTGAAATGGCTACGGGAGAATCATGTTTAATGACGAAAGCAAGCGAATCGGAATCCGAACTGTGGCACAGGAGGATGGGGCACATTCATCTTCGGAAGATGAACCACATTGTCAGGAATGGACTTGTGATGGGCGTTCCCTTGAAAAGTTTTAACTTTGAAGACAAATGTATAGCATGCAAGAAGGGAAAGCAACACAAGAAATCCCATCTCACCAAGAAGGTCAACTCTATTGCCAGTACTCTAGAACTGCTTCACATGGATCTCTTCGGTCCCGTGAATGTAAAAAGTCTAGGAGGTACTTCTTACTGCTTGGTGATCACTGATGACTACTCGCGATATTCGTGGGTATATTTTCTGAAATCGAAAGATGAGACGGCTCAAATGGTGAAGAATTTGATTACCAAAGTTGAGAACGTCATGGGTAAAACAGTTAAGTTCATCAGGAGTGACAATGGAACGGAGTTCAAGAATTTTGAGATGGAAATCTTCTGTCTTCAGAAAGGAATTGAACACCAATACAGCGCTCCGTATACTCCGCAACAGAATGGAGTGGCTGAAAGGAAGAACCGAACTTTAATTGAAGGAGCCAGAACTATGCTGGCAGATTCGAAGCTTCCTGTGATGTTCTGGGCTGAAGCAGTTGCTACAGCCTGCTATGTTCTGAATAGAGTGTTAACTGTTAAGAGACTTGATAAAACGTGTTACGAGCTTATGCATGGAAGGAAGCCCAACTTGAGTGGTCTTGAACCATTCGGGTCCCCTTGTTCGATCTTGAAGACAAATTCTAAATTTGGCGAAGTAGCCGATGAAGGAATCTTAGTCGGTTATGTTGTTGGTACTCCCAACAGACGTGTCTTCAATACTTCGACTTGCAAGGTGGAGGTGGTGTGTAACACCGACATCACAAGTTACCAACCGCCAAAACCAAGCAATGGACCTGCTGAGCTTTTCGACTATGTTAAGCTTTTTAAGTCTTTTAACATACCGGATTTGGAAATTTCTGAAGAAGAAGAAAGAGTTGCGACGAAGATGATACTCGATGAGGAAGAAAATCTATTGCAAATACAGCTGATTGATAAATGTCAACCTTCCTCATAAAACACTATCGGTACCCCTGCTGCCTCAACTGAAGAAGAATTTATCAATCCTTTTCACTCTCAGCTAGAAACAACCATTGACGAGATCTCTTCTAATTTGGAAGATAATTTGCATGTCGGTTCTGTTCCGACCACGAGAATTCATAAAGATCACCCTTTGGATAATGTGATTGGTGATGTGTCCTCCGGTGTACAAACAAGAAGTAGCTTGAATGAACACACCTGTGTTTATACAAGCATTAAGGAGACAGGAATAATCAATGAATGCCTGTACACCTGCTTTATAAGCCAGATTGAACCGAAGAATTATTAAATGGCTTTAAAGGACAGCTCGTGGGTTGAAGCCATGCAAGAAGAGTTGGCTCAATTCGAGAAGATGGAAGTTTGGACTTTGGTTGAAAAACCAAAGAATGTGCATGCGATAGGCACAAAATGGGTGTTTAAGTGCAAGAGAGATGATAAGGGGGTTATTATAAGAAACAAGGCGAGGCTAGTCGTGAAAGGTTTTAATCAACAAGAGGGGATTGATTATAACGAAGTGTTCGCTCCTGTCGCCAGGTTGGAAGCCATAAGATTGTTCTTAGCGTTTGCTGCTTATGAAAAGATGAAGGTTTTTCAGCTAGATGTGAAGAGTGCGTTTTTGAATGGGAAAGTTGATGAGGTTGTGTATGTTGAGCAACCTCCGGGTTTTCCTGACCCAGACTTTCCAGATCACGTGTACAGGTTGAGCAAGGCGTTGTATGGATTACATCAGGCACCTCGTGCCTGGTATTCAACTTTATCGGATTACTTGCTCGAGAATGGTTTTGAAAGAGGGAAAATTGATAGCACGTTATTCTTCAAAAAAGATGGAAGCGACTTCCTGCTGGTACAAGTCTACGTGGATGACATTATATTTGATGCGTCAAAATTCTCCATGTGTCAGGAGTTTGAAGCCGTCATGAAGAAAAGGTTTGAAATGAGTGCTATGGGTGAACTAACTTTCTTTCTAGGATTGCAGGTTGATCAGAAGAAGGACGGGATGTTCATTCATCAGACGAAGTATGTTCATGATGTGCTCAAGCGCTTCAAGATGGAGGACAGTTCTCCATATGATACTCCAATCTACGTCAATCACAAATTGGGTGCTGAAGTAGACGGTGATGCAGATGTGGACCCAACTCAATATCGGGCAATAATAGGTTTTTAATGTACTTAACTGCATCTAGGCCTGATATAATGTTTGCTGTTTGTCTTTGTGCACGTTTTCAGGCAAATCCAAAAGAATCTCATTTGAAAGGTGCAGAGAGGATACTGCGGTATCTCAAGGGCAAGCCAAAGCTGGGGTTGTGGTACCCGAGAGGAGGAGACTTGGAGCTGGTCGCTTACACAGATTCTGATTATGGAGGGTGCAATCAGAGTCGGAAGTCAACAACAGGAGGATGTCAGTTTCTTGGTGGCAGATTGGTGTCGTGGCAATGCAAGAAGCAGACTTCAGTCGCAATTTCAACCTGTGAGGCAGAATACATTGCAGCATCCAACTGCTGCTCTCAGGTTCTTTGGATACAACAACAGTTGCGCGACTATGGTCTGAATTTCTTACTTACTCCTATTTGCATTGATAACACAGCTGCTATCTCAGTAACTAACAATCCCGTGAAACATAGTAAAACTAAACATATTGACATACGTCATCATTTCATACGGGATTGTGCTGAGAAGAAATTGATTGTGCTTGAAAAGGTGGATACGCTTGATAATTTCGCTGATTTATATACTAAAGCGTTTGACAAATCCAGATTTCAAAACCTTATTGAACTGAATGGGATGATCAATCCCGAGTAACCATGCTTTTCTTGTGATATTAAAAAAAAAAAACAAAAAAAAAACGTCACTAATCGCATAAAAATATGTCGGTTACATCAGTTTGAAGGACTTGTCTTCGGATATGTTTTGGTCCTCATTTTCTACTTGTAGATTTTGAGGATAGCCATTAACCAGATTACTGAGAGTGACCGGGGCGGTTTATGTTGAGTTTTTCATTCTTTCGCTTAAAATTATTCGATCATACTTAGTTAGAAGGACACATACTGTTATGTGGTCGGTCCAGCTGATCCATTGGATCTTCGGGATAGCCGTTTACCTGAAGACTTTGTTTTGGTCGGGGCGATTAATGTTAAAATTTTGAAAGAAATGGGAAATGAAATTATTTTTCAAGTCTGTTACTTCGTAAGAAGTTCGTTAGCTATGTTAAACGGAAAATTGATCCAACCTTGGAAAATGATAGATATACTAACTTTGTGTGCTTAACTAGTGAAGTTATTAGGCTTAAAAGGCTTTAGGACAGTCATTGTATGTCATGGTAACTTTTTATGGTGCGTAAAAGTAGATGTGATACAAACTAAATTTACTTGATTTTACGTGGAAACTCCTTAAGAGTTTTGCATGTCTTCATATATATCTTTCCGAATGATAGGCAGAAAAGCGATTACCCAGTCATACACGAGCCCATGTGTGTTCTGATTCCCGTGAAGATAGCGTCTCAAGATACTGCAGTGATCCAGATTCGGGACTTGCAGTTAATTTCTACTTTGAAGTCTATGTTTATTCAAAAAAAAAAATAATAAAATAAAAAAAATAAAAAAAAAATAAAAATTTGGAGTTATTGAAACATTTTAGAGATGACAAAATCAAGACTTCACAATCATTGAGTAAGAGAGAAGAACGGGAACCAGATCTAGAATACTTACAAGTTTAATCAGACACTATGGGTTGAAGTCAATTCGGGATGACTTGGGGAAAGCCAAATACGCTTTGAGGATAGATAGGAGGCATCAATATTTCTGAGTTGTTGCCCACTTAAATTTTGAGGCTTAATTGAATCTAACTCGTATCACAGAAACGATGAAAACCATCTTAAGTTATTTACCTGCTTACAACCTGTCTCTTTATGTCATAATACAGCTAAACACGGATCTATGTGACAGTCACATACTTAGTATGATTCCTGTTCGGATCTTTTCTAAAACGTAGCAGTCCCTATCGAGACTGAAATTTGATCCATTATACTTTAAATTTTTTAAGTTTTTGTACTTAGATAGTTTTATGATTTTTTAACTGGTTACTTAGAATTGATCATGTCATTTATTTCTTAAAGGGAAGTTTTAAAGAGTTAATTGAAAAATGTTCAAATTATAAGGATTGATTTTGTAAATATAGGCGATGTTGTTAAACAGGCGAAGTTGTGAATAACTTCGCCTAGGCGAAGTTATTCGTAACTTCGCCTGTATAACCCAGACCCTATATAAGGATGTTCAACAGTCATACTGTTCATCACTTTTCAAATCAGCGAACTTATCCGACATCTTTCCGGCGAACTTATCATTTATTCCGATTACGTGTTATTTATTCCCAGTTTTCACACCGATTCAAGGTTCGAAATGCCATTATATCACATAATCAATGTTCATTCAAGCTTCTAAATGTTTGTTTCGACTGGTTTCGAACCCTCGGAACATCGGTTTTTGAAACCGAGTTTCATAACTTGTGTTTTACGTGTTAAGAACTATTCTGATTGTCTAGATAACCTTAAAACCATGTTATTCGGAGTCCTTAATCTTCAAACTTATCTTAAAATCTCGGATTTTGAAGTTTGAATTATCCTTACTATTGCCGTTTCAGATTCAGGCGAAGTTAGGGTTTAGGCGAAGTTATCCGTAACTTCGCCTGAAGCTTAAGTTCGCCTGAGGCGAAGTTATCCGTAACTTCGCCTGAAGCTTAAGTTCGCCTGAGGCGAAGTTATCCGTAACTTCGCCTGAAGCTTAAGTTCGCCTGAGGCGATGTTGTGATGAGGCGAAGTTAACATTAACTTCGCCTAGATCATTTTTACTTAATATTAATTAGACGAACTTAAAGCTGAAGCGAAGTTGTTCCCAACTTCGCCTCAACTTTAACTTCGCCTATACAGAGTTTATCACAACTTCGCTCATGGTAACCAGCGAACTTGTGTTATTCATTAACGTTTATCTAACTTGGTTAGTTTGTTGCAGATATGGCTGCGGTAGCTGGTGCTGGAGGTGCAGGAGGAGACGATGGTGATAACCAACGTCAATTTTTCCCGGGTCTCAATATGTACATCACCCTTGACCCGGAGGCGAGCGGTGTGGACGATTACCGCGAGATCATAACTTTCCTCCTACGCTCGAGGATTTTTCATGCCATCACAAACACTCTGCCGATATCTCTACCAAATATCGAAGACTTTTGGCAGACGGTAGAATACGACTGTCGTGTTGAGCCCCCGGTCATGCGAGCGACGGTGAACAATCGACAAGTTCAGTTCAATTCTGAACAGATTCGGGTGGCATTACGGTTTGGAGAAGAGACGAGGGACGACCCAACTGAGTTTGTGGCTCCGTTTCATGATGCAGCGTTTCTTCGAATGGGCTATTCTGGTCCATTAGGCGATACACAGTGACGGAAGGGTTTTCTGCTTGATCAGTGGCGCTTCCTTATGCACGTCATGATAGTTTGCATGTCAGGAAGGAAGGCGGGCACGGATGGTATGGGTGCGACCATGCAGTCTGCAATGACTGCACTGACTTACAATAAACGCTACAGTATCAGTCAGATGGTCTTTTACGAGATTGACCGACAGAGAAGGGCGATGTCTCGGGAGCGGTTCATTATGTATCCACGTTTTATCCAGATGATATTGAACCATGTGGCTCTGAATCTACCTCAGAGACGCCCGATCAGATACGTGGAATCTGTGAGCAAACGTATCTTTGCTCAATGCCGCACTTCAAGTGCGAGGAGCAACCCTGAACGTCGTCCAAGGCATACTCCACTGTTTGGGTTTTTAATTAACACAGAGTATGTTCTTGCTGGTGGGGACGAGTTCAGAGATCCTCAACCGCGACAGGCAAGAGCAACTCAAGCTCCACCTGCTGTGCCTGTTGTGTCGGCTGCAGAGGATATAGATCTTGACGCTGTCTTTGGAGGTCAAGGTTATTTTGATATGGATCAAGTTGAAGAGGTGCAGGTCTCGGCTGCACAAGGTTCGGGTGTGAGTGCTACTAGAGCAGCTACATCGATGGCTGACTAAGATTTGGATGAGATCATGAATGAGGGGAGACGGTTGATGGTGTCTCGAGAGAGAACTTTTGGGAAGAGAAAGAGAACGGAGGATGATGATGAGTCAGAAGAGGAAGAAGATATACATAAGCTGATAAGAAGATCACGAAGGGAAAGGACAGGTGTTGGTATGGGAGCTGGAGAGACTTCAAGGATGGTACATTTTGCTCCGGCCTCACTGTATGGTATGTCTATCGTTCCTTCTTCTGTACAGGTTACAAGTGCAAGCGCTGCGGATGTTCCCGTGGTGGCTACATCATCGGCTGGCATTCCATCCACCACAACCATCCAGACGTCGACTCCGGAGATTGTGTCTCTACCACCTCAAACGCTTACTCAGTCGGTGGTAGCTGCATGATTTGTAGAGTCAACGGTCGTGACTACTGCAGGGTTATCAGGTATGGTACCACCTGCGGTTACGCCTGCTTCTGATGTCTCGCCTACGCCTATGTCTGACTCAGAGAGAATAGCTTCACTAGAGCGGATCGTGGCAGGGCAATCGAAGACTATTCAACGCCTAGTGGAAGCAAATCAACTACAGTCATCCCTCCTGGTTGAGCATGGGAAAATTATAGATGCCTTGAAGGAGTTCTTGGCATCTCAGGGGGAGATGAGCTGTAAGGGCGACGAGCTCAGGACGAAAAGAAGAAATGACCGAGACGATGATCCCAATGCATCGAAAGATGCAGGTGGTGAGCTGCCAAGAACTTCTCAAGCTCTTGGTACTTCCACAGCTGAGGGGGAGTCTGTCGACGCGGCTGGTGGTTCTGGTGGTGATGATGTGGTGTTGGTTGAGGATGACGTGATTGATGCGTTGAAGGAACTTGACGATGATATGTTCAGCGATGATGTGTTATTTGATGAAGATGTGCTGCCGAGTGATGTGATTGAGAAGATCGGTTAGCAGATTGAGATTGAGAGTGAGATTGAGGAAGGAGAGATAGTAGTAGAAGACGTTGAACACGAGATCCCTGATGTTGGGAAAGCCGACATGGGTACTGAGATGGATGAGACTGAGTGGGAGGAGCAGCCTAGGTGGAAGGAAGGCTGTGCTCATTGGTTTATTAAGACCAAGAAGCCTGCTGTTCCAGCCATGTTCAAGAAGAGTTATAACATCAAAGGCTATGCTGAGTCGAATAATGGAATTATCTGTTGGATATATGATGAACAGATAAAGTTGTTTGTGGTGAAGCGTTATGATGGTATTCAATACTTCAAAAGAACCCTGAGATCTCTCAATACGTTGCCGGAATGTGAGGTGAAGGATTTGGCAAGGTTGGGCCTGATAAATAGAAGTGACGACAACATGGCAAGAGTGATTGGGAAGATCGTGTGGAAAGAAAGCGTAAAAGAGAAGAAGTTTGAATTATTAAAGCCACAGAAGGGAAAGCTCGTGGAGGATACAGAAAGGGGAATGAGAGCAGATGGCAAGCCATGGATGGTGATTAAGTACAAACCGATCCGATGCATCAAGGAGGTTCCTATGAAGACTATGCCTCAAGATGTGTTGAAGAATCTAAAATGGTGGTAAGTTGATTGCCAGACTGCTGAAGCCGTGATGGAAGACGAAGATGAACAAGAAGTGCTGAGGGTGTATGATCCGATGCATCTTGTTAACTTATCGAAAGCTGATCTGCAAGTGTTGAATGAAATGAAGATATTCTATATTCCTGCTTGGAAGGATGAAGCAAGGAAATATCAGCGAGTAGTCACGGTATGTGTTAGAGAAGGAGTGCATGCGTGAAGATACAGGATTACGAGACAAGAGCTGAAAGATCAAAGATATGAAGCTACTGCCAAGGGGGAGTCTGTTGATGCATAAATGTCAGTAGTTCATATGTCTAATGTCTGTAATCGAGTATGTAATATTGTTTATGTATTTGTTTGTTTAAAGCGAAGTTGTTGACAAGTTCGCTTAGGCGAACTTGTTAACCAAGCGAAGTTGTTGACATGTTCGCCTAGGCGAACTTGTTGAACAAGCGAAGTTATGGACAACTTCGCCTGAGGCGAAGTTGTCGTGTATTTATATAGGTTACGGTTACTGTTTACAAAAGAGATCGAGTAGGTTAATTTACTTGTAATTCAGTGAGTCGAGTGACGTGAGGTCGAGAGTCTGTAAGTATCACGTGTCGAGTTATTAATATAACGTGAGTTTGTTCGTATCGTATTCGTGTGTTCGTGTGATTGTGTTCTACGTCCGTAACGATCTACACAGGGATTCCGCACCTGTGTATATCGGGATATCTCGTGTGATCCGTCCAGGAACCAACATTAATCATACCCTCACGCCACCCCGTGGCTCGTTCGAAAATTTTCCAGTATTGCCCAAGGGTAGTACACGAGCCGGAGGAAAAACTGAGGATGGGTCGAACAACTGAATCGGATCATAAATTCGGTCTAGGAGACTGCCATACAATATTTTATGACCCTAAGAAAGAATCGGATCTATAATTATGCCCTCACGCCACCCCGTGGCCCGTTCGAAATTTTGGTCGTATAGCCAATGGGGTAGTACACGAGACGGAGGAAAAACTGAGAATGGGTCGAACCATTGAATCGGATCATAAATTCGGTCTAGGATACTGCAATCCAATATTTTCTGACCCTAAGAAATAATCGGATCAATAATTATGTCCTCACGCCACCCCATGGCCCGTTCGAAATTTTTGTCGTATAGCCAAAGGTGGTAGTACACGAGCCGGAGGAAAAACTGGGGACGAGTCGAACCAATGAATCGGATGATAAATTTGGTCTAGAATACTGCAATACAATATTTTATGACCCTAAGAAAGAATCGGTTCAATAATTATGCCCTCACGCCACCCCGTGGCCTGTTCGTAATTTTGGTCGTATAGGCAAGGGGGTAGTAAACGAGCCTGAGGAAAAACTGAGGATGGGTCGAACCACTGAATCGGATCATAAATTCGGTCTAGGAGAATGCCATACAATATTTTATTACCACAAGAAAGAATCGGATCAATAATTATACCCTCACGCCACCCCGTGGCTCGTTCGAAATTTTGCCAGTATTGCCAAAGGGGGTAGTACGCGAGCCGGAGGAAAAACTGAGGATGGGTCGAACAACTGAATCGGATCATAAATTCGGTCTAGGAGACTGCCATACAATATTTTATGACCCTAAGAAAGAATCGGATCAATAATTAAGCCCTCACGCCACCCCGTGGCCCGTTCAAAATTTTTGTCGTATATCCAAATGGGGTAGTACACAAGCCGGAGGAAAAACTGAGGATGGTTCGAACCATTGAATCGGATCATAAATTCGGTCTAGGATACTTACATATAATATTTTATGACCCTAAGAAAGAATCGGATCAATAATTATTCCCTCACGCCACCCCGTGGCGCGTTCGAAATTTTGGTCGTATTGCCAAAGGGGTTAGTACACGAGCAGGAGAAAAAACTGAGGATGAATAGAACCACTGAATCGGATAATAAATTTTGTCTAGCAGATTTCCATACTATATTTTATGACCCTAAGAAATAATCGGATCAATAATTATGCGCTCACGCCACCCCATGGCCCGTTCGAAATTTTGGTCGTATAGCCAAAGGGGGTAGTAAACGAGCCCGAGGAAAAACTGAGGATGGATCGAACCACTGAATTGGAAAATAAATTCGTCTAGGAGACTGCCATACAATATTTTATGACCCTATGAAAGAATCGGATCAATAATTATGCCCTCACACCACCCCATGGCCCGTTCTAAATTTTGGTCGTACAGCCAAAGGGGGTAGTACACGAGCCGGAGGAAAAACTGAGGATAGGTCGAACCATTGAATCGGATTATAAATTCGGTCTAGGATACTGCCATATCATATTTTATGACCCTAAGAAAGAATCGGATCAATAATTATGCCCTCACGCCACCCCGTGGCCCGTTCGCAATTTTGGTCGTATTGGCAAAGGGGGTAGTACACAAGTAGGAGGAAAAACTGAGGATGAATCGAACCACTGAATCGGATAATAAATTTGGTTTAGCAGATTTCCATGCTATATTTTATGACCCTAAGAAATAATCAGATCAATAATTATGCGCTCACGCCACCCCATGGCCCGTTCGAAATTTTGGTCGTATAGCCAAAGGGGGTAGTACACGAGCCGGAGGAAAAACTGAGAATGGATTGAACCACTGAATCAGATAATAAATTCGGTCTAAGAGACTGCCATACAATATTTTATGACCCTAAGAAAGAATCGGATCAATAATTATGCCCTCACGCCACCCTGTGGCCCGTAAGAAATTTTGGTCGTATAGCCAAAGGGGGTAGTACACGAGCCGGAGGAAAAACTGAGGATGGATCGAAGCACTGAATCGGATAATAAATTCGGTCTAGGAGACTGCCGTACAATATTTTATGACCCTAAGAAAGAATCGGATCAATAATTATGCCCTCACGCCACCCCGTGGCCCGTTCGTAATTTTGGTCGTATAGCCAAAGTGGGTAGTACACGAGCCGGAGGAAAAATTGAGGATGGGTCGAACCACTGAATCCGATCATAAATTCGGTCTAAGAGACTGCCATACAATATTTTATGACCATAATAAAGAATAAGATCAATAATTATACCCTCACGCCACCCCGTGGCTCGTTCGAAATTTTGCCAGTATTGCCAAAGGGTAGTACACGAGCCGGAGGAAAAACTGAGGATGGGTCGAACAACTGAATCGGATCATAAATTCGGTTTAGGATACTGCAATACAATATTTTATAACCCTAAGAAATAATCGGATCAATAATTATGTCATTGCGCCACCCCATGGCCCGTTCGAAATTTTGGTCGTATAGCCAAACGGGGTAGTAGACGAGCCGGAGGAAAAACTGAGGTTGAGTCAAACCATTGAATCGGATCATAAATTCGGTCTAGGATACTGCCATACAATACTTTATGACCCTAAGAAAGAATCGGATCAATAATTATGACCTCACGCCACCCCGTGGCCCGTTCGAAATTTTGGTCGTATTGCCAAAGGGGGTGGTACACGAGCAGGAGGAAAAACTGAGGATGAATCGAACCGCTGAATCGGATAATAAATTTGGTCTAGGAGATTTCCATACTATATTTTATGACCCTAAGAAATAATCGGATCAATAATTATGCGCTCATGCCACCCCTTGGCTCGTTCGAAATTTTGGTCGTTTAGCCAAAGGGGGTAGTACACGAGCCGGAGGAAAAACTGAGGATGGTTCGAACCACTGAATTGGATAATAAATTCGGTCTAGGAGACTGCCATACAATATTTTATGACCCTACGAAAGAATCGGATAAATAATTATGCCCTCACGCCACCCCGTGGCCCGTTCGTAATTTTGGTCGTATAGCCTAAGGGGGTAGTAAACGAGCCGGAGGAAAAACTAAGGATGGGTCGAACCACTGAATCGGATCATAAATTCGGTCTAGGAGACTGCCATACAATTTTTTATGACCATAAGAAAGAATCGGATCAATAATTATACCCTCACGCCCCGTGGCTTGTTCGAAATTTTGCAAGTATTCCCAAAGGGGGTAGTACACGAGCCGGAGGAAAAACTGAGGATGGGTCGAACAACTGAATCGGATCATAAATTCGGTCTAGGAGACTGCCATACAATATTTTATGACCCTAAGAAAGAATTGGATCAATAATTATGCCCTCACGCCACCCCGTGGCCCGTTCAAAATTTTGGTCGTATATCCAAAGGGGGTAGTACACGAGCCGGAGGAAAAACTGAGGATGGGTCGAACCATTGAATCGGATCATAAATTCAGTCTAGGATACTTACATATAATATTTTATGACCCTAAGAAAGAATCGGATCAATAATTATGCGCTCACGCCACCCCATGGCCCGTTCGAAATTTTGGTCGTATAGTCAAAGGGGGTAGTAAACGTGCCGGAGGAAAAACTGAGAATGGATTGAACCACTGAATCGGATAATAAATTCGGTCTAAGAGACTGCCATACAATATTTTATGACCCTAAGAAAGAATCGGATCAATAATTATGACCTCACGCCACCCTGTGGCCCGTTAGAAATTTTGGTCGTATAGCCAAAGCGGGTAGTACACGAGCCGGAGGAAAAACTGAGAATGGATCGAACCACTGAATCGGATAATAAATTCGGTCTAGGAGACTGCCGTACAATATTTTATGACCCTATGAAAGAATCGGATCAATAATTATGCCCTCACGCCACCCCGTGGCCCATTCGTAATTTTGGTCGTATAGCCAAAGTGGGTAGTACACGAGCCGGAGGAAAAATTGAGGATGGGTCGAACCACTGAATCGGATCATAAATTCGGTCTAAGAGACTGCCATACAATATTTTATGACCATAATAAAAAATCGGATCAATAATTATACCCTCACGCCACCCCGTGGCTCGTTCGAAATTTTGCCTGTATTGCCAAAGGGTAGTACACGAGCCGGAGGAAAAACTGAAGATGGGTCGAACAACAGAATCGGATCATAAATTCTGTCTAGTATACTGCATACAATATTTTATGACCCTAAGAAATAATCGGATCATTAATTATGACATCGCGCCACCCCATGGCCCGTTCGAAATTTTGGTCGTATAGCCAAAGGGGGTAGTACACGAGCCGGAGGAAAAACTGAGGTTGAGTCGAACCAGTGAATCGGATCATAAATTCGGTCTAGGATACTGCCATACAATATTTTATGACCCTAAGAAAGAATCCGATCAATAATTATGCCCTCACGGCACCCCGTGGCCCGTTCGAAATTTTGGTCGTATTGCCAAAGGGGGTAGTACACGAGCAGGAGGAAAAACTGAGGATGAATCGAACCAATGAATCGGATAATAAATTTGGTCTAGGAGATTTCCATACTATATTTATGACCCTAAGAAATATTCGGATCAATAATTATACGCTCACGCCACCCCATGGCCCGTTCGAAATTTTGTTCGTTTAGCCAAAGGGGGTAGTACACGAGCCGGAGGAAAAACTGAGGATGGATCGAACCACAGAATTGGATAATAAATTCGGTCTAGGAGACCGCCATACAATATTTTATGACCCTAAGAAAGAATCGGATAAATAATTATGTCCTCACGCCACCCCGTGGCCCGTTCGTAATTTTGGTCGTATAGCCTAAGGGGGTAGTAAACGAGCCGGAGGAAAAACTAAGGAAGGGTCGAACCACTAAATCGGATCATAAATTCGGTCTAGGAGACTGCCATACAATATTTTATGACCATAAGAAAGAATCGGATCAATAATTATACCCTCACTCCACCCCGTGGCTTGTTCGAAATTTTGCCAGTATTGCCAAAGGGGGTACGAGCCGGAGCAAAAACTGAGGATGGGTCAAACAACTGAATCGGATCATAAATTCGGTCTAGGAGACTGCCATTCAATATTTTATGACCCTAAGAAAGAATCGGATCAATAATTATGCCTTCACGCCACCCCGTGGCCCGTTCAAAATTTTGGTCGTATATCCAAAGGGGGTAGTACACGAGCCGGAGGAAAAACTGAGGATGGGTCGAACCATTGAATCGGATCATAAATTCGGTCTAGGATACTTAAATATAATATTTTATGAACCTAAGAAAGAATCGGATCAATAATTGTGCCCTCACGCCACCCCAAGGCACGTTCGAAATTTTGGTCGTATTGCCAAAGGGGGTAGTACACGAGCAGGAGGAAAAACTGAGGATGAATCGAATCACTGAATCGGATAATAAATTTGGTCAAGCAGATTTCCATACTATATTTTATGACTCTAAGAAATAATCGGATCAATAATTATGCGCTCACACCACCCCATGGCCCGTTCGAAATTTTGGTCGTATAGCCAAAGGGGGTAGTAAACGAGCCGGAGAAAAAACTGAGGATGGATCGAACTACTGAATCAGATAATAAATTAGGTCTAGGAGACTGCCATACAATATTTTATGACCCTAAGAAAGAATCAGATCAATAATTATGCCCTCACGCCACCCCGTGGCCCGTTCGAAATTTTGTTCGTATAGCCAAAGGGGGTAGTACACGAGCCTGAGGAAAAATTGAGGATGGGTCGAACCATTGAATCGTATCATAAATTCGGTCTAGGATACTGCCATATCATATTTTATGACCCTAAGAAAGAATCGGATCAATAATTATGCCCTCACGCCACCCCGTGGCCCATTCGAAATTTTGGTCGTATTGCCAAAGGGGGTAGTACACAAGCAGGAGGAAAAACTGAGGATGAATCGAACCACTGAATCGGATAATAAATTTGGTTTTGCAGATTTCCATACTATATTTTATGACCCTAAGAAATAATCGGATCAATAATTATGCGCTCACGCCACCCCATGGCCCGTTCGAAATTTTTATCGTATAGCCAAAGGGGGTAGTACACGAGCCGGAGGAAAAACTGAGGATGGATGGAACCACTGAATCGGATAATAAATTCGGTCTAGGAGACTGCCATACAATATTTTATGACTCTAAGAAAGAATCGGATCAATAATTATGCCCTCACGCCACCCCGTGGCCTGTTAGAAATTTTGGTCGTATAGCCAAATGGGGTAGTACACGAGCCGGAGGAAAAACTGAGGATGGATCGAACCACTGAATCGGATAATAAATTCGGTCTAGGAGACTGCCATACAATATTTTATGACCCTAAGAAAGAATCGGATCAATTATTATGCCCTCACGCCACCCCGTGGCCCGTTCGTAATTTTGGTCGTATATCCAAAGTGGTTAGTACACGAGCCGAAGGAAAAATTGAGGATGGGTCGAACCACTGAATCGGATCATAAATTTGGTCTAAGAGACTGCCATACAATATTTTACAACCATAATAAAGAATCGGATCAATAATTATACTCTCACGCCACCCCGTGGCTCGTTCGAAATTTTGCCGGTATTGCCAAAGGGCAGTACACAAGCCGGTGGAAAAACTGAGGATGGGTCGAACAACTGAATCGGATCATAAATTCGGTCTAAGAGACTACCATACAATATTTTATGACCATAATAAACAATCGGATCAATAATTATACTCTCACGCCACCCCGTGGCTCGTTCGAAATTTTGCTAGTATTGCCCAAAGGTAGTAGACGAGCCGGAGGAAAAACTGAGGATGGGTCGAACAACTGAATCGGATCATAAATTCGGTCTAGGATACTGCAATACAATATTTTATGCCCCTAAGAAATAATCGGATCAATAATTATGTCATCGCGCCACCCCATGGCCAGTTCGAAATTTTGGTCGTATAGCCAAAGGGGGTAGTACACGAGCCGGAGGAAAAACTGAGGTTGAGTCGAACCATTGAATCGGATCATAAATTCGGTCTAGGATACTGCCATACAATATTTTATGACCCTAAGAAAGAATTGGATCAATAATTATGCCCTCACGCCACCCCGTGGCCCGTTCGAAATTTTGGTCGTATTGCCAAACGGTGTAGTACACGAGCAGGAGGAAAAACTGAGAATGAATCGAACCACTGAATCGGATAATAAATTTGGTTTAGCAGATTTCCATACTATATTTTATGACCCTAAGAAATAATCGGATCAATAATTAAGCGCTTACGCCCCCCCATGGCCCGTTCGAAAATTTGGTCGTATAGCCAAAGGGGGTAGTACACGAGCCGGAGGAAAAACTGAGGATGGATTGAACCACTTAATCGGATAATAAATTCGGTCCAGGAGACTGCCATACAATATTTTATGACCCTAAGAAAGAATCGGATCAATAATTATGCCCTCACGCCACCCCATGGCCCGTTAGAAATTTTGGTCGTATAGCCAAAGGGGGTAGTACACGAGCCGGAGGAAAAACTGAGGATGGATCGAACCACTGAATTGGATAATAAATTCGGTCTAGGAGACTGCCATACAATATTTTATGACTCTAAGAAAGAATCAGATCAATAATTATGCCCTCACGCCACCCCGTGGCCCGTTCGTAATTTTGGTCGTATAGCCAAAGTGGGTAGTACACGTGCCGGAGGAAAAATTGAGGTTGGGTCGAACCACTAAATCGGATCATAAATTCGGTCTAAGAGACTGCCATACAATATTTTATGACCATAATAAAGAATCGGATCAATAATTATACCCTCACGCCACCACGTGGCTCGTTCGAAATTTTGCCAGTATTGCCAAAGGGTAGTACACGAGCCGGAGGAAATATTGAGGATGGGTCTAACAACTGAATCGAATCATAAATTCGGTCTAGGATACTGCAATACAATATTTGATGACCCTAAGAAATAATCGGATCAATAATTATGTCATCGCGCCACCCCATGGCTCGTTCGAAATTTTGGTCGTATAGCCAAAGGGGGTAGTACACGAGCCGGAGGAAAAACTGAGGTTGAGTCGAACCATTGAATCGGATCATAAATTCGGTCTAGGATACTGCCATACAATATTTTATGACCCTAAGAAAGAATCGGATCAATAATTATGCCCTCACGCCACCCCGTGGCCCGTTCGAAATTTGGTCGTATTGCCAAAGGGGGTAGTACACGAGCAGGAGGAAAAACTGAGGATGAATCGAACCACTGAATCGGATAATAAATTTGGTCTAGGAGATTTCCATACTATATTTTATGACCCTAAGAAATAATCGGATCAATAATTATGCGCTCATGTTGGTACATAAATGTCAGTAGTTCATAGTCTAGCGTTTGTAATCGAGTCTGTAATGTAATTATGTTTAAGTTTATGTTTATGTAAGTAAGCGAAGTTATCAACAAGTTCGCTTAGGCGAACTTGTTGAACAAGCGAAGTTGTCGACAAGTTCGCCTAGGCGAACTTGTTCAACGAGCGAAGTTATAGACAACTTCGCCTGAGGCGAAGTTGTCGTGTATTTAAGTAACCTACGGGTTTACGGTTTAAGGGTTAGTGTTTTGGATATTCACGTGTAATTTCAGTAGTTCAGTGAACGTGTCGAGAGTCTGTAATAGACGTGTTTCAAGTTATATTACATAACGTGTTCGTTTGTATCGCGTGTGATTGTTATTCGTATTCTACGCTCGTAACTACCTACGCAGGGATTCCGCACCTACGTAGATAGCGATATCCCGTGTAAGATCCGTCCGGGAACCTACAATTGGTATCAGAGCATTTGGCTCGATTGTGTGGTTCGGGATTTCACGCGGGTGTAGAAAACGCCTCGTTTGACCTATTCGCGGGACGCGTTTTCGTTGATATTGTGTTATATTCACCTTATACAGTCATATTCAAGCCGTTACACCGACCGGAAACTGCTAAATCGTCGAAAACAGATCTGAATATTTTCAGTGTTCTTCGGGCGAAGTTGTTGTTCTTCAGGCGAAGTTGCCGACACTGGAAGTAGGGTTTCGGCGAAGATATAAGGTTGAGCGAAGTTATCCACAACTTCGCCTACCTCATAAGTTCGCCTAAGCGAAGTTATCTTCAACTTCGCTTATCTCCTAAGTTCGCTTATCTTAAGCGAAGTTGTTCTCAACTTCGCCAAGTCACGCGAATTTGAGGTTTCTCCAGCTAAGTTAACAATTAAGCGAAGTTATCCTTAACTTCGCCTATAGTACTGTTTGGAAAAATTTTTGTTTTTATCAGGTTTTTCGTGTTTTCGAGAAGATGTCGCCGATTAACATCTCAGAGTTAGTCAAAATGGAAGTTGAAGCGGGGTCGACTACTATGGCCCCAAGGTTGATGAAAGGAACCGACTTTGTAGCGTGGAAAGATAGGTTCATTCAGTATATTAAATACCAGGATGCAAAGATGTGGGTGTGCATCCAGGATGGATATATTCCACCGACAATGGAATACGAAGGTCGGGATGTGATAAAGAAGTACAGCAAGATGGAGGAAGAAGAGAAGAAGATGTATGAGGCCGAGAGCAAGGCCCATGCTGCAATTACTATGGCTCTTCCTCAAGAGATTCTCCATACATTCCGGAAGTACACTTCTGCACGAGAGCTTTGGGATGCTCTTGAGAATAGATTCGAAGGGAACGTGGGTATTCGTGCCTCGAAGATTAAGCTGTTAAAGACCCAGTTCTCTGTTTTCAAGTATTTGAAGAACGAATCGCTCGATGATATTATCACCCGATATTATCATCTAATGACAGAGCTGAACAACTATTCTATTGCTTACAGAGAGGAGGAAATAGTTGAGAAGCTTCTCGATGCTCTCCCACCGAAGTGGGAAATGTACACTGTTCTAATGAGGGAAAACAAAGACTTTCCTAATTTTGACTTGGAGACAGCAGTAAACAAGCTCAGAACCTTTGAGCTTAATATGGTTCGTAAAGAGACACCAACGGATCAGGTTCAAGACCCTGGTATGTATGGTGCAAAAGTTAACTCAGGCTCAAGTTCGAAGTCTGAATCTGCTGCTTACTACTCCAAAGGAGAGTCAGGTTCTAACTCTTCTCATGAAGGAAATGTGTCAGTAAACATGAACGGTGATGTTTGCTTTGTTGCTGGAGGATCAAGTGCTTCGAAACCTCAAGCATCCAAGAGTAGTTTCTCTCCCAGTGCTTCAAGCAATAACTACTCTAAGATGCCAATGAGTGTCAAATCTGCTGAAGAGCAGTTTGCACTCTATGCATCTTTTATTGCTTCTTACGAGAACTACATACAAGGGAAGATTGTGGACCCTGCTGCTTTGGAAGAAGACTATGACCAGATCGATCCTGATGATCTGGAGGAGATGGATCTGCAGTGACAGATGGCGATGGTAGTCAGAAGAGTGAAGCGTTTCATGAAGAAGACTGGCAGAAAGTTCGTAGGTGGAAAGCCAGGATTTGATAAGTCAAGGGTGAGGTGTTACAATTGTCAACAAAATGGACACTTTGCAAAGGAGTGCACTAATGCACGTGTAGAACGTAGTCAGGGGAGGACTACACAGCCAAGTGGAAATAACAATGGGAATAATGCCATGATGTCTGATGCTGGTGAATACAACTGGAACATGTTCTCTGGAGAACTCTTTGAGCAGGCACACATGGCGAAGGTTGCAGCTGAAGAATGTATGAAAGCTGCTGAAAATAAAAAAGCTTTCATGGCTGATGACCGGAACTCCGAGGTATGTACTAAACCTATCTGTACTAAATGTGAGAACTTGTCTGAACAGCTTGCTACAATTACTGATCAGTATGTTAAGTTGGATGCCGAATTTAAAACCTTGAAAGAAGATCATCACTTCACAAAGACAAGAGAAAATAATTATAAAATAAAAATTAAAGCTTGTGAAAAAGACGTTAAAAGTTTAAAAACAAAATTAGCTGAAAAAATTGATGTGATCGATCTAAGCTACGAGGTTTTAGAAGAGAAAACCAAGTTAATCGCTGAGAAAGAAAAACAGATTGCTGATCACCAGGTAAAAGTGGTGGAACTAAATAGGAAACTGGAGCAATTCCGGAATTCCTCTGCTATTCTTGATCACCTCGTTAGTGATCAAAGTTCCTCACCTAAGAGGGGAGGAATTGGTTACCATGAGGTACCACCACCTTATAACCATAATTATACTTTCAATCCTAGTGTTCATGAATCTGTTAATTTTGTAGCTGATCAGACAGGTCCTGCTAAGGAAACTGGTAAAGTACCGGAAGTTAGTAAAGGCGAAACAAGTTCGCCTGTCTCAAAAGTTAAAATTTCTATTTCGAGCCCAGTCTCATCTGATTCGAATAAGTCATCCGAGTCGGGTAAGACAAAAGAGAAGGAAGTGTTACCCACTAGTGGAGAAAAGGTTAATTCAACTAAAAGGAGTACTCCACTCAACCCATATGTCCCACCTTATGTGAGACGTACGGTTGGTAATACTGCCTCCACATCTAAAACATCTGCTGAAAAGAAAGCTGAATATAGGTGTTGTTTTAGATGTAATCAAACAGGGCACCTTGTTGCTGATTGCCCTCTGAAGCAGCGTTTCAGAGAGGTGAGGCCCTCGAAAAATGAGACTAAGGTTTTTGGTAATCGTTTAAATGTTAAAAATGAAAACCATTCAAATTTGAGAGATAAAACAGGTTTTCAAAGAAACACATCTCGTTTTTACACTACTAATAAACAAACCAAATGCTATAATTCTTTTGATTCTCTTAATGTTCGTGGGTTTGGTTGGCCTCACTATCAGTCTCCAAGGAGGTATCCTGTTAGGACTCGTGGAAATTTTTCTAATGCTAACTTTGGTCAGCCAAGGTGTGTGAGTTCTGTTAAGAAGGTTAATCGACCCAAGACCAAGAGGTCTTGGGTCCCCAAATTTTAATAATCTCTTTTGTTTGTGCAGGAACAGTTGAACAGGGCGTCCAAGAATCTTTGGGTTGTGGACAGCGGCTGTTCCCGGCACATGACTGGTAACAAGGATTTGTTACAAGATTTAAAACCTGTTCAAGGAGCAAGAGTCAGTTTTGCCGGTGAGAGTGGAGGCAAAATAACAGGAAGGGGTACGGTAACTAACGGGAAGATGACGTTAGAAAATGTGAACTTTGTTGAAGAACTGAAGCACAATCTGCTGAGTGTGTCGCAGATTTGTGATAAAGATTATACAGTACACTTCACGAAGACTGATGCGATTGTGTTGAAGCCTGGTTTTCAAATACCAGAGGAGTGGATAGTAATGAAGGCTCCACGTGATCGGAATACGTATATGATGGATTTAAGTTCAACTGAAATGTCAACGGAAGAATCGTGCCTTTTGACGAAAGCAAGCGAATCGGAATCTGAACTGTGGCACAGGAGAATGGGGCACATTCATCTTCGGAAGATGAACCATATTGTCAGACATGGGCTTGTGTTGGGTGTTCCCTTAAAAAGTTTCAATTTTGAAGACAAATGTCTTGCGTGCAAAAAGGGAAAACAGCACAAGAAGTCCCATCTCACCAAGAAAGTAAACTCAATTGCCAGTACACTAGAGCTGCTTCACATGGATCTCTTCGGTCCTGTGAATGTAAGAAGTCTAGGTGGTACAACTTATTGCTTGGTGATCACTGATGACTACTCACGATACTCGTGGGTATACTTCCTGAAATCAAAGGACGAAACGGCTCAAATGGTGAAGAATCTGATTACCAAAGTTGAGAACATTATGGATAAACGAGTGAAGTTCATCAGAAGTGACAATGGTTCCGAATTTAAAAATTTTGAAATGGAGATCTTCTGTCTGTCAAAAGGGATTGAACACCAATTCAGCGCTCCGTATACTCCGCAACAGAATGGAGTGGCTGAAAGGAAGAATAGAACTTTAATTGAAGGAGCCAGAACTATGCTGGCTGATTCGAAGCTTCCGGTGGTGTTCTGGGCTGAAGCTGTTTCTACAGCTTGCTATGTACTAAATAGAGTTTTAACGGTAAAAAGACTTAATAAAACATGCTACGAGCTTATGCATGGGAGAAAGCCCAATTTGTGTGGACTTGAAGCTTTCGGCTCCCCGTGTTCAATTTTAAAGGCACATTCAAAGTTTGGTGAAGCAGCCGCTGAAGGAATCTTGGTCGGCTATGAAGTTGGGACTCCCAACAGGCGTGTCTTTAATACAACGAACGGCAAGGTTGAGGTGGTATGTAACACCGACATTACGAGTTACAGATCGCCAAGACCGAGCATCGGACCTCCTGGGATTTTCGACTATGATAGGCTCTTCAAGTCTTTTAACATACCTGATTTGTTTTGTACAGAAGAAGAAGAACGTGTTGCTACGAAGATGATTCTAGATGAGGAGGAAAATTTGGCACATAGACAGCTATTTGATGATTGTCAACCTTCCTCATCAAATTCTATCGGTTCCCCTGCTGTCTCTCCTGAAGAAGAGTTTATCAATCCATTTCACTCTCAGCCAGAAACAACCATAGATGAGCTCTCTTCTAATTTAGAAGATAATTTGCATGTCGGTGCTGTTCCGACCACGAGAATTCACAAAGATCACCCTTTGGAGAATGTTATAGGTGATGTGTCCTCCGGTGTACAAACCAGAAGTAGCTTGAATGAGCACACCTGTGTTTATACAAGCATTAAGGAAACGGGTATAATGAACGAATGTTTGTACTCATGCTTTATTAGCCAGATTGAACCGAAAAATTATCAAATGGCTCTTAAGGACAGCTCGTGGGTCGAGGCCATGCAAGAAGAGTTGGCTCAATTTAAGAAAATGGAAGTTTGGACTTTGGTTGAAAAACCAAGAAATGTGCATGCGATAGGCACAAAATGGGTGTTTAAGTGCAAGAGAGATGAAAAGGGGATTATTATAAGAAACAAGGCGAGGCTGGTCGTTAAAGGTTTTAATCAGCAAGAGGGGATAGATTATAATGAAGTGTTCGCTCCGGTGGCCAGGTTGGAAGCGATAAGATTGTTTTTGGCGTTTGCTGCTTTTAAGAAGATGAAAGTGTTTCAGTTGGACGTGAAGAGTGCGTTCCTCAATGGGAAAGTTGATGAGGTTGTGTATGTTGAGCAACCTCCGGGTTTTCCTGACCCAGACTTTCCTGATCATGTGTACAAGTTGAGCAAGGCGCTGTATGGATTACATCAGGCACCTCGTGCCTGGTATTCAACGTTATCGGACTACTTGCTAGAGAATGGTTTTGAAAGGGGTTTGATTGACAGCACACTGTTTGTGAAGAGAGATGGAAGTGACTTCCTGCTAGTTCAAGTCTACGTGGATGACATCATATTTGCTGCATCAAGAGTCTCCATGTGTCAGGAATTTGAGGCCGTCATGAAGAAAAGATTTGAGATGAGTGCTATGGGTGAACTAACGTTTTTTTTAGGATTGCAGGTTGATCAAAAGAAGGATGGGATGTTCATTCATCAAACAAAATATGTTTATGATGTCCTCAAGCGCTTCAAGATGGAGGACTGTTCTCCATTTGACACTCCAATTTGCGTCAACCACAAGTTGGGAGCTGAAGTAGACGGTGACGCAGATGTGGACCCAACTCAGTATCGGGCTATAATAGGTTCTTTGATGTATTTGACTGCTTCTAGGCCTGATATAATGTTTGTTGTTTGCCTTTGTGCTCGTTTTCAGGCAAACCCAAAGGAATCTCACATGAAGGGTGTGAAGAGGATTTTGCGGTATCTCAAAGGCAAGCCGAAGCTAGGGTTGTGGTACCCGAAGGGAGGAGACGTGGAACTGGTTGCTTATACGGATTCTGATTATGGAGGGTGCATTCAGAGTCGGAAGTCGACAACAGGAGGATGTCAGTTTCTCGGTGGAAGATTAGTTTCCTGGCAGTGCAAGAAACAGACATCAGTCGCAATCTCAACGTGCGAAGCTGAATATATGGCAGCATCCAACTGCTGCTCTCAGGTTTTGTGGATTCAGCAACAATTGCGCGACTATGGTCTGAATTTCTTACTCACTCCTATTTTTATTGATAACACTGCTGCCATCTCAGTAATTAACAATCCCGTGAAACATAGTAAGACTAAACATATTGACATTCGTCATCATTTCATACGGGATTGTGCTGAGAAGAAACTGATTAAGGTCGAAAAGGTCGATACGCTAGAAAATTTCGCTGATTTATTTACAAAAGCGTTTGATAAATCCAGATTTCAAAACCTAATTGAGCTGAACGGGATGATCAATCCCGAGTAACCATGTTTTTTTTTGTGTTGTTTAAAAAAAAAAAAAAAAAAGTCACTATTGCTTAAAATTAGTCGGTTACCTCAGTTTGATGGACATATCCTCGGATATGTTTTGGTCCTCGTTTCTACTTGTAGAGAATGAGGGTCGCCATTAACCAGATGCCTGAAAGTGACCGGGGCGTTTATGATGTGTTTTCTTTCTGTCGCTGAAAATTAGTCGGTCATACTTCGTTAGAAGGACACATACTTGTATGTGGTCGGTCCAGTTGATCCATTGGATCTTCAGGATTGCCGTTTACCTGAAGACTTTGACGTGATCGGGGCGATTGAAGTCAAATTTTTTTTAAGGGAAATGAAATTACTTTTCAAGTCTACTACTTCGTATGAAGTACCTTTGCTATATTCACAGAAAATTGATCCAACCTTGGAAAATGATAGATATACTAACTTTGTGTGCTTAACTAGTGAAGTTATTAGGCTTAAAAGGCTTTAGGACAATCATTGTATGTCATGGTAACTTTTTAATGGTGCGTAAAAGTAAATGTGATACAAACTAATTTTACTTGATTTTACGTGGAAACTCCTTAAGAGTTTTGCGTGTCTTCATATATATCTTTTCGAATGATAGGCAGAAAAGCGATTACCCAGTCATACACGAGCCCATGTGTGTTCTGATTCCCGTGAAGAAAGCATTTCAAGATACTGCAGTGATCCAGATTCGGGACTTGCAGTTGTTTATTACTCCGAAGTCTATAAGTATGTTTGTTTAAAAAAAAATTAGTACTTATGAGTTATTGTAACATTCGAGAGTTCAAGATATCGAGACTTCTCAATCTTAGAGTAAGAAGAAGAACGGGAACCAGAAGAAGAGTACTTACATGTTTAATCAGACACTATGGTTCGAAGTCAATTCGGGGTGACTTGGGGAAAGCCAAAGACGCTTTGAGGATAGATAGGAGGCATCAATATTTCTGAGTTGTTTGCCCACTTAAATTTTAAGGATTAATTGAACCTAACTCGTATCACAGAAACGATGAAAACCATCTTAAGTATATTACCTGCTTACAACCTGTCTCTATATGTCATAATACAGCTAAACACGGATCTATGTGACAGTCACGTAGTTAGTATGATTCCTGTTTGGATCTTTTCTAAAACGTAGCAGTCCCTATCGAGACTGAAATTTGATCCCTTATACTTTAAATTTTTTTTACGTTCTTGTACTTAGATAGCTTTATGATTTCTTAATTGGTTACTTAAAATTGATCATGTTATTTATTTCTTAAAGGACAATTTTTAACTTAATTGACAACTGTTAAAATCTTAAGGGTTAAATTTTGAAATTTTAGGCGACGTTGTTGAACAAGCGAAGTTGTGAATAACTTCGCCTAGGCGAAGTTATCCGTAACTTCGCCTGTATAACAGAGTCTCTATATAAAGGATTTTAAGGGTCAAACTGTTGACAGAAAATCCAGCGAACTTATCCGAAATTTCCGGCGAAGATATATATTTTACGGCGAACTTGTTTCGTTTCCGATTTCGATCCTTTTTCTCAGTTTCGTTCATAGATTCAAGGTGTGTGTTATCGATTAACCGTATATCCAAAGACAGTGATGCTTTTCATAGGTCGTTTTGAACGGTTTCGTGACCTCGGTCTAGTGACCTTTCAAAACCGAGAATTACAAACTTGTATTACGTGTTCATGGACGATCTTTTTATCTAACCATCCGTAATATCGCCAGTTAGAGTCTCCTGGATCGTCAAACTTTGCCGAATCATCGGATTCCGGCTGTTAGAATCCTAACAGTCGCCGATTCAGTTCAGGCGAAGTTAGGGTTTCAGCGAAGTTATCCGCAACTTCGCCTGACGATTAATTTCGCCTGAGGCGAAGTTATCCTCAACTTCGCCTGAGGCTTAATTTCGCCTAACCCGTATCTTCGCCTGAGGCGATGTTGTGAAGAGGCGAAGTTATCACTAACTTCGCCCATACCATTTTACTTAAAATTAATTAGACGAACTTAAAGATGAAGCGAAGTTGTTCCCAACTTCGCCTCACCTTTAACTTCGCCTATACAGGTTTGACCACAACTTCGCTCCTGGTAATCAAGCGAACTTGTGTAACACTTTAACATTTATCTAACTTGGTTCGTTTAGTGCAGATATGGCTGCTGTTGGAGGTGCAGGAGGTGCAGGTGATGACGGTGATGATCACAGACAGTTCTTCCCAGCTCATAACCAGTTCATAACACTTGACCCAGATGCAAAGGGCGTGGAGGACTATAGGGAGATAATTACTTTTCTCCTGCGCTCAAGGATATATCATGCAATAACCACTACCCTGCCTATTTCCCTACCGAATATTGAAGACTTTTGGGAGACGGTAGAGTACGATTGCCGGGTTGAGCCCCCGGTTATGCGAGCCACCGTAAACGGTCAAGTTGTTCAGTTTTCTTCTGAACACATACGGGTGGCGTTGCAGTTTGGTGAAGAGACGAGGGATGACCCAACGGAGTTTGTTGCGCCATTCCGTGATGGGGCGTTCCTCAGGATGGGGTATTCTGGTCTCTTAGGGGACACTCAATAGAGGAAGGGATTTCTTTTAGATCAGTGGCGCCTCATGATCGTATGTATGTCAGGACGGAAGGCAGGCACTGATGGTATGGGTGCGACAATGCAGTCTGCTATGACTGCATTGACTTATAATAAAAGATATTCTTTCAGCCAGATGATCTTTTACGAGATCGATAGGCAACGAAGGGCTGTGGCGCGTGAGCGGTTTACAATGTATCCTCGATTCCTACAGATGATTTTCAATCATGTGGCTCCGACGCTGCCTCAACGACGCCCTATTCGATACGTGGAAAGTGTGACAAAACGTATCTTTGCACAGTGTCGCACTTCCAGCGCACGAAGCAAGCCTGAGCTGCGTCCCAGGCATACTCCGCTCTTTGGGTATCTTATAAACCCGGAGTATGTGCCTGCGGCAGGGGACGAGTTCAGAGACCCAAGACCACAACAGGCGGCAGCACCCCAGGCTGTATCAGCTGCGCCTGCTGTATCTGCTGCTGTGTCAGCTGCAGAGATTGACCTTGATGCCATGTTGGGAGGCCAAGAAATGTTTGATATGGACCGAGTTGATCCACAAGAGAATATTCAAGTCTCGGGTCCACAGGCTGATTTTGATGATGTGATGGAAGAGGCTAGAAGGATGATGGTAACGCATGAGAGAACGGTTGGTAAACAAAAGAGAATTGTTGACGACGACGACGAGGAAGATGATGAAGAAGAGGCTGTACAGCTGGTGAGAAAGCGTTCACGAAGGGAAAGGACAGGTATGGGTGTAGGAGCTGGAGAGACTTCACGGTTGGTACGCTTTGCTCCACCTGCCCTGTCTGGTATGTCCTTTGTTCCTACCTCTGTACAGGTATCGAGTACAAGCGCTACGGTTGTTCCCGTAGTGGCTACATCGTCAGCTGACATTCCAACGATCACAGCCGTCCAAACGTCAACTCTACCAATTGTGTCTCTACCACCTCAAACGCATACTCCATCGGTGGTAGTAGCACGATTTGTCGAGTCTACGGTCACCACTACTGCAGGGTTATCGGGTACAGTACCACCTGCGGTCACGCCCACTTCAGACTCGGATCGAATAGCTTCACTAGAGCGGATTGTAGCTGAGCAGTCCAAGACTATTCAAAGCCTAGTGGAAGCAAATCAACTGCAGGCATCCCTCCTGGCTGAGCACGGGAAAATTATAGATGCCTTGAAGGTGTTCTTGGCATCTCAGGGGGAGATGAGCTGTAGAGGAGATGAGCTGAGGACCAAAAGAAGAGAAGACCGAGAAGATGATCCCAATGCACCGGAAGGTGCAGGTGGTGAGTTGCCAAGAACTACTATAGCTCTTGGGGCTTCCACAGCTGAGGGGGAGTCTGTCGCTGGTGATGATGTGGATGTGGTTGAAGATGTTGAGATTGTTGATGAAATGATTGATGCGCTGAAAAAGATAGACGATATGTTAGAGGATGATGAGTTGATCAATGAAGATGATGTTCTGCCAATCGATGAGATCGAAAAGATTGGTGCAGAAATTGTGGTTGAGAATGTGATAGAAGAAGGAGAGATTGTTGAAGAAAATGTAGAGCATGAGATCCCTGTGGTTGAACAGTCGACTATATGTGAAGATGCTGCAGTTGACAACACTGAGTGGGAAGATCAGCCAAACTGGAAGGAAGGCTGCGCTCAGTGGTTTGTAAAGACGAAGAAGCCAGCAGTACCGACGATGTTCAAAAAGTCGTATAATATAAAGGGATATGCAGAATCAAAGAAGGGAATCATATGCTGGTTGTACGATGAAGAGTTGAAGTTATTTGTGATCAAACGTTACGACGGCATTCAGTACTTCAAGAAGATGTTAAGATCCCTGAATACCTTACCGGCGTGTGAGGTGAAAGACTTAGCAAGACTGGGGCTGATAAACAGAAGCGATGATAACATGGCGAGAGTAATTGGGAAAATTGTTTGGAAGGAGGCCATTAAAGATAAAAAGTTTGAACTTCTGAAGCCTCAGAAAGGGAAGTTAGTAGAGGACAAGGATAGAGGGATGAGGGCAGACGGCAAACCATGGATGGTTATGAAGTATAAACCAGTCCGTCATTTAAAAGATGTGCCGATGAAGGTGATGCCCAAGAACGTCTTGAAAGACTTGAAGTGGTGGTACGTGGATTGTGAAACTGCTGAAGCGGTCATGGAGGATGAAGATGAGCAAGAGATCATGAGAGTGTATGATCCTATGCACTTAGTCAATCTGTCTCAAGCTGACTTGCAGGTACTACATGCTAAGAAGATTTTCTACATTCCTGCTTGGAAAGAGGAAGCTAAGAAGTACCAGAAGTTGGTTTCTATATGTGTTAGACAGGGAGTGCATGCTTGAAGAGATGAAGAGAGAAGACAAGAGATTACAAGACACAAGCTTTGAAGATCAAGATATGAAGCTACTGCCAAGGGGGAGTCTGTTGGTACATAAATGTCAGTAGTTCATAGTCTAGCGTTTGTAATCGAGTCTGTAATGTAATTATGTTTAAGTTTATGTTTATGTAAGTAAGCGAAGTTATCAACAAGTTCGCTTAGGCGAACTTGTTGAACAAGCGAAGTTGTCGACAAGTTCGCCTAGGCGAACTTGTTCAACGAGCGAAGTTATAGACAAGTTCGCCTGAGGCGAAGTTGTCGTGTATTTAAGTAACCTACGGGTTTACGGTTTAAGGGTTAGTGTTTTGGATATTCACGTGTAATTTCAGTAGTTCAGTGAACGTGTCGAGAGTCTGTAATAGACGTGTTTCAAGTTATATTACATAACGTGTTCGTTTGTATCGCGTGTGATTGTTATTCGTATTCTACGCTCGTAACTACCTACGCAGGGATTCCGCACCTACGTAGATAGCGATATCCCGTGTAAGATCCGTCCGGGAACCTACAGCTCACGCCACCCCATGGCCCGTTCGAAATTTTGATTGTATAGCCAAAGGGGGTAGTACACGAGCCAGAGGAAAAACTAAGGATGGATCGAACCACTGAATTGGATAATAAATTCGGTCTAGGAGACTGCCATACAATATTTTATGACCCTAAGAAAGAATCAGATAAATAATTATGCCCTCACGCCACCCCGTGGCCCGTTCTTAATTTTGGTCGAATAGCCAAAAGTGGTAGTAAACGAGCCGGAGGAAAAACTGAGGATGGGTCGAACCACTGAATTGGATCATAAATCGGTCTAGGCGACTGCCATACAATATTTTATGACCATAAGAAAGAATCGGATCAATAATTATACCCTCACGCCACCCCGTAGCTTGTTCGAAATTTTGCCAGTATTGCCAAAGGGGGTAGTACACGAGCCGGAGGAAAAACTGAGGATGGGTCGAACAACTGAATCGGATCATAAATTCGGTCTAGGAGACAGCCATACAATATTTTATGACCCTAAGAAAGAATCGGATCAATAATTATGCCCTCACGCCACCCCGTGGCCCGTTCAAAATTTTGGTCGTATATCCAAAGGGGGTAGTACACGAGCTGGAGGAAAAACTGAGGATGGGTCGAACTATTGAATCGGATCATAAATTCGGTCTAGGATACTTACATATAATATTTTATGACCCTAAGAAAGAATCGGATCAATAATTATGTCCTCACGCCACCCCATGGCGCGTTCGTAATTTTGGTCGTATTGCCAAAGGGGGTAGTACACGAGCAGGTGGAAAAACTGAGGAAGAATCGAACCGCTGAATCGGATAAAAAATTTGGTCTAGCAGATTTCCATACTATATTTTATGACCCTAAGAAATAATCGGATCAATAATTATGCGCTCACGCCACCCCATGGCCCGTTCGAAATTTTGGTCGTATAGCCAAAGGGGGTTGTAAACGAGCCGGAGGAAAAACTGAGGATGGATCGAACCAAAGTACCAGATAATAAATTTGGTTTAGGAGACTGCCATACAATATTTTATGACCCTAAGAAAGAATCGGATCAATAATTATGCCCTCACGCCACCCCGTGGCCCGTTCGAAATTTTGGTCGTATAGCCAAAGGGGGTAGTACACGAGCCGGAGAAAAACTGAGGATGGGTCGAACCATTGAATCGGATCTTAAATTCGATCTAGGATACTGCCATATCATATTTTATGACCCTAAGAAAGAATCGGATCAATAATTATGCCCTCATGCCACCCCGTGGCTCGTTTGAAATTTTGGTCGTATTGCCAAAGGGGGTAGTACACAAGTAGGAGGAAAAACTGAGGATGAATCGAACCACTGAATCGGATAATAAATTTGGTTTAGCAGATTTCCATACTATATTTTATGACCCTAAGAAATAATCGGATCAATAATTATGCGCTCACGCCACCCCATGGCCCGTTCGAAATTTTGGTCGTATAGCCAAAATGGGTAGTACACGAGCCGGAGGAAATACTGAGGATGGATTGAACCACTGAATCGTATAATAAATTCGGTCTAGGAGACTGCCATACAATATTCTATGACCCTAAGAAAGAATCGGATCAATAATTATGCCCTCGCCACCCCGTGGCCCGTTAGAAATTTTGGTCGTATAGCCAAAGCGTACATGAGCCGGAGGAAAAACTGAGGATGGGTCGAACCACTGAATCGGATAATAAATTCGGTTTAGGAGACTGCCATATAATATTTTATGACCCTAAAAAAGCATCGGATCAATTATTATGCCTTCACGCCACCCCGTGGCCCGTTCGTAATTTTGGTCGTATAGCCAAAGTGGGTAGTACACGAGCCGGAGGAAAAATTGAGGATGGGTCGAACCAAGGAATCGGATCATAAATTCGGTCTTAGAGACTCCCATACAATATTTTATGACCATAATAAAGAATCGGATCAATAATTATACCCTTACGCCACCCCGTGGCTCGTTCGAAATTTTGCCAGTATTGCCAAAGGGTAGTACACGAGCCGGAGGAAAAACTGAGGATGGGTCGAACAACTGAATCGGATCATAAATTCGGTCTAGGATACTGCAATACAATATTTTATGACCCTAAGAAATAATCGGATCAATAATTATGTCATCGCGCCACCCCATGGCCCGTTCGAAATTTTAGTCGTATAGCCAAACGGGGTAGTACACGAGCCGGAGGAAAAACTGAGGTTGAGTCGAACCATTGAATCGGATCTTAAATTCGGTCTAGGATACTGCCATACAAATTTTTTATGATCCTAAGAAAGAATCAGATCAATAATTATGCCCTCACGCCACCCCGTGCCCGTTCGGAATTTTGGTCGTATTGCCAAAGGGGGTAGTACACGAGCCGGAGGAAAAACTGAGGATGGATCGAACCACTGAATCGGATAATAAATTCGGTCTAGGAGACTGCCATACAATATTTTATGACCCTAAGAAAGAATCGGATCAATAATTATGCCCTCACGCCACCCCGTGGCCCGTTCGTAACTTTTGGTCGTATAGCCAAAGTGGGTAGTACACGAGCCGGAGGAAAAACTGAGGATGGGTCGAACCACTGAATCGGATCATAAATTCGGTCTAACAGACTGCCATACAATATTTTATGACCATAAAAAAGAATCGGATCAATAATTATGCCCTCACGCCCCCCGTGGCCCGTTCGTAATTTTGGTCGTATAGCAAAAGTGGGTAGTACACGGGCCGGAGGAAAAATTGAGGATGGGTCGAAACACTGAATCGGATCATAAATTCGGTCTAAGAGACTGCCATACAATATTTTATGACCATAATAAAGAATCGGATCAATAACTATACCCTCACGCCACCTCGTGGCTCGTTCGAAATTTTACCAGTATTGCCAAAGGGTAGTACACGAGCCGGAGGAAAAACTGAGGATGGGTCGAACAACTGAATCGGATCATAAATTCGGTCTAGGATACTGCAATACAATATTTTATGACCCTAAGAAATAATCGGATCAATAATTATGTCATCGCGCCACCCCATGGCCCGTTCGAAATTTTGGTCGTATAGCCAAAGGGGTAGTACCCGAGCCGGAGGAAAAACTGAGGTTGAGTCGAACCATTGAATCGGATCATAAATTCGGTCTAGGATACTGCCATACAATATTTTATGACCCTAAGAAAGAATCGGATCAATAATTATGCCCTCACGCCACCCCGTGGCCCGTTCGAAGTTTTGGTAGTATTGCCAAAGGGGGTAGTACACGAGCCGGAGGAAAAATTGAGGATGAATCGAACCACTGAATCGGATAATAAATTTGGTCTAGGAGATTTCCATACTATATTTTATGACCCTAAGAAATAATCGGATCAATAATTATGCGCACACGCCACCCCATGACCCGTTCGAAATTTTGGTCGTATAGCCAAAGAGGGTAGTACACGAGCCGGAGGAAAAACTGAGGATGGATCGAAAAACTCAATTGGATAATAAATTCGGTCTAGGAGACTGCTATACAATATTTTATGACCCTAAGAAAGAATCGGATAAATAATTATGCCCTCACGCCACCCCGTGGCCCGTTCGTAATTTTGGTCGTATAGCCAAAGGGGTAGTAAACGAGCCGGAGGAAAAACTGAGGATGGGTCAAACCACTGAATCGGATCATGAATTCGGTCTAGGAGACTGCCATACAATATTTTATGACCATAAGAAAGAATCGGATCAATAATTATACCCTCACGCCACCCCGTGGCTCGTTCGAAATTTTGCCAGTATTGCCAAAGGGTAGTACACGAGCCGGAGGAAAAACTGAGGATGGGTCGAACAACTGAATCGGATTATAAATTCGGTCTAGGATACTGCAATACTATATTTTATGACCCTAAGAAATAATCGGATCAATAATTATGTCATCGCGCCACCCATGGCCCGTTCGAAATTTTGGTCGTATAGCCAAACGGTGTAGTACACGAGCCAGAGGAAAAACTGAGGTTGAGTCGAACCATTGAATCGGATCATAAATTTGGTTTAGCAGATTTCCAAACTATATTTTATGACCCTAAGAAATAATCAGATCAATAATTATGCGCTCACGCCACCCCATGGCCCGTTCGAAATTTTGGTCGTATGGCCAAAGGGGGTAGTACACAAGCCGGAGGAAAAACTGAGGATGGGTCGAACAACTGAATCGGATCATAAATTCGGTCTAGGATACTGCAATACAATATTTTATGACCCTAAGAAATAATCGGATCAATAATTATGTCATCGCGCCATCCCATGGCCCGTTCGAAATTTTGGTCGTATAGCCAAAGGGGGTTGTACACGAGCCGGAGGAAAAACTGAGGTTGAATCGAACCATTGAATCGGATCATAAATTTGGTCTAGGATACTGCCATACAATATTTTATGACCCTAAGAAAGAATCGAATCAATAATTATGACCTCACGCCACCCCGTGGCCCGTTCGAAATTTTGGTCGTATTGCCAAAGAGGGTAGTACACGAGCAGGAGGAAAAACTGAGGATGAATCGAACCACTGAATCGGATAATAAATTTGGTCTAGGAGATTTCCATACTATATTTTATGAACCCAAGAAATAATCGGATCAATAATTATGCGCTCACGACACCCCATGGCCCTTTCGAAATTTTGGTCGTATAGCCAAAGGGGGTAGTAGACGAGCCGGAGGAAAAACTTAGGATGGGTCGAACCACTGAATTGGATCATAAATTCTGTCTAGGAGACTGCCATACAAGATTTTATGACCATAAGAAAGAATCGGATAAATAATTATGCCCTCACGCCACCCCGTGGCCCGTTCGTAATTTTGGTCGTATAGCCAATGGGGGTAGTAAACGAGCCGGAGGAAAAACTAAGGATGGGTCGAACCACTGAATCGGATCATAAATTCGGTCTAGGAGACTGCCATACAATATTTTATGACCATAAGAAAGAATCGGATCAATAATTATACCATCACGCCACCCCTTGGCTTGTTCGAAATTTTGCCAGTATTGCCAAAGGGGGTAGTACACTAGCCGGAGGAAAAACTGAGGATGGGTCGAAAAACTGAATCGGATCATAAATTCGGTCTAAGAGACTTCCATACAATATTTTATGACCCTAAGAAAGAATCGGAATAATAATTATGCCCTCACGCCACCCCGTGGCCCGTTCAAAATTTTGGTGGTATATCCAAAGGGGGTAGTACACGAGCCGGAGGAAAAACTTAGGATGGGTCGAACCATTGAATCGGATCATAAATTCGGTCTAGGATACTTACATATAATTATTTATGACCATAAGAAAGAATCGGATCAATAATTGTGCCCTCACGCCACCCCATGGCGCGTTCGAAATTTTGATCGTATTGCCAAAGGGGGTAGTACACGAGTAGGAGGAAAAACTAAGGATGAATCGAACCACTGAATCGGATAATAAATTTGGTCTAGCAGATTTTCATACTATATTTTATGACCCTAAGAAATAATCGGATCAATAATTATGCGCTCACGCCACCCCATGGCCCGTTCGAAATTTTGGTCGTATAGCCAAAGGGGGTAGTAAATGAGCCGGAGGAAAAACTGAGGATGGATCGAACCACTGAATCGGATAATAAATTCGGTCTAGGAGATTGCCATACAATATTTTATGACCCTAATAAAGAATTGGATAAATAATTATGCCCTCACACCACCTCGTGGCCCGTTCGAAATTTTGGTCGTATAGCCAAAGGGGGTAGTACACGAGCCGGAGGAAAAACTAAGGATGGGTCGAACCATTGAATCGGATCATAAATTCGGTCTAGGATACTGCCATATCAAATTTTATGACCATAAGAAATAATTGGATCAATAATTATGCCCTCACGCCACCCCGTGGCCCGTTCGAAATTTTGGTCGTATTGCCAAATTGGGTAGTACACAAGCAGGAGGAAAAACAGAGGATGGATCGAACCACTGAATCGGATAATAAATTCGGTCTAGGAGACTGCCATACAATATTTTATGACCCTAAGAAAGAATCGGATCAATAATTATGCCCTCACGCCACCCCGTGGCCCGTTCGTAATTTTGGTCGTATAGCCAAAATGGGTAGTACACAAGACGGAGGTAAAATTGAGGATGGGTCGAACCACTGAATCGGATCATAAATTCGGTCTAGGAGACTGCCATACAATATTTTATGACCATAAGAAATAATCGGATCAATAATTATACCCTCACGCCACCCCGTGGCTCGTTCGAAATTTTGCCAGTATTGCCAAAGGGGGTGGTACACGAGCAGGAGGAAAAACTGAGGATGGGTCGAACAACTGAATCGGATCATAAATTCGGTCTAGGAGACTGCCATATAATAATTTATGACCTTAAAAAAGAATCGGATCAATAATTATGCCCTCACGCCACCCCGTGGCCCGTTCATAATTTTGGTCGTATAGCCAAAGGGGGTGGTAGTATATGAACCGGAGGAAAAACTAAGGATGGGTCGAAACATTGAATCGGATCATAAATTCGGTCTAGGAGACTGCCCTACAGCATTTTATGACCATAAGAAAGAATCCGATCAATAATTATGCCCTCACGCCACCCCGTGGCCCGTTCGAAATTTTGGTCGTATTACCAAAAGGGGGTGGTACACGAGCCGGAGGAAAAACTGAGGATGGGTTGAACAACTGAATCGGATCTAAATTCGGTCTATGAGACTGCCATACAATACTTTATGACCCTAAGAAAGAATCGAATTAACAATTATGGCTTCACGCCACCCCGTGGCCCGTTCGAAATTTTGGTCGCATATCCGAAGGGGGTAGTACACGAGCCGGAGGAAAAACTAAGGATGGGTCGAACAACTGAATCGGATCATAAATTCGGTCTAGGAGACTGCCCTACAATATTTTATGACCATAAGAAAGAATCGGATCAATAATTATACCCTCACGCCACCCCGTGGCTCGTTCAAAATTTTACAGTATTGCCAAAGGGGGTAGTACACGAGCAGGAGGAAAAACTAAGGACGGATTGAACAACAGAATCTGATTATAAATTCGGTCTAGGAGACTGCCATACAATATTTAATGACCCAAAGAAAGAATCGGATCAATAATTATGCCCTCACGCCACCCTGTGGCCCGTTCGAAATTTTGGTCGTATAGCCAAAGGGGGTAGTAAACGAACCGGAGGAAAAACTGTGGATGGATCGAACCACTGAATCGGATAATAAATTCGGTCTAGGAGACTGCCATACAATATTTTATGACCCTAAGAAAGAATCGGATCAATAAATATGCCCTCACGCCACCCCGTAGCCCGTTAGTAATTTTGGTCGTATAGCCAAAATGGGTAGTACACGAGACGAAGGAAAAATTGAGGATGGGTCGAACCACTGAATCGAATCATAAATTCGGTCTAGGAGACTGCCATACAATATTTTATGAACATAAGAAATAATCGGATCAATAATTATACCCTCACGCCACCCCGTGGCTCGTTCGAAATTTTGCCAGTATTGCCAAAGAGGTGGTACACGAGCAGGAGGAAAAACTGAGGATGGGTCGAACAACTGAATCGGATCATAAATTCGGTCTAGGAGACTGCCATACAATATTTTATGACCCTAAAAAAGAATCGGATCAATAATTAGGCCCTCACGCCACCTCGTGGCCCGTTCATAATTTTGGTCGTATAGCCAAAGGGGGTAGTACATGAGCCGGAGGAAAAACTAAGAATGGGTCGAAACATTGAATCGGATCATAAATTCGGTCTAGGAGACTGCCCTACAGTATTTTATGACCATAAGAAAGAATCCGGTCAATAATTATGCCCTCACACCACCCCGTGGCGCGTTCGAAATTTTGGTCGTATTACCAAAGGGGGTGGTACACGAGCCGGAGAAAAAACTGAGGATGGGCAGAACAACTGAATCGGATCATAAATTCGGTCTATGAGACTGCCATACAATACTTTATGACCCTAAGAAAGAATCGGATTAACAATTATGGCTTCACGCCACCCCGTGGCCCGTTCAAAATTTTGGTCGTATAGCCAAAGGGGGTAGTACACGAGCCGGAGGAAAAACTAAGGATGGGTCGAACCACTGAATCGGATCATAAATTCGGTCTAGGAGATTGCCCTACAATATTTTATGACCATAAGAAAGAATCGGATCAATAATTATACCCTCACGCCACCCCGTGACTCGTTCGAAATTTTGCCAGTATTGCCAAAGGGGGTGGTACACGAGCAAGAGGAAAAACTGAGGATGGGTTGAACAACTGAATCGGATCTAAATTCGGTCTATGAAACTGCCATACAATACTTTATGATCCTAAGAAAGAATCGGATTAACAATTATGGCTTCACGCCACCCCGTGGCCCGTTCGAAATTTTGGTCGTATATCCAAAGGGGGTAGTACACGAGCAGGAGGAAAAACTGAGGATGGATCGAACCACTGAATCGGATAATAAATTCGGTCTAGGAGACTGCCATACAATATTTTATGACTCTAAGAAAGAATCGGATCAATAATTATGCCCTCACGCCACCCAGTAGCCCGTTCGTAATTTTGGTCGTATAGCCAAAATGGGTAGTACACGAGACGGAGGATAAATTGAGGATGGGTTGAACCACTGAATCGGATCATAAATTCGGTCTAGGAGACTGCCATACAATATTTTATGACCATAAGAAATAATCGGATCAATAATTATACCCTCACGCCACCCCGTGGCTCGTTCGAAATTTTGCCAGTGTTGCCAAAGGGGGTGGTACACGAGCAGGAGGAAAAACTGAGGATGGGTCGAACAACTGAATCGGATCATAAATTCGGACTAGGAGACTGCCATACAATATTTTATGACCCTAAAAAAGAATCGGATCAATAATTATGCCCTCACGCCACCCCGTGGCCCGTTCATAATTTTGGTCGTATAGCCAAAGGGGGTAGTACATGAGCCGAAGGGAAAATTAAGGATGTGTCGAAACATTGAATCGGATCATAAATTCGGTCTAGGAGACTGCCCTAAAGTATTTTATGACCATAAGAAAGAATCCGGTTAATAATTATGCCCTCACGCCACCCCGTGGCCCGTTCGAAATTTTGGTCATATTACCAAAGGGGGTGGTACACGAGCCGGAGAAAAAACTGAGGATGGGTTGAACAACTGAATCGGATCATAAATTCGGTCTAGGAGACTGCCATACAATATTTTATGACCATAAGAAATAATAGAATCAATAATTATACCCTCACGCCACCCCGTGGCTCGTTCGAAATTTTGCCAGTATTGCCAATGGGGGTGGTACACGAGCAGGAGGAAAAACTGAGGATGGGTCGAACAACTGAATCGGATCATAAATTCGGACTAGGAGACTGCCATACAATATTTTATGACCCTAAAAATGAATCGGATCAATAATTATGCCCTCACGCCACCCCGTGGCCCGTTCATAATTTTGGTCGTATAGCCAAAGGGGGTAGTACATGAGCCGGAGGAAAAACTAAGGATGGGTCGAAACATTGAATCGGATAATAAATTCAGTCTAGGAGACTGCCCTACAGTATTTTATGACCATAAGAAAGAATCCGGTCAATAATTATGCCCTCACGCCACCCCGTGGCCCGTTCGAAATTTTGGTCGTATTACCAAAGGGGGTGGTACACGAGCCGGAGAAAAAACTGAGGATGGGTTGAACAACTGAATCGGATCATAAATTCGGTCTATGAGACTGCCATACAATACTTTATGACTCTAAGAAAGAATCGGATTAACAATTATGGCTTCACGCCACCCCGTGGCCCGTTCGAAATTTTGGTCGTATAGCCAAAGGGGGTAGTACACGAGCCGGAGGAAAAACTAAGGATGGGTCGAACCACTGAATCGAATCATAAATTCGGTCTAGGAGACTGGCCTACAATATTTTATGACCATAAGAAAGAATCGGATCAATAATTATACCCTCACGCCACCCCGTGACTCGTTCGAAATTTTGCTAGTATTGCCAAAGGGGGTGGTACACGAGCAGGAGGAAAAACTGAGGATGGGTTGAACAACTGAATCGGATCTAAATTCGGTCTATGAGACTGCCATACAATACTTTATGATCCTAAGAAAGAATCGGATTAACAATTATGGCTTCACGCCACCCCGTGGCCCGTTCGAAATTTTGGTCGTATATCCAAAGGGGGTAGTACACGAGCCGGAGGAAAAACTAAGGATGGGTCGAGCAACTGAATCGGATCATAAATTCGGTCTAGGAGACTACCCAACAATATTTTATGACCATAAGAAAGAATCGGATCAATAATTACACCCTCACGCCACCCCGTGGCTCGTTCGAAATTTTGCCAGTATTGACAAAGGGGGTAGTACACGAGCAGGAGGAAAAACTGAGGACGGATTGAACAACAGAATCTGATTATAAATTCGGTCTAGGAGACTGCCATACAATATTTTATGACCCAAAGAAAGAACCGGATCAATAATTATGCCCTCACGCCACCCTGTGGCCCGTTCGAAATTTTGTTCGTATAGCCAAAGGGGGTAGTAAACGAGCCGGAGGAAAAACTGAGGATGGATCGAACCACTGAATCGGATAATAAATTCGGTCTAGGAGACTGCCATACAATATTTTATGACTCTAAGAAAGAATCGGATCAATAGTTATGCCCTCACGCCACCCAGTAGCCCGTTCGTAATTTTGGTCGTATAGCCAAAATGGGTAGTACACGAGACGGAGGATAAATTGAGGATGGGTCGAACCACTGAATCGGATCATAAATTCGGTCTAGGAGACTGCCATACAATATTTTATGACCATAAGAAATAATCGGATCAATAATTATACCCTCACGCCACCCCGTGGCTCGTTCGAAATTTTGCCTGTATTGCCAAAGGGGGTGGTACACGAGCAGAAGGAAAAACTGAGGATGGGTCGAACAACTGAATCGGATCATAAATTCGGTCTAGGAGACTGCCATACAATATTTTATGACCCTAAAATGAATCGGATCAATAATTATGCCCTCACGCCACCCCGTGGCCCGTTCATAATTTTGGTCGTATAGCCAAAGGGGGTAGTACATGAGCCGGAGGAAAAACTAAGGATGGGTCGAAACATTGAATCGGATCATAAATTCGGTCTAGGAGACTGCCCTACAGTATTATATGACCATAAGAAAGAATCCGGTCAATAATTATGCCCTCACGCCACCCCGTGGCCCGTTCGAAATTTTGGTCGTATTACCAAAGGGGGTGGTACACGAGCCGGAGAAAAAACTGAGGATGGGTTGAACAACTGAATCGGATCATAAATTCGGTCTAGGAGACTGCCATACAATATTTTATGACCATAAGAAATAATCGGATCAATAATTATACCCTCACGCCACCCCGTGGCTCGTTCGAAATTTTGCCAGTATTGCAAAAGGGGGTGGTACACGAGCAGGAGGAAAAACTGAGGATGGGTCGAACAACTGAATCGGATCATAAATTCGGACTAGGAGACTACCATACAATATTTTATGACCATAAAAAAGAATCGGATCAATAATTATGCCCTCACGCCACCCCGTGGCCTGTTCATAATTTTGGTCGTATAGCCAATGGGGGTAGTACATGAGCCGGAGGAAAACTAAGGATGGGTCGAAACATTGAATCGGATAATAATTCTGTCTAGGAGGCTGCCCTACAGTATTTTATGACCATAAGAAAGAATCCGGTCAATAATTATGCCCTCACGCCACCCCGTGGCCCGTTCGAAATTTTGGTCGTATTACCAAAGGGGGTGGTACACGAGCCGGATAAAAACTGAGGATGGGTCGAACAACTGAATCGGATAATAAATTCGGTCTAGGAGACTGCCATACAATATTTTATTACCCTAAAAAAGAATCGGATCAATAATTATGCCCTCACGCCACCCCGTGGCCCGTTCGTAATTTTGGTTGTATAGCCAAAATGGGTAGTGCACGAGACGGAAGTCAAATTGAGGATGGGTCGAACCACTGAATCGGATCATAAATTCGGTCTAGGGGACTGCCATACAATATTTTATGACCATAAGAAGTAATCGGATCAATAATTATACCCTCACGCCACCCCGTGGCTCGATCGAAATTTTGCCAGTATTGCCAAAGGGGGTGGCACACGAGCAGGAGGAAAAACTGAGGATGGGTCGAACAACTGAATCGGATCATAAATTCGGACTAGGAGACTGCCATACAATATTTTATGACCCTAAAAAAGAATCGGATCAATAATTATGCCCTCACGCCACCCCGTGGCCCGTTCATAATTTTGGTCGTATAGCCAAAGGGGGTAGTACATGAGCCGGAGGAAAAACTAAGGATGGGTCGAAACATTGAATCGGATCATAAATTCGGTCTAGGAGACAGCCCTACAGTATTTTATGACCATAAGAAAGAATCCGGTCAATAATTATGCCCTAACGCCTCCACATGGCCCGTTCGAAATTTTGGTCGTATTACCAAAGGGGGTGGTACACGAGCCGGAGAAAAAACTGAGGATGGGTTGAACAACTGAATCGGATCATAAATTCGGTCTATGCGACTGCCATACAATACTTTATGACCCTAAGAAAGAATCGGATTAACAATTATGGCTTCACGCCACCCCGTGGCCCGTTCGAAATTTTGGTCGTATAGCCAAAGGGGGTAGTACACGAGCCGGTCGAAAAACTAAGGATGGGTCGAACCACTGAATCGGATCATAAATTCGGTCTAGGAGACTGCCCTACAATATTTTATGACCATAAGAAAGAATTGGATCAATAATTATACCCTCACGCCACCCCGTGGCTCGTTCGAAATTTTGCCAGTATTGCCAAAGGGGGTAGTACACGAGCAGGAGGAAAAACTGAGGACGGATCGAACAACAGTATCTGATTATAAATTCGGTCTAGAAGACTGCCATACAATATTTTATGACCCTAAGAAAGAATCGGATCAATAATTATGCCCTCACGCCTCCCTGTGGCCCGTTCGAAATTTTGGTCGTATAGCCAAAGGGGGTAGTAAACGAGCCGGAGGAAAAACTGAGGATGGATCGAACCACTGAATCGGATCATAAATTCGGTCTAGGAGACTGCCATATAATATTTTATGACCATAAGAAATAATCGGATCAATAATTATACCCTCACGCCACCCCGTGGCTCGTTCGAAATTTTGCCAGTATTGCCAAAGGGGGTGGTACACGAGCAGGAGGATAAACTGAGGATGGGTCGAACAACTGAATCGGATCATAAATTCGGTCTAGGAGACTGCCATACAATATTTTATGACCCTAAAAAAGAATCGGATCAATAATTATGCCCTCACGCCACCCCGTGGCCTGTTCATAATTTTGGTCGTATAGCCAATGGGGGTAGTACATGAGCCGGAGGAAAACTAAGGATGGGTCGAAACATTGAATCGGATAATAATTCTGTCTAGGAGGCTGCCCTACAGTATTTTATGACCATAAGAAAGAATCCGGTCAATAATTATGCCCTCACGCCACCCCGTGGCCCGTTCGAAATTTTGGTCGTATTACCAAAGGGGGTGGTACACGAGCCGGATAAAAACTGAGGATGGGTCGAACAACTGAATCGGATAATAAATTCGGTCTAGGAGACTGCCATACAATATTTTATTACCCTAAAAAAGAATCGGATCAATAATTATGCCCTCACGCCACCCCGTGGCCCGTTCGTAATTTTGGTTGTATAGCCAAAATGGGTAGTGCACGAGACGGAAGTCAAATTGAGGATGGGTCGAACCACTGAATCGGATCATAAATTCGGTCTAGGGGACTGCCATACAATATTTTATGACCATAAGAAGTAATCGGATCAATAATTATACCCTCACGCCACCCCGTGGCTCGATCGAAATTTTGCCAGTATTGCCAAAGGGGGTGGCACACGAGCAGGAGGAAAAACTGAGGATGGGTCGAACAACTGAATCGGATCATAAATTCGGACTAGGAGACTGCCATACAATATTTTATGACCCTAAAAAAGAATCGGATCAATAATTATGCCCTCACGCCACCCCGTGGCCCGTTCATAATTTTGGTCGTATAGCCAAAGGGGGTAGTACATGAGCCGGAGGAAAAACTAAGGATGGGTCGAAACATTGAATCGGATCATAAATTCGGTCTAGGAGACAGCCCTACAGTATTTTATGACCATAAGAAAGAATCCGGTCAATAATTATGCCCTAACGCCTCCACATGGCCCGTTCGAAATTTTGGTCGTATTACCAAAGGGGGTGGTACACGAGCCGGAGAAAAAACTGAGGATGGGTTGAACAACTGAATCGGATCATAAATTCGGTCTATGCGACTGCCATACAATACTTTATGACCCTAAGAAAGAATCGGATTAACAATTATGGCTTCACGCCACCCCGTGGCCCGTTCGAAATTTTGGTCGTATAGCCAAAGGGGGTAGTACACGAGCCGGTCGAAAAACTAAGGATGGGTCGAACCACTGAATCGGATCATAAATTCGGTCTAGGAGACTGCCCTACAATATTTTATGACCATAAGAAAGAATTGGATCAATAATTATACCCTCACGCCACCCCGTGGCTCGTTCGAAATTTTGCCAGTATTGCCAAAGGGGGTAGTACACGAGCAGGAGGAAAAACTGAGGACGGATCGAACAACAGTATCTGATTATAAATTCGGTCTAGAAGACTGCCATACAATATTTTATGACCCTAAGAAAGAATCGGATCAATAATTATGCCCTCACGCCTCCCTGTGGCCCGTTCGAAATTTTGGTCGTATAGCCAAAGGGGGTAGTAAACGAGCCGGAGGAAAAACTGAGGATGGATCGAACCACTGAATCGGATCATAAATTCGGTCTAGGAGACTGCCATATAATATTTTATGACCATAAGAAATAATCGGATCAATAATTATACCCTCACGCCACCCCGTGGCTCGTTCGAAATTTTGCCAGTATTGCCAAAGGGGGTGGTACACGAGCAGGAGGATAAACTGAGGATGGGTCGAACAACTGAATCGGATCATAAATTCGGTCTAGGAGACTGCCATACAATATTTTATGACCCTAAAAAAAATCGAATCAATAATTATGCCCTCACGCCACCCTGTGGCCCATTCATAATTTTGGTCGTATAGCCAAAGGGGGTAGTACATGAGCCGGAGGAAAAACTAAGGATGGGTCGAAACATTGAATCGGATCATAAATTCGGTCTAGGAGACTGCACTACAATATTTTATGACTATAAGAAAGAATCCGATCAATAATTATGCCCTCACGCCATCCAGTGGCCCGTTCGAAATTTTGGTCGTATTACCAAAGGGGGTAGTACACGAGCCGGAGGAAAAACTGAGGATAGGTTGAACAACTGAATCGGATCATAAATTCGGTCTATGAGACTGCCATACAATACTTTATGACCCTAAGAAAGAATCGGATTAACAATTATGGCTTCACGCCACCCCGTGGCCCGTTCGAAATTTTGGTCGTATAGCCAAAGGGGGTAGTACACGAGCCGTAGGAAAAACTAAGGATGGGTCGAACCACTGAATCCGATCATAAATTCGGTTTAGGAGACTGCCCTATAATATTTTATTACCATAAGAAAGAATCGGATCAATAATTATACCCTCACGCCACCCCGTGGCTCGTTCGAAATTTTGCCAGTATTGCCAAAGGGGGTAGTACACGAGCAGGAGGAAAAACTGAGGACGGATCGAACAACAGAATCTGTTTATAAATTCGGTCTAGGAGACTGCCATACAATATTTTATGACCCTAAGAAAGAATCGGATCAATAATTATGCCCTCACGAAACCCTGTGGCCCGTTCAAAATTTTGGTCGTATAGCCAAAGGGGGTAGTAAACGAGCCGGAGGAAAAACTGAGGATGGATCGAACCACTGAATCGGATAATAAATTCGGTCTAGGAGACCGCCATACAATATTTTATGACCCTAAGAAAGAATCGGATCAATAATTATGCCCTCACGCCACCCCGTGGCCCGTTCGTAATTTTGGTCGTATAGCCAAAATGGGTTGTACACGAACCGGTGGAAAAATTGAGGATGGGTCGAACCACTGAATCGGATCATAAATTCGGTCTAGGAGACTGCCATTCAATATTTTATGACCATAAGAAATAATCGGATCAATAATTATACCCTCAAGCCACCCCGTGGCTCGTTCGAAATTTTGCCAGTATTGCCAAAGGGGGTGGTACACGAGCAGGAGGAAAAACTGAGGATGGGTCGAACAACTGAATCGGATCATAAATTCGGTCTAGGAGACTGCCATACAATATTTTATGACCCTAAAAAAGAATCGGATCAATAATTATGCCCTCACGCCACCCCGTGGCCCGTACATAATTTTGGTCGTATAGCCAAAGGGGGTAGTACATGAGCCGGAGGAAAAACTAAGGATGGGTCGAAACATTGAATCGGATCATAAATTCGGTCTTGGAGACTGCCCTACATTATTTTATGACCATAAGAAAGAATCCGATCAATAATTATGCCCTCACGCCACCCAGCGGCCCGTTCGAAATTTTGGTCGTATTACCAAAGGGGGTAGTACACGAGCCGGAGGAAAAACTGAGGATGGATTGAACAACCGAATCAGATCATAAATTCGGTCTATTAGACTGCCATACAATACTTTATGACCCTAAGAAAGAATCGGATTAACAATTATGGCTTTACGCCACCCCGTGGCCCGTTCGAAATTTTGGTCGTATAGCCAAAGGGGGTAGTACACGAGCCGGAGGAAAAACTAAGGATGGGTCGAACCACTGAATCGGATCCTAAATTCGGTCTTGGAGACTGCCCTACAATATTTTATGACCATAAGAGAGAATCGGATCAATAATTATACCCTCACGCCACCCCGTGGCTCGTTCGAAATTTTGCCAGTATTGCCAAAGGGGGTAGTACACGAGCCGGAGGAAAAACTGAGGATGGGTCGAACAACTGAATCGGATCATAAATTCGGTCTAGGATACTGCAGTACAATATTTTATGACCCTAAGAAATAATCGGATCAAAAATTATGTCCTCGCGCCACCCCATGGCCCGTGCGAAATTTTGGTCGTATAGCCAAAGGGGGTAGTACACGAGCCGGAGGAAAAACTGAGGTTGAGTCGAACCATTGAATCGGATTACAAATTCGGTCTAGGATACTGCAATACAACATTATATGACCCTAAGAAAGAATCGGATCAATAATTATGCTCTCACGCCACCCCGTGGCCCGTTCGTAATTTTGGTCGTATAGCCAAAATGGGTAGTACACGAGACGGAGGAAAAATTGAGGATGGGTCGAACCACTGAATCGGATCATAAATTCGGTCTAGGAGACTGCCATACAATATTTTATGACCATAAGAAATAATCGGATCAATAATTATACCCTCACGCCACCCCGTGGTTCGTTCGAAATTTTGCCAGTATTGCCAAAGGGGGTGGTACACGAGAAGGAGGATAAACTGAGGATGGGTCGAACAACTGAATCGGATAATAAATTTGGTCTAGCAGATTTCCATACTATATTTTATGACCCTAACAAATAATCGGATCAATAATTATGCCCTCACGCCACCCCGTGGCCCGTTTATAATTTTGGTCGTATAGCCAAAGGGGGTAGTACATGAGCTGGAGGAAAAACTAAGGATGGGTCGAAACATTGAATCGGATCATAAATTCGGTCTAGGATACTGCCCTACATTATTTTATGACCATAAGAAAGAATCCGATCAATAATTATGCCCTCACGCCACCCAGTGGCCCGTTAGAAATTTTGGTCGTATTACCTAAGGGGGTAGTACACGATCCGGATGAAAAACTGAGGATGGGTTGAACAACTGAATCGGATCATAAATTCGGTCTTGAGACTGTCATACAATACTTTATGACCCTAAGAAAGAATCGGATTAACAATTATGGCTTCACGCCACCCCGTGGCCCGTTCGAAATTTTGGTCGTATAGCCAAAGGGGGTAGTACACGAGCCGGAGGAAAAACTAAGGATGGGTCGACCCACTGAATCGGATCATAAATTCGGTCTAGGAGACTGCCCTACAATATTTTATGACCATAAGAAAGAATCGGATCAATAATTATACCCTCACGCCACCCCGTGGCTCGTTCGAAATTTTGCTAGTATTGCCAATGGGTAGTACACGAGCCGGAGGAAAAACTGAGGATGGGTCGAAGATACTGCAATACAATAATTTATGACCCTAAGATATAATCGGATAAATAATTATGTCATCGCGCCACCCCATGGCCCGTTCGAAATTTTGGTCGTATAGCCAAAGGGGGTAGTACACGAGCCGGAGGAAAAACTGAGGTTGAGTCGAACCACTGAATTGTATAATAAATTTGGTCTAGGAGACTGCCATACAATATTTCATGACCCTAAGAAAGAATCGGATAAATAATTATGCCCTCACGCCACCCCGTGGCCCGTTCGTAATTTTGGTCGTATAGCCAAAGGGGGTAGTAAACGAGCCGAAGGAAAAACTGAGGATGGGTCGAACCACTGAATCGGATCATAAATTCGGTCTAGGAGACTGCCATACAATATTTTATAACCATAAGAAAGAATCGGATCAATAATTATACCTTCACGCCACCCCTTGGCTCGTTCGAAATTTTGCCAGTATTGCCAAAGGGGTAGTACACGAGCCGGAGGAAAAACTTAGGATGAGTCGAACAACTGAATCGGATCATAAATTCGGTCTTGAGGACTGCCATACAATATTTTATGACCCTAAGAAAGAATCGGATCAATAATTATGCGCTCACGCCACCCCATGGCACGTTCGAAATTTTGGTCGTATAACCAAAGGGGGTAGTAAACGAGCCGGAGGAAAAATTGAGGATGGATCGAACCATTGAATCGGATAGTAAATTCGGTCTAGGAGACTGCCATACAATATTTTAGGACCCTAAGAAAGAATAGGATCAATAATTATGCCCTCACGCCACCCCGTGGCCCGTTCGAAATTTTGGTCGTATAGCCAAAATGGGTAGTACACGAGCCGGAAGAAAAACTGAGGATGGGTCGAACCATTGAATCGGATCATAAATTCGGTCTAGGATACTGCCATATCATATTTTATGACCATAAGAAAGAATCGGATCAAAAATTATGCCCTCACGCCACCCCGTGGCCTGTTCGAAATTTTGGTCGTATTGCCAAATGGGGTAGTACACAAGCAGGAGGAAAAACTGAGGATGAATCGAACCATTGAATCGGATAGGAAATTTGGTTTAGCAGATTTCCATACTATATCTTATAACCATAAGAAATAATCGGATCAATAATTATGCGCTCACGCCACCCCATGGCCCGTTCGAAATTTTGGTCATATAGCCATAGGGGGTAGTACACGAGCCGGAGGAAAAACTAAGGATGGATCGAACCACTGAATCGGATCATAAAATCGGTCTAGGAGACTGCCCTACAATATTTTATGACCATAAGAAAGAATCGGATCAATAATTATACTCTCACGCCACCCCGTGGCTCGTTCGAAATTTTGCCTGTATTGCCAAAGGGGGTAGTACACGAGCCGGAGGAAAAACTGAGGATGGGTCGAACAACTGAATCGGATCATAAATTCGGTCTAGGAGACTGCCGTACAATATTTTATGACCCTAAAAAAGAATCGGATCAATAATTATGCCATCACGCCACCCCGTGGCCCGTTCATAATTTTGGTCGTATAGCCAAAGGGGGTAGTACATGAGCCGGAGGAAAAACTAAGGATGCGTCGAAACATTGAATCGGATCATAAATTCGGTCAAGGAGACTGCCCTAAAATATTTTATGACCATAAGAAAGAATCGGATCAATAATTATGCCCTCACGCCACCCCGTGGCCCGTTCGAAATTTTGGCCGTATTACCAAAGGGGGTAGTACACGAGCCGGAGGAAAAACTGAGGATGGGTTGAACAACTGAATTGGATCATAAATTCGGTCTATGAGACTGCAATACAATACTTTATAACCTGAAGAAAGAATCAGATTAACAATTATGGCTTCACGCCACCCAGTGGCCCGTTCGAAATTTTGGTCGTATAGCCAAAGGGGTTAGTACACGAGCCGGAGGAAAAACTAAGGATGGGTCGAACCACTGAATCGGATCATAAATTCGGTCTAGGAGATTGCCCTACAATATTTTATGACCATAAGAAAGAATCGGATCAATAATTATACCCTCACGCCACCCCGTGACTCGTTCGAAATTTTGCCAGTATTGCCAAAGGGGGTGGTACACGAGCAAGAGGAAAAACTGAGGATGGGTTGAACAACTGAATCGGATCTAAATTCGGTCTATGAAACTGCCATACAATACTTTATGATCCTAAGAAAGAATCGGATTAACAATTATGGCTTCACGCCACCCCGTGGCCCGTTCGAAATTTTGGTCGTATATCCAAAGGGGGTAGTACACGAGCAGGAGGAAAAACTGAGGATGGATCGAACCACTGAATCGGATAATAAATTCGGTCTAGGAGACTGCCATACAATATTTTATGACTCTAAGAAAGAATCGGATCAATAATTATGCCCTCACGCCACCCAGTAGCCCGTTCGTAATTTTGGTCGTATAGCCAAAATGGGTAGTACACGAGACGGAGGATAAATTGAGGATGGGTTGAACCACTGAATCGGATCATAAATTCGGTCTAGGAGACTGCCATACAATATTTTATGACCATAAGAAATAATCGGATCAATAATTATACCCTCACGCCACCCCGTGGCTCGTTCGAAATTTTGCCAGTGTTGCCAAAGGGGGTGGTACACGAGCAGGAGGAAAAACTGAGGATGGGTCGAACAACTGAATCGGATCATAAATTCGGACTAGGAGACTGCCATACAATATTTTATGACCCTAAAAAAGAATCGGATCAATAATTATGCCCTCACGCCACCCCGTGGCCCGTTCATAATTTTGGTCGTATAGCCAAAGGGGGTAGTACATGAGCCGAAGGGAAAATTAAGGATGTGTCGAAACATTGAATCGGATCATAAATTCGGTCTAGGAGACTGCCCTAAAGTATTTTATGACCATAAGAAAGAATCGGATCAATAATTATGCCCTCACGCCACCCCGTGGCCCGTTCGAAATTTTGGCCGTATTACCAAAGGGGGTAGTACACGAGCCGGAGGAAAAACTGAGGATGGGTTGAACAACTGAATTGGATCATAAATTCGGTCTATGAGACTGCAATACAATACTTTATAACCTGAAGAAAGAATCAGATTAACAATTATGGCTTCACGCCACCCAGTGGCCCGTTCGAAATTTTGGTCGTATAGCCAAAGGGGTTAGTACACGAGCCGGAGGAAAAACTAAGGATGGGTCGAACCACTGAATCGGATCATAAATTCGGTCTAGGAGACTGCCCTACAATATTTTATGACCATAAGAAAGAATCGGATCAATAATTATACTCTCACGCCACCCAGTGGCTCGTTCGAAATTTTGCCAGTATTGCCAAAGGGGGTAGTACACGAGCCGGAGGAAAAACTGAGGATGGGTCGAACAACTGAATCGGATCATAAATTCGGTCTAGGATACTGCAGTACAATATTTTATGACCCTAAGAATTAATCGGATCAATAATTATGTTCTCGCGCCACCCCATGGCCCGTTCGAAATTTTGGTCGTATAGCCAAAAAGGGTAGTACACGAGCCGGAGGAAAAACTGAGGTTGAGTCAAACCATTGAATCGGATCATAAATTCGGTCTAGGATACTGCAATACAATATTTTATGACCCTATGAAATAATCGGATCAATAATAATTCCTTCACGCCACCCCGTGGCCCGTTCGAAATCTTGGTCGTATAGCCAAAGGGGGTTGTACACAAGCCTGAGGAAAAACCGAGGATGGGTCGAATCACTGAATCGAATCATAAATTCGGTCTAGGAGACGTCCATATAAAATTTTATGACCCTAAGAAAGAATCGGATCAATAATTATGACCTCAAGCCACCCCGTGGCCCGTTCGAAATTTTGGTCGTATTGCCAAAGGGGGTAGTACACGAGCAGGAGGAAAAACTGAGGATGAGTCGAACCACAGAATCGGATAATAAATTTGGTCTAGGAGATTTCCATACTATATTTTATGACCCTAAGAAATATTCGGATCAATAATTATGCGCTTACGCCACCCCATGGCCCGTTCAAAATTTTGGTCGTATAGCCAAAGGTGGTAGTACACGAGCCGGAGGAAAAACTGAGGATGGATCAAACCACTGAATCGGATAATAAATTCGGTCTAGGACACTGCCATACAATATTTTATGACCCTAAGAAATAATCGGATCAATAATTATGCCCTCACGCCACCCCGTGGCCCGTTCGTAATTTTGGTCGTATAGCCAAAATGGGTAGTACACGAGCCGAAGGAAAAACAAAGATAGATCGAACCACTGAATCGGATAATAAATTCGGTCTAGGAGACTGCCATACAATATTTTATGACCCTAAGAAAGAATCGGATAAAAAATTATGCCCTCACGCCACCTCGTGGCCCGTTCGTAATTTTGGTCGTATAGCCAAAGTGGGTAGTACACGAGCCGGAGGAAAAATTGAGGATGGGTCGAACCACTGAATCGGATCATAAATTCGGTCTAAGAGACTGCCATACAATATTTTATGACCATAATAAAGAATCGGATCAATAATTATACCCTCACGCCACCCCGTGGCTCGTTCGAAATTTTGCCAGTATTGCCATTGGGTAGTACACGAGCCAGAGGAAAAACTGAGGATGGGTCGAACAACTGAATAGGATCATAAATTCGGTCTAGGATACTGCAATACAATATTTTATGACCCTAAGAAATAATCGAATCAATAATTATGTCATCGCGCCAGCCCATGGCCCGTACGAAATTCTGGTCGTATAGCCAAAGGGGGTAGTACACGAGCCGGAGGAAAAACTGAGGTTGAGTCGAACCATTGAATCGGATCATAAATTCGGTCTAGGATACTGCCATACAATATTTTATGACCCTAAGAAAGAATCAGATCAATAATTATGCCCTCACGCCACCCCGTGGCCCGTTCGAAATTTTGGTCGTATTGCCAAAGGGGGTAGTACACGAGCAGGAGGAAAAACTGAGGATGAATCGAACCACTGAATCGGATAATAAATTTGGTCTAGCAGATTTCCATACTATATTTTATGACCCTAAGAAATAATCGGATCAATAATTATGCGCTCACGCCACCCCCTGGCCCGTTCGAAATTTTGGTTGTATAGCCAAAGGGGGTAGTACACAAGCCGGAGGAAAAATTGAGGATGGGTCGAACCACTGAATCGGAACATAAATTCGATCTAGGAGACTGCCATACAATATTTTATGACCATAAGAAAGAATCGGATCAATAATTATACCCTCACACCACCCCATGGCCCGTTCGAAATTTTGGTCGTATAGCCAAAGAGGGTAGTACACGAGCCCGAGGAAAAACTGAGGATGGATCGAATCACTGAATCGGATAATAAATTCGGTCTAGGAGACTGCCATACAATATTTTATGACCCTAAGAAAGAATCCGATCAATAATTATGCCCTCACGCCACCCCGTGGCCCGTTCGAAATTTTGGTCGTATTGCCAAAAGGGGTAGTACACATGCCGGAGGAGAAACTGAGGATGGGATGAACAACTAAATCGGATCATAAATTCAGTCTATGAGACTACCATACAATAATTTATGACCCTAAGAATGAATCGGATAAATAATTATGCCCTCTCGCAACCCCGTGGCCCGTTCGAAATTTTGGTCGTATTGCCAAAGGGGGTAGTACACAAGCAGGACGAAAAACTGAGGATGAATCGAACCACTGAATCGGATAATAAAATTGGTCTAGCAGATTTCCATACTATATTTTATGACCCTAAGAAATAATCGGATCAATAATTATGCGCTCACGCCACCCCATGGCCCGTTCGAAATTTTGTTCGTATAGCCAAACGGGGTAGTACTCGAGCCGGAGGAAAAACTTAGGAAGGATCGAACCACTGAATCGGATAATAAATTCGGTCTAGTAGACTTCCATACAATATTTTATGACCCTAAGAAAGAATCGGATCAATAATTATGCCTTCACGCCACCCCGTGGCCCGTTTGAAATTTTGGTCGTATTGCCAAAGGGGGTAGTACACGAGCAGGAGGAAAAACTAAGGATGAATAGAACCACTGAATCGGATAATAAATTTGGTCTAGCAGATTTCCATACTATATTTTATGACCCTAAGAAATAATCGGATCAATAATTATGCGCCCACGCCACCCCAGGGCCCGTTCCAAATTTTGGTCGTATAGTCAAAGGGGGTAGTACTCGAGCCGGAGGAAAAACTTAGGAAGGATCGAACCACTGAATCGGATAATAAATTCGGTCTAGTAGACTTCCATACAATATTTTATGACCCTAAGAAAGAATCGGATCAATAATTATGCCTTCACGCCACCCCGCGGCCCGTTTGAAATTTTGGTCGTATTGCCAAAGGGGGTAGTACACGAGCAGGAGGAAAAACTGAGGATGAATCGAACCACTGAATCGGATAATAAATTTGGTCTAGCAGATTTCCATACTATATTTTATGACCCTAAGAAATAATCGGATCAATAATTATGCGCTCACGCCACCCCCTGGCCCGTTCGAAATTTTGGTCGTATAGCCAAAGGGGGTAGTACACGAGCCGGAGGAAAAATTGAGGATGGGTCGAACCACTGAATCGGAACATAAATTCGATCTAGGAGACTGCCATACAATATTTTATGACCATAAGAAAGAATCGGATCAATAATTATACCCTCACACCACCCCATGGCCCGTTCGAAATTCTGGTCGTATAGCCAAAGGGGGTAGTACGCGAGCCGGAGGAAAAACTGAGGATGGATCGAATCACTTAATCGGATAATAAATTCGGTCTAGGAGACTGCCATACAATATTTTATGACCCTAAGAAAGAATCCGATCAATAATTATGCCCTCATGCCACCCCGTGGCCCGTTCGAAATTTTGGTCGTATTGCCAAAAGGGGTAGTACACGAGCCGGAGGAGAAACTGAGGATGGGTTGAACAACTGAATCGGATCATAAATTCAGTCTATGAGACTGCCATATAATATTTAATGACACTAAGAAAGAATCGGATCAATAGATATGCCCTCACGCCACCCCGTGGCCCGTTCGAAATTTTGGTCGTATTGCCAAAAGGGGTAGTACACGAGCCGGAGGAGAAACTGAGGATGGGATGAAAAACTAAATCGGATCATAAATTCAGTCTATGAGACTACCATACAATACTTTATGACCCTAAGAAAGAATCGGATCAATAATTATGCCCTCACGCAACCCCGTGGCCCGTTCGAAATTTTGGTCGTATTGCCAAAGGGGTTAGTACATGAGCAGGAGGAAAAACTGAGGATGAATCGAACCACTGAATCGGATAATAAATTTGGTCTAGCAGATTTCCATACTATATTTTATGACCCTAAGAAATAATCGGATCAATAATTATGCGCTCACGCCACCCCATGGCCCGTTCGAAATTTTGGTCGTATAGCCAAAGGGGGTAGTACTCGAGCCGGAGGAAAAACTTAGGAAGGATCGAACCACTGAATCGGATAATAAATTCGGTCTAGTAGACTTCCATACAATATTTTATGACCCTAAGAAAGAATCGGATCAATAATTATGCCTTCACGCCACCCCGTGGCCCGTTTGAAATTTTGGTCGTATTACCAAAGGGGGTAGTACACGAGCAGGAGGAAAACTGAGGATGAATCGAACCACTGAATCGGATAATAAATTTGGTCTAGCAGATTTCCATACTATATTTTATGACCCTAAGAAATAATCGGATCAATAATTATGCGCTGACGCCACCCCATGGCACGTTCGAAATTTTGGTCGTATAGCCAAATGGGGTAGTACACGAGCCGGAGGAAAAACTGAGGATGGATCGAACCACTGAATCGGATAATAAATTCGGTCTAGGAGACTGCCATACAATATTTTATGACCCTAAGAAAGAATCCGATCAATAATTATGCCCTCACGCCACCCCGTGGCCCGTTCGAAATTTTGGTCGTATTGCCAAAAGGGGTAGGACACGAGCCGGAGGAGAAACTGAGGATGGGATGAACAACTGAATCGGATCATAAATTCAGTCTATGAGATTACCATAGAATACTTTATGACCCTAAGAAAGAATCGGATCAATAATTATGCCCTCACGCAACCCCGTGGCCCGTTCGAAATTTTGGTCGTATTGCCAAAGGGGGTAGTACACGAGCAGGAGGAAAAACTGAGGATGAATCGAACCACTGAATCGGATAATAAATTTGGTCTAGCAGATTTCCATACTATATTTTATGACCCTAAGAAATAATCGGATCAATAATTATGCGCTCACGCCACCCCCTGGCCCGTTCGAAATTTTGGTCGTATAGCCAAAGGGGGTAGTACACGAGCCGGAGGAAAAATTGAGGATGGTTCGAACCACTGAATCGGAACATAAATTCGATCTAGGAGACTGCCATACAATATTTTATGACCATAAGAAAGAATCGGATCAATAATTATACCCTCACACCACCCCATGGCCCGTTCGAAATTTTGGTCGTATAGCCAAAGGGGGTAGTACACGAGCCGGAGGAAAAACTGAGGATGGATCGAATCACTGAATCGGATAATAAATTCGGTCTAGGAGACTGCCATACAATATTTTATGACCCTAAGAAAGAATCCGATCAATAATTATGCCCTCACGCCACCCCGTGGCCCGTTCGAAATTTTGGTCGTATTGCCAAAAGGGGTAGTACACGAGCCGAAGGAGAAACTGAGGAAGGGTTGAACAACTGAATCGGATCATAAATTCAGTCTATGAGTCTACCATACAATACTTTATGAGCCTACGAAAGAATCGGATCAATAATTATGCCCTCACGCCACCCCGTGGCCCGTTCGAAATTTTGGTCGTATTGCCAAAGAAGGTAGTACACGAGCAGGAGGAAAAACTGAGGATGAATCGAAACACTGAATCGGATAATAAATTTGGTCTAGCAGATTTCCATACTATATTTTATGACCCTAAGAAATAATCGGATCAATAATTATGCGCTCACGCCACCCCATGGCCCGTTCGAAATTTTGGTCGTATAGCCAAAGTGGGTAGTACACGAGCCGGAGGAAAAACTGAGGATGGATCGAACAACTGAATCGGATAATAAATTCGGTCTAGGAGATTGCCATAAAATATTTTATGACCCTAAGAAAGAATCCGATCAATAATTAAGCCCTCACGCCACCCCGTGGCCCGTTCGAAATTTTGGTCGTATTGCCAAAAGGGGAAGTACACGAGCCGGAGGAGAAACTGAGGATGGGATGAACAACTAAATCGGATCATAAATCCAGTCTACGAGACTACCATACAATACTTTATGACCCTAAGAATGAATCGGATCAATAATTATGCCCTCACGCAACCCCGTGGCCCGTTGGAAATTTTGGTCGTATTGCCAAAGGGGGTAGTACACGAGCAGGAGGAAAAACAGAGGATGAATCGAACCACTGAATCGGATAATAAATTTGGTCTAGCAGATTTCCATACTATATTTTATGACCCTAAGAAATAATCGGATCAATAATTATGCGCTCACGCCACCCCATGGCCCGTTCGAAATTTTGGTCGTATAGCCAAAGGGGGTAGTACTCGAGCCGGAGGAAAAACTTAGGAAGGATCGAACCACTGAATCGGATAATAAATTCGGTCTAGTAGACTTCCATACAATATTTTATGACCTTAAGAAAGAATCGGATCAATAATTATGCCCTCACGACACCCCGTGGCCCGTTCGAAATTTTGGTCGTATTGCCAAAGGGGGTAGTACACGAGCAGGAGAAAAAACTGAGGATGAATAGAACCACTGAATCGGATAATAAATTTGGTCTAGCAGATTTCTATACTATATTTTATGACCTTAAGAAATAATCGGATAAATAATTATGCGCCCACGCCACCCCATGGCCCGTTCGAAATTTTGGTCGTATAGCCAAAGGGGGTAGTACACGAGCCGGTGGAAAAACTGAGGATGGATAGAACCACTGAATCGGATAATAACTTCGGTCTAGGAGACTGCCATACAATATTTTATGACCCTAAGAAAGAATCCGATCAATAATTATGCCCTCACGCCACCCCGTGGCCCGTTCGAAATTTTGATCGTATTGCCAAAAGGGGTAGTACACGAGCCGGATGAGAAACTGAGGATGGGATGAACAACTGAATCGGATCATAAATTCAGTCTATGAGACTACCATACAATACTTTATAACCCTAAGAAAGAATCGGATCAATAATTATGCCCTCACGCCACCCCGTGGCCCGTTCAAAATTTTGGTCGTATTGCCAAAGGGGGTAGTACACGAGCAGGAGGAAAAACTGAGGATGAAACGAACCACTGAATCTGATAATAAATTTGGTCTAGCAGATTTCCATACTATATTTTATGACCCTAAGAAATAATCGGATCAATAATTATGCTCTGACGCCACCCCATGGCCCGTTCGAAATTTTGGTCGTATAGCCAAAGGGGGTAGTACACGAGGCGGAGGAAAAACTGAGGATGGATCGAACCACTGAATCGGATAATAAATTCGGTCTAGGAAACTGCCATACAGTATTTTATGACCCTAAGAAAGAATCCGTTCAATAATTATACCCTCACGCCACCCCGTGGCCCGTTCGAAATTTTGGTCGTATTGCCAAAAGAGGTAGTACACGAGCCGGAGGAGAAACTGAGGATGGGATGAACAACTGAATCGGATCATAAATTCAGTCTATGAGATTACCATAGAATACTTTATGACCCTAAAAAAGAATCGGATCAATAATTATGCCCTCACGCAACCCCGTGGCCTGTTCGAAATTTTGGTCGTATTGCCAAAGGGGGTAGTACACGAGCAGGAGGAAAACTGAGGATGAATCGAACCACTGAATCGGATTATAAATTTGGTCTAGCAGATTTCCATACTAAATTTTATGACCCTAAGAAATAATCGGATCAATAATTATGCGCTCACGCCACCCCTTGGCCCGTTCGAAATTTTGGTCGTATAGCCAAAGGGGGTCGTACTCGAGCCAGAGGAAAAACTTAGGAAGGATCGAATCTCTGAATCGGATAATAAATTCGGTCTAGTAGACTTCCATACAATATTTTATGACCCTAAGAAAGAATCGGATCAATAATTATATTCTAACGCCACCCCGTGGACCGTTCGTAATTTTGGTCGTATAACCAAAGTGGGTAGTACACGAGCCGGAGGAAAAATTGAGGATGGGTCGAACCACTGAATCGGATCATAAATTCGGTCTAAGAGACTGCCATACAATCGGATTATACCCACACGCCACCCCGTGGCTCGTTCAAAATTTTGCTAGTATTGCCAAAGGGGGTAGTACACGAGCAGGAGGAAAAACTGAGGATGGGTCGAACTATTGAATCGGATCATAAATTCGGTCTAGGATACTGCCATATTATACCTTATTTCCCTAAGAAAGAATCGGATCAATAATTATGCCCTCACGCCACCCCGTGGCCCGTTCGAAATTTTGGTCGTACTACCAAAGGGGGTAGTGCACGCGCAGAAGGAAAAACTAAGGATGAATCGAACCACTGAATCGGATAATAAATTTGTTCAAAGAGATTTCGATACAATATTTTATGACCCTAAGAAATAATCGGATAAATAATTATGTCCTCACGCCACCCCATGGCCCGTTCGAAATTTTGGTCATAAGCCAAACGGGGTAGTACACGAGCCGGAGGAAAAACTGAGGATGGATCGAACCACTGAATCGGATAATAAATTCGGTCTATGAAACTGCCATACAATATTTTATTTCCCTAAGAAAGAATCGGATCAATAATTATGCCCTCACGCCACCCCGTGGCCCGTTCGAAATTTTGGTCGTACTGCCAAAGGGGGTAGTGCACGAGCAGGAGGAAAAACTAAGGATGAATCGAACCACTGAATCGGATAATAAATTTGTTCTAAGAGATTTCCATACAATATTTTATGACCCTAAGAAATAATCGAATCAATAATTATGGTTTCACGCAACCCCGTGGCCCGTTCGAAATTTTGGTCGTATAGCCAAAGGGGGTAGTACACGAGCAGGAGGAAAAACTGAGGATGGGTCGAACCATTGAATCGGATCATAAATTCGGTCTAGGATACTGCCATATAATACCTTATGACCCTATGAAAGAATCGGATCAATAATTATGCTCTCACGCCACCCCGTGGCCCGTTCGAAATTTTGGTCGTATTGCCAAAGGGGGTAGTACACGAGCAGGAGGAAAAACTGAGGATGAATCGAACCACCGAATGGGATAATAAACTCGGTCTAGGAGACTGCCATACAATATTTTATGACCCTAAGAAAGAATCGGATCAATAATTATGCCCTCACGCCACCCCGTGGCCCGTTTGTAATTTTGGTCGTATAGCCAAAGGGGGTAGTACACGAGCCGGAGGAAAAACTAAGGTTGGGTCGAAACACTGAATCGGATCATAAATTCGGTCTTGTAGACTTCCCTACAATATTTTGTGACCATGAGAAAGAATCGGATCAATAATTATACCCTCGCGCCACCCCGTGGCTCGTTCGAAATTTTGATAGTATTGCCAAAGGGGGTAGTACACGAGCCGGAGGAAAAACTGAGGATGGGTCGAGCAACTGAATCGGATCATAAATTCGGTCTAGAAGACTGCCATAAAATATTTTATGACCCTAAGAAATAATCGGATCAATAATTACGGTTTCACGCAACCCCGTGGCCCGTTCGAAATTTTGGTCGTGTACCCAAACGTGGTAGTACACGGGCCAGAGGAAAAACCGAGGATGGGTCGAACCACTGAATCGGATCATAAATTCGGTCTAGGAGACTGCCATATAATATTTTATGACCCTAAGAAAGAATCGGATCAATAATTATGCCCTCACTCCACCCAGTGGCCCGTTCGAAATTTTGGTAGTATAGCCAAAGGGGGTAATACACGAGCCGGAGGAAAAACTGAGGATGGGTCGAACCACTGAATCGAATCATAAATTCGGTCTAGGGGACTGCCATATAATATTTTATAACCATGAGAAAGAATCGGATCAATAGTTATGCCCTCACGCCACCCCATGGCCCGTTCGAAATTTTGGTCGTATTGCCAAAGGGGGTAGTACACGAGACGGAGGAAAAACTGAGGATGGGTCAAACCATTCAATCGGATCATAAAATCGGTCTAGGAAACTGCCATACAATATTTTTGACCATAAGAAAGAATCGGATCAATAATTAAACCCTCACGCCACACCGTGGCTCATTCGAAATTTTGCCAGTATTGCCAAAGGGGTAGTACACGAGCCGGAGGAAAAACTAAGGATGGGTCGAACAACTGAATCGGATCATAAATTCGGTCTAGGAGACTGCCATACAGTATTTTATGACCCTAAGAAAGAATCGGATCAATAATTATGCCCTCACGCCACCCCATGGCCCGTTCGAAATTTTGGTCGTATAGCCAAAGGGGGTAGTACACAAGCCGGAGGAAAAACTGAGGATGGGTCGAACCATTGAATCGGATCATAAATTCGGTCTAGGATACTGCCATATAATACTTTATGACCCTTAGAAAGAATCGGATCAATAATTATGACCTCACGCCACCCCGTGGCTCGTTCGAAATTTTGGTCGTATTGCCAAAAGGGGTAGTACACGAGTAGGAGGAAAAACTGAGGATGAATCGAACCACTGAATCGGATAATAAATTCGGTTTAGGAGATTTCCATACAATATTTTATGACCTTAAGAAATAATCTATTTAATAATTATGCCCTCACGCCACCCCCTGGAACGTTCGAAATTTTGGTCGTATAGCCAGAGGGTACACGAGCCGGAGGAAAAACTGAGGATGGATCGAACCACAGAATAGGATAATAAATTCGTTCTAGGAGACTGCCATACAATATTTTATGATCCTAAGAAATAATCAGATCAATAATTATGCCCACACGCCACCCCGTGCCGCGTTCGAAATTTTGGTGGTATTACCAAAGGGGGTAGTACACAAGCCGGAGGAAAAACTGAGGATAGGTTGAACAACTGAATCGGATCATAAATTCGGTCTACGAGACTGCCACTCAATACTTTTTGACCCTAAGAAACAATCGGATCAATAATTATGCCCTCATGTCACCCCGTGGCCCGTTCGAAATTTTGTTCGTATAGCCAAAGGGGGTAGTACACGAGAAGGAGGAAAAACGGAGTATGGATATAACAACTGAATCTGATTTTAAATTCGGTCTAGGAGACTACCATACAATATTTTATGACCCTAAGAAATAATCGGATCAATAATTATGCCATCACGCCACCCCGTGGCCCGTTCGAACATATAGCCAAAGGGGTAGTACACGAGCTAGAGGAAAAACCGAGGATGGGTCGAACCACTGAATCGGATCAAAAATTCGGCCTAGGAGACTTTCATATAATATTTTATGACCCTAAGAAAGAATCGGATCAATAATTATGCCCTCACGCCACCCTATGGCCCGTTCGAAATTTTGGTCGTACAGCCAAAGGGGGTACTACACAAGCAGGAGGAAAAACTAAGGATGGATCGAACAACTGAATCTGATCATCAATTCGGTCTAAGAGACTGCCATATAATATTTTATGAACCTAAGAAAGAATCGGATCAATAATTATGCCCTCACGCCACCTCGTGGCGCGTTCGAAATTTTGGTCGTATAGCCAAAGGGGGTCGTACACGAGCCGGAAGAAAAACTGAGGATGGCTCGAACCATTGAATCGGATCATAAATTCGGACTAGGAGACTGCCATACAATATTTTATGACAATAAGAAAGAATCGGATCAATAATTAAACCCTCACGCCACCCCGTGGCTCGTTCGAAATTTTGCCAATATTGCCAAAGGGGTAGTACACGAGCCGGAGGAAAAACTGAGGATGGGTCGAACAACTGAATCGGATCATAAATTCGGTCTAGGAGATTGCCATACAATATTTTATGACCATAAGAAAGAATCGGATAAATAATTAAACCCTCACGCCACCCCGTGGCTCGTTCGAAATTTTGCCAGTATTGCCAAAGGGGTAGTACACGAGCCGGAGGAAAAACTGAGGATGGGTCGAACAACTGAATCGGATCATAAATTCGGTCTAGGAGACTGCCATACAATATTTTATGACCCTAAGAAAGAATCGGATCAATAATTATGCCCTCACGCCACCCCGTGGCCCGTTCGAAATTGTGGTCGTATAGCCAAAGGGGGAAGTACACGAGCCGGAGGAAAAACTGAAGATGGGTCGAACCATTGAATCGGATCATAAATTCGGTCTAGGATACTGCCATATAATACTTTATGACCCTAAGAAAGAATCGGATCAATAATTATGCCCTCATGCCACCCCGTGGCCCGTTCGAAATTTTGGTCGTATTGCCAAAGGGGTAGTACACGAGCCGGAGGAAAAACTGAGGATGGGTCGAACCATTGAATCGGATCATAAATTCGGTCTAGGAGACTGCCATACAATATTTTATGACCATAAGAAAGAATCGGATCAATAATTAAACCCTCACGCCACCCCGTGGCTCGTTCGAAATTTTGCCAGTATTGCCAAAGGGGTAGTACACGAGCCGAAGGAAAAACTAAGGATGGGTCGAACAACTGGATCGGATCATAAATTCGGTCTATGAGACTGCCATACAATATTTTATGACCCTAAGAAATAATCGGATCAATAATTATGCCCTCGCGCCACCCCGTGGCCCGTTCGAAATTTTGGTCGTATAGCCAAAGGGGGTAGTACACGACCCGGAGAAAAAACTGGGAATGGGTCGAACCATTGAATCGGATCATAAATTCGGTCTAGGATACTGCCATATAATACTTTATGACCCTAAGAAAGAATCGGATCAATAATTATGCCCTCACGCCACCCCGTGGCCCGTTCGAAATTTTGGTCATATTGCCAAAGAGGGTAGTACACGAGCAGGAGGAAAAACTGAGGATGAATCGAACCACTGAATCGGATAATAAATTCGGTCTAGAAGATTTCCATACAATATTTTATAACCCTAAGAAATAATCGGATCAATAATTATGCCCTCACGCCACCCCATGGCCCGTTCGAAATTTTGGTCGTATAGCCAAAGGAGATAGTACACGAGCCGGAGGAAAAACTGAGGATGGCTCGAACCATTGAATCGGATCATATATTCGGTCTAGGATACTGCCATATAATACTTTATGACCCTAAGAAAGAATCGGATCAATAATTATGCCCACACGCCACTCCGTGGCCCGTTCGAAATTTTGGCCGTATTGCCAAAGGGGGTAGTACACGAGTAGGAGGAAAAACTGATGATGAATCGAACCACTGAATCGGATCATAAATTCGGTATAGGAGACTGCCATACAATATTTTATGACAATAAGAAAGAATCGGATCAATAATTAAACCCTCACGCCACCCCGTGGCTCGTTCGAAATTTTGCCAGTATTGCCAAAGGGGTAGTACACGAGCCGAAGGAAAAACTAAGGATGGGTCGAACAACTGAATCGGATCATAAATTCGGTCTATGAGACTGCCATACAATATTTTATGACCCTAAGAAATAATCGGATCAATAATTATGCCCTCGCGCCACCCCGTGGCCCGTTCGAAATTTTGGTCGTATAGCCAAAGGGGGTAGTACTCGACCCGGAGAAAAAACTGAGAATGGGTCGAACCATTGAATCGGATCATAAATTCGGTCTAGGATACTGCCATATAATACTTTATGACCCTAAGAAAGAATCGGATCAATAATTATGCCCTCACGCCACCCCGTGGCCCGTTCGAAATTTTGGTCATATTGCCAAAGAGGGTAGTACACGAGCAGGAGGAAAAACTGAGGATGAATCGAACCACTGAATCGGATAATAAATTCGGTCTAGGAGATTTCCATACAATATTTTATAACCCTAAGAAATAATCGGATCAATAATTATGCCCTCACGCCACCCCATGGCCCGTTCGAAATTTTGGTCGTATAGCCAAAGGAGATAGTACACGAGTCGGAGGAAAAACTGAGGATGGCTCGAACCATTGAATCGGATCATGAATTCGGTCTAGGATACTGCCATATAATACTTTATGACCCTAAGAAACAATCGGATCAATAATTATGCCCTCACGCCACTCCGTGGCCCGTTCGAAATTTTGGCCGTATTGCCAAAGGGGGTAGTACACGAGTAGGAGGAAAAACTGATGATGAATTGAACCACTGAATCGGATCATAAATTCGGTCTAAGAGACTGCCATACAATATTTTATGACAATAAGAAAGAATCGGATCAATAATTAAACCCTCACGCCACCCCGTGGCTCGTTCGAAATTTTGCCAGTATTGCCAAAAGGGTAGTAGACGAGCCGGAGGAAAACTGAGGATGGGTCGAACAACTGAATCGGATCATAAATTCGGTCTAGGAGACTGCCATACAATATTTTATGACTCTAAGAAAGAATCGGATCAATAATTATGCGCTGAAGCCACCCCGTGGCCCGTTCGAAATTTTGGTCGTATTACCAAAGGGGGTAGTACACGAGCTGGAGGAAAAACTGAGGATGGGTTGAACAACTGAATCAGATCATAAATTCGGTCTATGAGACTGCTATACAATACTTTATGACCCTAAGAAAGAATCGGGTCAATAATTATGCCCTCACGCCACCCCGTGGCCCGTTCGAAATTTTGTTCGTATAGCCAAAGGGGGTAGTACACGAGTAGGAGGAAAAACTGAGTATGGATAGAAAAACTGAATCTGATTATAAATTCGTTCTAGGAGACTACCATACAATATTTTATGACCCTAAGAAATAATCGGATCAATAATTATGCCCTCACGCAACCCCGTGGCACGTTCGAACGTATAGCCAATGGGGGTAGTACACGAGCTAGAGGAAAAACCGAGTATGGGTCGAACCACTGAATCGGATCAAAAATTCGGTCTAGGAGACTTCCATATAATATTTTATGACCCTAAGAAAGAATCGGATCAATAATTATGCCCTCACGCCACCCCGTGGCCCGTTCGAAATTTTGGTCGTATAGCCAAAGGGGGTACTACACAAGCAGGAGGAAAAACCGAGGATGGATCGAACAACAAAATCTGATCATCAATTCGGTCTAAGAGACTGCCATATAATATTTTATGACCTAAAGAAAGAATCGGATCAATAATTATGCCCTAACGCCACCTCGTGGCGCGTTCGAAATTTTTTTCGTATAGCCAAAGGGGGTAGTACACGAGTTGGAGGAAAAACTGAGGATGGCTCAAACCATTGAATCGGATCCTAAATTCGGACTAGTAGACTGCCATACAATATTTTATGACCATAAGAAAGAATCGGATCAATAATTAAACCCTCACGCCACTCCGTGGCTCGTTCGAAATTTTGCCAGTATTGCCAGAGATGGTAGTACACGAGCCGGAGGAAAAAACTGAGGATGGGTCGAACAACTGAATCGGATCATAAATTCGGTCTAGGAGACTGCCATACAATATTTTATGACCCTAAGACAGAATCGGATCAATAATTATGCCCTCACGCCACCCCGTGGCCCGTTCGAAATTTTGGCCGTATAGCCAAAGGGGGTAGTACACGAGCCGGAGGAAAAACTGAAGATGGGTCGAACCATTGAATCGGATCATAAATTCGGTCTAGGATACTGCCATATAATACTTTATGACCCTAAGAAAGAATCGAATCAATAATTATGCCCTCACGCCACCCCGTGGCCCGTTCGAAATTTTGGTCGTATTGCCAAAGGGGGTAGTACACGAGCCGGAGGAAAAACTGAGGATGGGTCGAACCATTGAATCGGATCATAAATTCGGTCTAGGAGACTGTCATACAATATTTTATGACCATAAGATAGAATCGGATCAATAATTAAACCCTCACCCCACCCCGTGGCTCGTTCGAAATTTTGCCAGTATTGCCAAAGGGGTAGTACACGAGCCGGTGGAAAAACTAAGGATAGGTCGAACAACTGAATCGGATCATAAATTCGGTCTAGGAGACTGCCATACAATATTTTATGACCCTAAGAAAGAATCGAATCAATAATTATGCCCTCACGCCACCCCGTGGCCCGTTCGAAATTTTGGTCGTATTGCCAAAGGGGGTAGTACACGAGTAGGAGGAAAAACTGAGGATGAATCGAACCACCGAATCGGATAATAAATTCGGTCTAGGAGATTTCCATGCAATATTTTATGACCTTAAGAAATAATCGATTCAATAATTATGCCCTCACACCACCCACTGGCCCGTTCGAAATTTTGGTCGTATAGCGAGAGGGTACACGAGCCGAAGGAAAAACTGAGGATGGATCGAACCACTGAATCGGATAATAAATTCGGTCTAGGAGACTTCCATACAATATTTTATGATCCTAAGAAAGAATCGGATCAATAATTATGCCCTCACGCCACCCCGAGGCCCGTTCGAAATTTTGGTCGTATAGCCAAAGGGGGTAGTACTCGAGCCGGAGGAAAAACTGAGGATGGATCGAACCACGGAATCGGATTATAAATTCGGTCTAGGAGACTGCCATACAATATTTTATGACCCTAAGAAAGAATCGGATCAATAATTATGCCCTCACGCCACACCGTGGCCCGTTCGAAATTTTGGTCGTGTAACCAAAGGGGGTAATACACGAGCCAGAGGAAAAACAGATGGGTCGAACCACTGAATCGGATCATAAATTTGGTTTAGGATACTGCCATATAATATTATATGACCATGAGAAAGAATCGGATCAATAATTATACCCTCAAGCCTCCCCGTGGCTCGTTCGAAATTTTGCCAGTATTGTCAAAGGGGGTAGTACACGAGCCGGAGGAAAAACTGAGGATGGGTCGAACAACTGAATCGGCTCATAAATTCGGTTAGGAGACTGCCATACAATATTCTATGACACTAAGAAAGAATCGGATCAATAATTATGCCCTCACGCCACCCCGTGGCTCGTTCGAAATTATGGCCGTATAGCCAAAGGGGGTACTACACAAGTAGGAGGAAAAACTAAGGATGGATCGAACAACAGAATCTGATCATCAATTCGGTCTAAGAGACTGCCATATAATATTTTATGACCTAAAGAAAGAATCGGATCAATAATTATGCCCTAACGCCACCTCGTGGCGCGTTCGAAATTTTTTTCGTATAGCCAAAGGGGGTAGTACACGAGTTGGAGGAAAAACTGAGGATGGCTCAAACCATTGAATCGGATCATAAATTCGGACTAGTAGACTGCCATACAATATTTTATGACCATAAGAAAGAATCGGATCAATAATTAAACCCTCACGCCACTCCGTGGCTCGTTCGAAATTTTGCCAGTATTGCCAGAGATGGTAGTACACGAGCCGGAGGAAAAAACTGAGGATGGGTCGAACAACTGAATCGGATCATAAATTCGGTCTAGGAGACTGCCATACAATATTTTATGACCCTAAGACAGAATCGGATCAATAATTATGCCCTCACGCCACCCCGTGGCCCGTTCGAAATTTTGGCCGTATAGCCAAAGGGGGTAGTACACGAGCCGGAGGAAAAACTGAAGATGGGTCGAACCATTGAATCGGATCATAAATTCGGTCTAGGATACTGCCATATAATACTTTATGACCCTAAGAAAGAATCGAATCAATAATTATGCCCTCACGCCACCCCGTGGCCCGTTCGAAATTTTGGTCGTATTGCCAAAGGGGGTAGTACACGAGCCGGAGGAAAAACTGAGGATGGGTCGAACCATTGAATCGGATCATAAATTCGGTCTAGGAGACTGCCATACAATATTTTATGGCCATAAGATAGAATCGGATCAATAATTAAACCCTCACCCCACCCCGTGGCTCGTTCGAAATTTTGCCAGTATTGCCAAAGGGGTAGTACACGAGCCGGTGGAAAAACTAAGGATAGGTCGAACAACTGAATCGGATCATAAATTCGGTCTAGGAGACTGCCATACAATATTTTATGACCCTAAGAAAGAATCGAATCAATAATTATGCCCTCACGCCACCCCGTGGCCCGTTCGAAATTTTGGTCGTATTGCCAAAGGGGGTAGTACACGAGTAGGAGGAAAAACTGAGGATGAATCGAACCACCGAATCGGATAATAAATTCGGTCTAGGAGATTTCCATGCAATATTTTATGACCTTAAGAAATAATCGATTCAATAATTATGCCCTCACACCACCCACTGGCCCGTTCGAAATTTTGGTCGTATAGCGAGAGGGTACACGAGCCGAAGGAAAAACTGAGGATGGATCGAACCACTGAATCGGATAATAAATTCGGTCTAGGAGACTTCCATACAATATTTTATGATCCTAAGAAAGAATCGGATCAATAATTATGCCCTCACGCCACCCCGAGGCCCGTTCGAAATTTTGGTCGTATAGCCAAAGGGGGTAGTACTCGAGCCGGAGGAAAAACTGAGGATGGATCGAACCACGGAATCGGATTATAAATTCGGTCTAGGAGACTGCCATACAATATTTTATGACCCTAAGAAAGAATCGGATCAATAATTATGCCCTCACGCCACACCGTGGCCCGTTCGAAATTTTGGTCGTGTAACCAAAGGGGGTAATACACGAGCCAGAGGAAAAACAGATGGGTCGAACCACTGAATCGGATCATAAATTTGGTTTAGGATACTGCCATATAATATTATATGACCATGAGAAAGAATCGGATCAATAATTATACCCTCAAGCCTCCCCGTGGCTCGTTCGAAATTTTGCCAGTATTGTCAAAGGGGGTAGTACACGAGCCGGAGGAAAAACTGAGGATGGGTCGAACAACTGAATCGGCTCATAAATTGGGTTAGGAGACTGCCATACAATATTCTATGACACTAAGAAAGAATCGGATCAATAATTATACCCTCACGCCACCCCGTGGCTCGTTCCAAATTATGGCCGTATAGCCAAAGGGGGTACTACACAAGTAGGAGGAAAAACTAAGGATGGATCGAACAACTGAATCTGATCATCAATTCGGTCTAAGAGACTGCCATATAATTTTTTATAACCCTAAGAAATAATCGGATCAATAATTATGCCCTCACGCCACCCCCTGGCGCGATCGAAATTTTGGTCGTATAGCCAAAGGGGGTAGTACACGAGCCGGAGGAAAAACTGAGGATGGCTCGAACCATTGAATCGGATCATAAATTCAGACTAGGAGACTGCCATACAATATTTTATGACCATAAGAAAGAATCGGATCAATAATTAAACCCTCACGCCACCCCGTGGCTAGTTCGAAATTTTGCCAGTATTGCAAAATGGGTAGTACACGAGCCGGAGGAAAAACTGAGGATGGGTCGAACAACTGAATCGGATCATAAATTCGGTCTAGGAGACTGCCATACAATTTTTTATAACCCTAAGAAAGAATCGGATCAATAAATATGCCCTCACGCCACCCCGTGGCCCGTTCGAAATTTTGGTCGTATAGCCAAAGGGGGTAGTACACGAGCCGGAGGAAAAACTGAAGATGGGTCGAACCATTGAATCGGATCATAAATTTGGTCTAGGATACTGCCATATAATAGTTTATGACCCTAAGAAAGAATCGGATCAATAATTATGCCCTCACGCCACCCCGTGGCCTGTTCGAAATTTTGGTCGTATTGACAAAGGGGTAGTACACGAGGCGGAGGAAAAACTGAGGATGGGTCGTACCATTGAATCGGAACATAAATTCGGTCTAGAAGACTGCCATACAATATTTTATGACCATAAGAAAGAATCGGATCAATAATTAAACCCTCACGCCACCCCGTGGCTCGTTCGAAATTTTGCGAGTATTGCCAAAGAGGTAGTACACGAGCCGGAGGAAAAACTAAGGATGGATCGAATAACTGAATCGGATCAAAAATTCGGTCTAGGAGACTGCCATACAATATTTTATGACCCTAAGAAAGAATCGGATCAATAATTATGCCCTCACGCCACCCCGTGGCCCGTTTGAAAAATTTTGGTCGTATAGCCAAAGGGGGTAGTACACGAGCCGGAGGAAAAACTGAGGATGGGTCGAACCATTGAATCGGATCATAAATTCGGTCTAGGATACTGCCATATAATAATTTATGACCCTAAGAAAGAATCGGATCAATAATTATGCCCTCACGCCACCCCGTGGCCCGTTCGAAATTTTGGTCGTACTGCCAAAGGTGGTAGTACACGAGCAGGAGGAAAAACTGAGGATGAATCGAACCACTGAATCGGATATTAAATTCGGTCTAGGAGATTTCCATACAATATTTTATAACCCTAAGAAATAATCCGATCAATAATTATGCCCTCGCGTCACCCCATGGCCCGTTCGAAATTTTGGTCGTATAGCCAAAGGGGGTAGTACACAAGCCGGAGGAAAAACTAAGGATGGATCGAACCACTGAATCGGATAACAAATTCGGTCTAGGAGACTGCCATATAATACTTTATGACCCTAAGAAAGAATCGGAATAATAATTATGTCCTCACGCCAACACGTGGCCCGTTCGAAATTTTGGTCGTATTGCCAAATGGGGTAGTACACGAGTAGGAGGAAAAACTGAGGATGAATCGAACCACTGAATTGGATAATAAATTCGGTCTAGGAGAATTCCATACAATATTTTATGACCTTAAGAAATAATCGATTCAATAATTATGCCCTCACGCCACCCCATGGCCCGTTCGAAATTTTGGTCGTATAGCCAGAGGGTACACGAGCCGGAGGAAAAACTGAGGATGGATCGAACCACTTAATCAGATAATAAATTCTGTCTAGGAGACTCCCATAAAATATTTTATGATCCTAAGAAATAATCAGATCAATAATTATGCCCTCACGCCACCCCGTAGCGCGTTCAAAATTTTGTTCGTATTACCAAATGGGGTAGTACACGAGCCGGAGGAAAAACTGAGGATGGGTTGAACAACTGAAACAGATCATAAATTCGGTATGCGAGACTGCCATACAATACTTTATGACCCTAAGAAAGAATCGGATCAATAATTATGCCCTCACGACACCCCGTGGCCCGTTCGAAATTTTGTTCGTATAGCCAAAGGGGGTAGTACACGAGCAGGAGGAAAAACTGAGTATGGATAGAATAACTGAATCTGATTATAAATTCAGTCAAAGAGACTACCATACAATATTTTATGACCCTAAGAAATAATAGGATTAATAATTATGCCCTCACGCCACCCCGTGGCCCGTTCGAACGTATAGCCAATGGGGGTAGTACACGAGCCAGAGGAAAAACCGAGGATGGGTCGAACCACTGAATCGGATCAAAAATTCGGTCTAGGAGACATCCATATAATATTTTATGACCCTAAGAAAGAATCGGATCAATAATTATGCCCTCACGCCACCCCGTGTCCCGTTCGAAATTTTGGTCGTATAGCCAAAGGGGGTACTACACAAGCAGGAGAAAAAACTAAGGATTGATCGAACAACTGAATCTGATCATCAATTCGGTCTAAGAGACTGTCATACAATAATTTATAACCCTAAAAAAGAATAGGATCAATAATTATACCCTCACGCCACCCCGTGGCCCGTTCGAAATTTTGGTCGTGTAACCAAAGGGGGTAATACACGAGCCAGAGGAAAAACTGATGGGTCGAACCACTGAATCGGATCATAAATTCGGTCTGGGATACTGCCATATAATATTTTATGACCCTGATAAAGAATCGGATCAATAATTATGCCCTCACGCCACCCCGTTGCCCGTTCAAAATTTTGGTCGTATAGCCAAAGGGGGGTAGTACACTAGCCGGAGAAAAAACTGAGGATGGGACGAACCACTGAATCGGATCGTAAATTCGATCTAGGAGACTAACATATAGTATTTTATGACCATAAGAAAGAATCGGATCAATAATTATACCCTCAAGCCACCTCGTGGCTCGTTCGAAATTTTGCCAGTATTGCCAAAAGAGGTAGTACACGAGACGGAGGAAAAACTGAGGATGGGTCGAACAACTGAATCGGATCATAAATTCGGTTAGGAGACTACCATACAATATTTTATGACACTAAGAAAGAATCGGATCAATAATTATGCCCTCACGCCACCCCGTGGCTAGTTCGAAATTATGGTCGTATAGCTAAAGGGGGTAGCACACGAGCCGGAGGAAAAACTGAGGATGGATCGAACAACTGAATCTGATCATCAATTCGGTCTAAGAGAATGCCATACAATATTTTATAACCCTAAGAAAGAATCGGATCAATAATTATGCCATCACGCCACCCCGTGGCCGGTTCGAAATTTTGGTAGTATAGCCAAAGGGGGTAATACACGAGCCGGAGGAAAAACTGAGGATGGGTCGAACCACTGAATCGAATCATAAATTCGGTCTAGGAGACTGCCATATAATATTTTATGACCCTGAGAAAGAATCGGATCAATAATTATGCCCTCACGCTACCCCGTGGCCCGTTCGAAATTTTGGTCGTATTGCCAAAGGAGGTAGTGCGCGAGCCGGAGGAAAAACTGAGGATGGGTCGAACCACTGAATCGGATCATAAATTCGGTCTAGGAGACTGCCATACAGTATTTTATGACCATAAGAAAGAATCGGATCAATAATTATACCCTCAAGCCTCTCCGTGGCTCGTTCGAAATTTTGCTAATATTGCCAAAGGGGGTAGTACAAGAGCCGAAGGAAAAACTGAGGATGGGTCGAACAACTGAATCGGATCATAAATTCGGTTAGGAGACTGCCATACAATATTTTATGACCCTAAGAAAGAATCGGATCAATAATTATGCCCTCAAGCCACCTCGTGTCCCGTTCGAAATTTTGGTCGTATAGCCAAAGGGGGTACAACACAAGCAGAAGGAAAAACTGAAGATGGGTCGAACCATTGAATCGGATCATAAATTCGGTCTAGGATACTGCCATATAATACTTTATGACCCTAAGAAAGAATCGGATCAATAATTATGCCCTAACGCCATCCCGTGGCGGGTTCGAAATTTTGGTCGTATAGCCAAAGGGGGTAGTACACGAGCCGGAGGAAAAACTGAGGATGGCTCGAACCATTGAATCGGATCATAAATTCGGACTAGGAGACTGCCATACAATATTTTATGACCATAAGAAAGAATCGGATCAATAATTAAACCCTCACGCCACCCCGTGGCTAGTTCGAAATTTTGCCAGTATTGCAAAAGGGGTAGTACACGAGCCGGAGGAAAAACTGAGGATGGGTCGAACAACTGAATCGGATCATAAATTCGGTCTAGGAGACTACCATACAATATTTTATTACCCTAAGAAAGAATCGGAACAATAATTATGCCCTCACGCCACCCCGTGGCCCGTTCGAAATTTTGGTCGTATAGCCAAAGGAGGTAGTACACGAGCCGGATGAAAAACTGAAGATGGGTCGAGCCATTGAATCGGATCATAAATTCGGTCTAGGATACTGCCATATAATACTTTATGACCCTAAGAAAGAATCGGATCAATAATTATGCCCTCACGCCACCCCTTGGCCCGTTCGAAATTTTGGTCGTATTGCCAAAGGTGGTAGTACACGAGTAGGAGGAAAAACAGAGGATGAATCGAACCACTGAATCGGATAATAAATTCGGTCTAGGAGATTTCCATACAATATTTTATAACCCTAAGAAATAATCGGATCAAAAAACATGCCCTCACGTCACCCCATGGCCCGTTCGAAATTTTGGTCGTATAGCCAAAGGGGGTAATACACGAGCCGGAGGAAAAACTAAGGATGGATTGAACCACTGAATCGGATAACAAATTCGGTCTAGGAGACTGCCAAATAATAATTTATGACCCTAAGAAAGAATCAGATCAATAATTATGCCCTCACGCCACCCCGTGGCCCGTTCGAAATTTTGGTCGTATTGCCAAAGGGGGTAGTACACGAGTAGGAGGAAAAACTGAGGATGAATCGAACCACTGAATCGGATAATAAATTCGGTCTAGGAGATTTCCATACAATATTTTTTGACCTTAAGAAATAATCGATTCAATAATTATGCCCTCACGCCACCCCATGGCCCGTTCGAAATTTTGGTCGTATAGCCAGAGGGTACACGAGCCGGAGGAAAAACTGAGGATGGATCGAACCACTGAATCGGATAATAAATTTGGTTTAGGAGACTGCCATACAATATTTTATGATCATAAGAAATAATCAGATCAATAATTATGCCCTCACGCCACCCCGTGGCGCGTTCAAAATTTTGGTCGTATTACAAAAGGGGGTAGTACACGAGCCGGAGGAAAAACTGAGGATGGGTTGAACAACTGAATCGGATCATAAATTCGGTATGCGAGACTGCCATACAATACTTTATGACCCAAAGAAAGAATCGGATCAATAACTATGCCTTCACGCCACCCTGTGGCCCGTTCGAAATTTTGTTCGTATAGCCAAAGGGGTAGTACACGAGCAAGAGAAAAAACTGAGTATGGATAGAACAACTGAATCTGATTATAAATTCGGTCTAGGAGACTACCATACAATATTTTATGACCCTAAGAAATAATCGGATTAATAATTATGCCCTCACGCCACCCCGTGGTCCGTTCGAACGTATAGCCAAAGGGGGTAGAACACGAGCCAGAGGAAAAACAGAGGATGGGTCGAACCACTGAATCGGATCAAAAATTCGGTCTAGGAGACTTCCATATAATATTTTACGACCCTAAGAAATAATCGGATCAATAATTATGCCCTCACGCCACCCCGTGGCTCGTTCGAAATTTTGGTCGTATAGCCAAAAGGGGTAGTACACGAGCAGAGGGAAAAACTGAGGATGGATCGAACAACTGAATCTGATCGTAAATTCGGTCTAAGAGACGGCCATACAATAATTTATAACCCTAAGAAAGAATAGTATCAATAATTATACCCTCACGCCACCCCGTGGCCCGTTCGAAATTTTGGTCGTGTAACCAAAGAAGGTAATACACGAGCCGGAGGAAAAACTGATGGGTCGAACCACTGAATCGGATCATAAATTCGGTCTAGGATACTGCCATATAACATTTTATGACCCTGAGAAAGAATCGGATCAATTGAGGATGGGTCGAACCATTAAATCGGATCATAAATTCGGTCTAGGATATTGCCAAAGGGGGTAGTACACGAGCCGGAGGAAAAATTGAGGATGGGTCGAACAACTAAATCGGATCATAAATTCGGTTAGGAGACTTCCATACAATATTTTATGACACTAAGAAAGAATCGGATCAATAATTATGCCCTCACGCCACCCCGTGGCTCGTTCGAAATTATGGTCGTATAGCTAAAGGGGGTAGCACACGAGCCAGAGGAAAAACTGAGGATGGATCGAACAACTGAATCTGATCATCAATTCGGTCTACGAGACTGCCATACAATATTTTATAACCCTAAGAAAGAATCGGATCAATAATTATGCCCTCACGCCACCCCAGGCCCATTCAAAATTTTGGTCGTATAGCCAAAAGGGGTAGTACACGAGCAGGAGGAAAAACTGAGGATGGATCGAAAAACTGAATCTGATCATCAATTCGGTCTAAGAGACTGCCATACAATATTTTATAACCCTAAGGAAGAATCGGATCAATAATTATGCCCTCAAGCCACCCCGTGGCCCGTTCGAAATTTTGGTAGTATAGCCAAATGGGGTAATACACGAGCCGGAGGAAAAACTGAGGATGGGTCGAACCACTTAATCGAATAATAAATTCGGTCTAGGAGACTGCCATATAATATTTTATGACCCTGAGAAAGAATCGGATCAATAATTATGCCCTCACGCCACACCGTGGCCCGTTCGAAATTTTGGTCGTATTGCCAAAGGAGGTAGTCGCGAGCCGGAGGAAAAATTGAGGATGGGTCGAACCACTGAATCAGATCATAAATTCGGTCTAGGAGACTACCATACAATATTTTATGACCATAAGAAAGAATCGGATCAATAATTATACCCTCATGCCACCCGTGGCTCGTTCAAAATTTTGCCAGTATATCCAAAGGGGTAGTACACGAGCCGGAGGAAAAACTGAGGATGGCTTGAATCATTGAATCGGATCATAAATTCGGTATAGGATGCTGCCTTATAATACTTTATAACCCTAAGAAAGAATCGGATCAATTATTATACCCTCACGCCAACCCGTGGTCCGTTCGAAATTTTGGTCGTATAGCCAAAGGGGGTACTACACAGGCAGGTGGAAAAACTAAGGATGGATCGAACAACTGAATCTGATCATCAATTCGGTCTAAGAGACTGCCATATAATATTTTATGACCCTAAGAAAGAATCGGATCAATAATTATGCCCTCACGCCACCCCGTGGCGCGTTCGAAATTTTGGTCGTATAGCCAAAGGGGGTAGTACACGAGCCGGAGGAAAAGCTGAGGATGGCTCGAACCATTGAATCGGATCATAAATTCGGAATAGGAGACTGCCATACAATATTTTATGACCATAAGAAAGAATCGGATCAATAATTAAACCCTTACGCCACCCCATGGCTCGTTCGAAATTTTACCTGTATTTCCAAAGGGGTAGTACACGAGCCGGGGGAAAAACTGAGGATGGGTCGAACAACTGAATCGGATCATAAATTCGGTCTAGGTGACTGCCATACAATTGTTTATGACCCTAAGAAAGAATCGGATCAATAATTATGCCCTCACGCCACCCCGTGGCCCGTTCGAAATTTTGGTCGTATAGCCAAAGGGGGTAGTTCACGAGCCGGAGGAAAAACTGAAGATGGGTCGAACCATTAAATAGGATCATAAATTCGGTCTAGGATACTGCCATAAAATACTTTATGACCCTAAGAAAGAATCGGATCAATAATTATGCCCTCACGCCACCCCGTGGCGGGTTCGAAATTTTGGTCGTATAGCCAAAGGGGGTAGTACACGAGCCGGAGGAAAAACTGAGGATGGCTCGAACCATTGAATCGGATCATAAATTCGGACTAGGAGACTGCCATACAATATTTTATGACCATAAGAAAGAATCGGATCAATAATTAAACCCTCACGCCACCCCGTGGCTAGTTCGAAATTTTGCCAGTATTTCAAAAGGGGTAGTACACGAGCCGGAGGAAAAACTGAGGATGGGTCGAACAACTGAATCGGATCATAAATTCGGTCTAGGAGACTACCATACAATATTTTATGACCCTAAGAAAGAATCGGAACAATAATTATGCCCTCACGCCACCCCGTGGCCCGTTCGAAATTTTGGTCGTATAGCCAAAGGAGGTAGTACACGAGCCGGATGAAAAACTGAAGATGGGTCGAGCCATTGAATCGGATCATAAATTCGGTCTAGGATACTGCCATATAATACTTTATGACCCTAAGAAAGAATCGGATCAATAATTATGCCCTCACGCCACCCCTTGGCCCGTTCGAAATTTTGGTCGTATTGCCAAAGGTGGTAGTACACGAGTAGGAGGAAAAACAGAGGATGAATCGAACCACTGAATCGGATAATAAATTCGGTCTAGGAGATTTCCATACAATATTTTATAACCCTAAGAAATAATCGGATCAAAAAACATGCCCTCACGTCACCCCATGGCCCGTTCGAAATTTTGGTCGTATAGCCAAAGGGGGTAATACACGAGCCGGAGGAAAAACTAAGGATGGATTGAACCACTGAATCGGATAACAAATTCGGTCTAGGAGACTGCCAAATAATAATTTATGACCCTAAGAAAGAATCAGATCAATAATTATGCCCTCACGCCACCCCGTGGCCCGTTCGAAATTTTGGTCGTATTGCCAAAGGGGGTAGTACACGAGTAGGAGGAAAAACTGAGGATGAATCGAACCACTGAATCGGATAATAAATTCGGTCTAGGAGATTTCCATACAATATTTTTTGACCTTAAGAAATAATCGATTCAATAATTATGCCCTCACGCCACCCCATGGCCCGTTCGAAATTTTGGTCGTATAGCCAGAGGGTACACGAGCCGGAGGAAAAACTGAGGATGGATCGAACCACTGAATCGGATAATAAATTTGGTTTAGGAGACTGCCATACAATATTTTATGATCATAAGAAATAATCAGATCAATAATTATGCCCTCACGCCACCCCGTGGCGCGTTCAAAATTTTGGTCGTATTACAAAAGGGGGTAGTACACGAGCCGGAGGAAAAACTGAGGATGGGTTGAACAGCTGAATCGGATCATAAATTCGGTATGCGAGACTGCCATACAATACTTTATGACCCAAAGAAAGAATCGGATCAATAACTATGCCTTCACGCCACCCTGTGGCCCGTTCGAAATTTTGTTCGTATAGCCAAAGGGGTAGTACACGAGCAAGAGAAAAAACTGAGTATGGATAGAACAACTGAATCTGATTATAAATTCGGTCTAGGAGACTACCATACAATATTTTATGACCCTAAGAAATAATCGGATTAATAATTATGCCCTCACGCCACCCCGTGGTCCGTTCGAACGTATAGCCAAAGGGGGTAGAACACGAGCCAGAGGAAAAACAGAGGATGGGTCGAACCACTGAATCGGATCAAAAATTCGGTCTAGGAGACTTCCATATAATATTTTACGACCCTAAGAAATAATCGGATCAATAATTATGCCCTCACGCCACCCCGTGGCTCGTTCGAAATTTTGGTCGTATAGCCAAAAGGGGTAGTACACGAGCAGAGGGAAAAACTGAGGATGGATCGAACAACTGAATCTGATCGTAAATTCGGTCTAAGAGACGGCCATACAATAATTTATAACCCTAAGAAAGAATAGTATCAATAATTATACCCTCACGCCACCCCGTGGCCCGTTCGAAATTTTGGTCGTGTAACCAAAGAAGGTAATACACGAGCCGGAGGAAAAACTGATGGGTCGAACCACTGAATCGGATCATAAATTCGGTCTAGGATACTGCCATATAACATTTTATGACCCTGAGAAAGAATCGGATCAATTGAGGATGGGTCGAACCATTAAATCGGATCATAAATTCGGTCTAGGATATTGCCAAAGGGGGTAGTACACGAGCCGGAGGAAAAATTGAGGATGGGTCGAACAACTAAATCGGATCATAAATTCGGTTAGGAGACTTCCATACAATATTTTATGACACTAAGAAAGAATCGGATCAATAATTATGCCCTCACGCCACCCCGTGGCTCGTTCGAAATTATGGTCGTATAGCTAAAGGGGGTAGCACACGAGCCAGAGGAAAAACTGAGGATGGATCGAACAACTGAATCTGATCATCAATTCGGTCTACGAGACTGCCATACAATATTTTATAACCCTAAGAAAGAATCGGATCAATAATTATGCCCTCACGCCACCCCAGGCCCATTCAAAATTTTGGTCGTATAGCCAAAAGGGGTAGTACACGAGCAGGAGGAAAAACTGAGGATGGATCGAAAAACTGAATCTGATCATCAATTCGGTCTAAGAGACTGCCATACAATATTTTATAACCCTAAGGAAGAATCGGATCAATAATTATGCCCTCAAGCCACCCCGTGGCCCGTTCGAAATTTTGGTAGTATAGCCAAATGGGGTAATACACGAGCCGGAGGAAAAACTGAGGATGGGTCGAACCACTTAATCGAATAATAAATTCGGTCTAGGAGACTGCCATATAATATTTTATGACCCTGAGAAAGAATCGGATCAATAATTATGCCCTCACGCCACACCGTGGCCCGTTCGAAATTTTGGTCGTATTGCCAAAGGAGGTAGTCGCGAGCCGGAGGAAAAATTGAGGATGGGTCGAACCACTGAATCAGATCATAAATTCGGTCTAGGAGACTACCATACAATATTTTATGACCATAAGAAAGAATCGGATCAATAATTATACCCTCATGCCACCCGTGGCTCGTTCAAAATTTTGCCAGTATATCCAAAGGGGTAGTACACGAGCCGGAGGAAAAACTGAGGATGGCTTGAATCATTGAATCGGATCATAAATTCGGTATAGGATGCTGCCTTATAATACTTTATAACCCTAAGAAAGAATCGGATCAATTATTATACCCTCACGCCAACCCGTGGTCCGTTCGAAATTTTGGTCGTATAGCCAAAGGGGGTACTACACAGGCAGGTGGAAAAACTAAGGATGGATCGAACAACTGAATCTGATCATCAATTCGGTCTAAGAGACTGCCATATAATATTTTATGACCCTAAGAAAGAATCGGATCAATAATTATGCCCTCACGCCACCCCGTGGCGCGTTCGAAATTTTGGTCGTATAGCCAAAGGGGGTAGTACACGAGCCGGAGGAAAAGCTGAGGATGGCTCGAACCATTGAATCGGATCATAAATTCGGAATAGGAGACTGCCATACAATATTTTATGACCATAAGAAAGAATCGGATCAATAATTAAACCCTTACGCCACCCCATGGCTCGTTCGAAATTTTACCTGTATTTCCAAAGGGGTAGTACACGAGCCGGGGGAAAAACTGAGGAAGGGTCGAACAACTGAATCGGATCATAAATTCGGTCTAGGTGACTGCCATACAATTGTTTATGACCCTAAGAAAGAATCGGATCAATAATTATGCCCTCACGCCACCCCGTGGCCCGTTCGAAATTTTGGTCGTATAGCCAAAGGGGGTAGTTCACGAGCCGGAGGAAAAACTGAAGATGGGTCGAACCATTAAATAGGATCATAAATTCGGTCTAGGATACTGCCATAAAATACTTTATGACCCTAAGAAAGAATCGGATCAATAATTATGCCCTCACGCCACCCCGTAGCCCGTTCGAAATTTTGGTAGTATAGCCAAATGGGGTAATACACGAGCCGGAGGAAAAACTGAGGATGGGTCGAACCACTGAATCGAATAATAAATTCGGTCTAGGAGACTGCCATATAATATTTTATGACCCTGAGAAAGAATCGGATCAATAATTATGCCCTCACGCCACACCGTGGCCCGTTCGAAATTTTGGTCGTATTGCCAAAGGAGGTAGTGCGCGAGCCGGAGGAAAAACTGAGGATGGGTCGAACCACTGAATCAGATCATAAATTAGGTCTATGAGACTACCATACAATATTTTATGACCATAAGAAAGAATCGGATCAATAATTATACCCTCATGCCACCCGTGGCTCGTTCAAAATTTTGCCAGTATATCCAAAGGGGTAGTACACGAGCCGGAGGAAAACTGAGGATGGCTTGAATCATTGAATCGGATCATAAATTCGGTATAGGATGCTGCCTTATAATACTTTATAACCCTAAGAAAGAATCGGATCAATAATTATGCCCTCACGCCACCCCGTGGTCCGTTCGAAATTTTGGTCGTATAGCCAAAGGGGGTATTACACAAGCAGGTGGAAAAACTAAGGATGGATCGAACAACTGAATCTGATCATCAATTCGGTCTAAGAGACTGCCATATAATATTTTATGACCCTAAGAAAGAATCGGATCAATAATTATGCCCTCACGCCACCCCGTGGCGCGTTCGAAATTTTGGTTGTATAGCCAAAGGGGGTAGTACACGAGCCGGAGGAAAAACTGAGGATGGCTCGAACCATTGAATCGGATCATAAATGCGGAATAGGAGACTGCCATACAATATTTTAGGACCATAAGAAAGAATCGGATCAATAATTAAACCCTTACGCCACCCCATGGCTCGTTCGAAATTTAACCAGTATTGCCAAAGGGGTAGTACACGAGCCGGAGGAAAAACTGAGGATGGATCGAACAACTGAATCGGATCATAAATCGGTCTAGGAGACTGCCATACAATATTTTATGACCCTAAGACAGAATCGGATCAATAAATATGCCCTCACGCCACCCCGTGGCCCGTTCGAAATTTTGGTCGTATAGCCAAAGGGGGTAGTTCACGAGCCGGAGGAAAAACTGAAGATGGGTCGAACCATTGAATCGGATCATAAATTCGGTCTAGGATACTGCCATATAATACTTTATGACCCTAAGAAAGAATCAGATCAATAATTATGCCCTCACTCCCCCCCGTGGCCCGTTCGAAATATTGGTCGTATTGCCAAAGGGGGTAGTACACGAGCAAGAGGAAAAACTGAGGATGAATTGAACCACTGAATCGGATAATAAATTCGGTCTAGAAGATTTCCATACAATATTTTATGACCCTAAGAAATAATCGGATCAATAATTATGCCCTCACGCCACCCCATGGCCCGTTCGAAATTTTGGTCGTATAGCCAGAGGGTACACGAGCCGGAGGAAAAACTAAGGTTGGATCGAACCACTGAATCGGATAATAAATTCGGTCTAGGAGACTGCCATACAATATTTTATGATCATAAGAAATAATCAGATCAATAATTATGCCCTCACGCCACCCCGTGGCCCGTTCGAAATTTTGGTCGTATTACCAAAGGGGGTAGTACACGAGCCTAGGGAAAAACTGAGGATGGGTTGAACAACTGAATCGGATCATAAATTCGTTCTACGAGACTGCCATACAATACTTAATGACCCTAAGAAAGAATCGGATCAATAATTATGCCCTTACGCCACCCCGTGGCCCATTCGAAATTTTGGTCGTATAACCAAAGGGGGTAGTACATGAGCAGGAGGAAAAACTGAGGATGGATCGAACAACAGAATCTGATTATAAAATCGGTCTAGGAGACTACCATACAATAGTTTATGACCCTAAGAAATAATCGGATCAATAATTATGCCCTCACGCTACCTCATGGCCCGTTCGAACGTATAGCCAAAGGGGGTAGTACACCAGCCAGAGGAAAAATCGAGGATGGGTCGAACCACTGAATCGGATCATAAATTCGGTCTAGGAGACTTCCATATAATATTTTATGACCCTAAGAAAGAATTGGATCAATAATTATGCCCTCACACCACCCCGTGGCCCGTTCTAAATTTTGTTCGTATAGCCAAAGGGGGTAGTACACGAGCAGAGGGAAAAACTGAGGATGGATCGAACGACTGAATCTGATCAAAAATTCGGTCTAAGATACGGCCATACAATAATTTATAACCCTAAGAAAGAATAGGATCAATAATTATACCCTCACGCCACCCCGTGGCCCGTTCGAAATTTTGGTCGTGTAACCAAAGGGGGTAATACACGAGCCGGAGGAAAAACTGATGGGTCGAACCACTGAATCGGATCATAAATTCGGTCTAGGATACTGCCATATAATATTTTATGACCCTGAGAAAGAATCGGATTAATAATAATGCCCTCACGCCACCCCGTGGCCCGTTCAAAATTTTGGTCGTATAGCCAAATGGGGGTAGTACACTAGCCGGAGAAAAACTGAGGATGGGTCGAACCACTGAATCGGATCATAAATTCGGTCAAGGAGACTGCCATACAGTATTTTATGACCATAAGAAAGAATCGGATCAATAATTATACCCTCAAGCAACCCCGTGGCTCGTTCGAAATTTTGCCAGTATTGCCAAAGGAGGTAGTACACGGGACGGAGGAAAAACTGAGGATGGGTCGAACAACTGAATCGGATCATAAATTCGGTTAGGAGACTACCAAACAATATTTTATGAAACTAAGAAAGAATCGGATCAATAATTATGCCATCACGCCACCCCGTGGCTCGTACGAAATTATGGTCGTATAGCTAAAGGGGGTAGCACACGAGCCGGAGGAAAAACTGAGGATGGATCGAACAACTGAATCTGATCATCAATTCGGTCTAAGAGACTGACATACAATATTTTATAACCCTAAGAAAGAATCGGATCAATAATTATGCCATCACGCCACCCCGTGGCCGGTTCTAAATTTTGGTCGTATAGCCAAAAGGGGTACTACACGAGCAGGAGGAAAAACTGAGGATGGATCGAAAAACTGAATCTGATCATCAATTCGGTCTAAGAGACTGCCATACAATAATTTATAACCCTAAGGAAGAATCGGATCAATAATTATGCCCTCACGCCACCCCGTGGCCCGTTCGAAATTTTGGTAGTATAGCCAAAGGGGGTAATACACGAGCCGGAGGAAAAACTAAGGATTGGTCGAACCACTGAATCGAATCATAAATTCGGTCTAGGAGACTGCCATATAATATTTTATGACCCTGAGAAAGAATCGGATCAATAATTATACCCTCACGCCACCCCGTGGCCCGTTCGAAATTTTGGTCGTATTGCCAAAGGAGGTAGTGCGCGAGCCGGAGGAAAAACAGAGGATGGGTCGAACCACTGAATCGGATCATAAATTCAGTCTAGGAGACTACCATACAATATTTTATGACCATAAGAAAGAATCGGATCAATAATTATACCCTCATGCCACCCGTGGCTCGTTCAAAATTTTGCCAGTATTGCCAAAGGTGTAGTACACAAGCCGGAGTAAAAACTGAGGATGGCTTCAATCATTGAATCGGATCATAAATTCGGTATAGGATACTGCCATATAATACTTTATAACCCTAAGAAAGAATCGGATCAATAATTATGCCCTCACGCCACCCCGTGGTCCGCTCGAAATTTTGGTCGTTTAGCCAAAGGGGGTACTACACAAGTAGGAGGAAAAACTAAGGATGGATCGAACAACTGAATCTGATCATCAATTCGGTCTAAGAGACTGCCATATAATATTTTATGACCCTAAGAAAGAATCGGATCAATAATTATGCCCTCACACCACCCGGTGGCGCGTTCGAAATTTTGGTCGTATAGCCAAAGGGGTAGTACACGAGCCGGAGGAAAAACTGAGGATGGCTCGAACCATTGAATCGGATCATAAATTCGGACTAGGAGACTACCATACAATATTTTATGACCATAAGAAAGAATCGGATCAATAATTAAATCCTCACGCCACCGCATGGCTCGTTCGAAATTTTGCCAGTATTGCCAAAGGGGTAGTACACGAGCTGGAGGAAAAACTAAGGATGGGTCGAACAACTGAATCGGATCATAAATTCGGTTTAGGAGACTGCCATACAATATTTTATGTCCCTAAGAAAGAATCGGATTAATAATTATGCCCTCACGCTACCCCGTGGCCCGTTCGAAATTTTGGTCGTATTGCCAAAGGGGGTAGTACACGAGCCGGAGGAAAAACTGAAGATGGGTCGAACCATAGAATCGGATCATAAATTCGGTCTAGGATACTGCCATATAATACTTTATGTAGGTTCCCTGGACGGATCACACGAGATATCCCGATATACACAGGTGCGGAATCCCTGTGTAGATCGTTACGGACGTAGAACACAATCACACGAACACGATACGAACAAAACACACGTTATATTAATAACTCAACACGTGATACTTACAGACTCTCGACCTCACGTCACTTGACTCACTGAATTACACGTAACTCGAACTCTCAAGATCAACACTAAAACGATAAACCGTATCCTATATAAATACACGACAACTTCGCCTCAGGCGAAGTTGTCCATAACTTCGCTCGTTCAACAAGTTCGCCTAGGCAAACTTGTCAACAACTTCGCTTGGTTAACAAGTTCGCCTAGGCGAACTTGTCAACAACTTCGCTGTATACAAACAAATACATAAACAATATTACAGACTCGATTACAGACATTAGACATATGAACTACTGACATTTATGCATCAACAGACTCCCCCTTGGCAGTAGCTTCATATCTTGATCTTTCAGCTCTTGTCTCGTAATCCTGTATCTTCACGCGTGCACTCCTTCTCTAACACACACCGACACAACTCGTTGATACTTTCTTGCTTCGTCCTTCCAAGCTGGAATATAAAAGATTTTCTTCTCGTTAAGCACCTTCAGATCAGCTTGCGATAAGTTAACGAGATGCATCGGATCGTACACTCTAAGAATCTCTTGTTCATCCTCATCTTCCATCACTGCCTCTGCTGTCTCACAATCAACGAACCACCACTTTAGGTCTTTGAGCACATCCTTGGGCATAAGCTTCATCGGTACTTCTTTAAGGCACCGGATTGGTTTATACTTCATAACCATCCAAGGCTTTCCATCAGCTCTCAAACCTCTATCCTTGTCTTCAACAAGTTTCCCTTTCTGTGGTTTTAGCAGCTCAAACTTCTTTTCCTTTATGCTCTCTTTCCATACGATTTTCCCGATGACTCTAGCCATATTATCGTCACTTCGATTGATCAATCCCAATCTGGCTAAGTCTTTAACCTCGCATTCAGGCAGTGTGTTTAACGATCTCAACATTCTTCTGAGGTACTGAATTCCATCATATCGTTTAATCACGAAGAGCCGCAACTGCTCATCATAAATCCAGCATATAATCCCTTTATTTGCTTCAGCATAGCCCTTAATGTTGTAACTCTTTCTGAACATGGTAGGGACTGCCGGTTTCTTTGTTTTAATGAACCATTGAGCGTATCCTTCCTTCCACCTCGGCTGCTCTTCCCATTCGGTATCTTCAACTGCCGTCTGATCACCCATATCGGCCTTCTCAACCACTGGAATGTCATGTTCGACGTTTTCCTCTACTATCTCTCCTTCCTCAATCTCACTCTCAATCTCAATCTGCTCACCGATCTTCTCAATCTCATCACTCGGCAGCACATCTTCATCAAACAACACATCATCGCTGAACATATCATCGTCAAGTTCCTTCAACGCATCAATCACGTCATCCTCAACCAACACCACATCATCACCACCAGAACCACCAGCCGCGTCGGCAGACTCCCCCTCAGCTGTGGAAGTACCAAGAGCTTGAGAAGTTCTTGGCAGCTCACCACCTGCATCTTTCGATGCATTGGGATCATCGTCTCGGTCATTTCTTTTTTTCGTCCTGAGCTCGTCGCCCTTACAGCTCATCTCCCCCTGAGATGCCAAGAACTCCTTCAAGGCATCTATAATTTTCCCATGCTCAACCAGGAGGGATGAATGTAGTTGATTTGCTTCCACTAGGCGTTGAATAGTCTTCGATTGCTCTGCCACGATCCGCTCTAGTGAAGCTATTCTCTCTGAGTCTGACATAGGCGAAGGCGAGACATCAGAAGCAGGCGTAACCGCAGTTGGTACCATACCTGATAACCCTGCAGTAGTAACGACCGTTGACTCTACAAATCGTGCAGCTACCACCGACTGAGTAATCATTGGAGGTGGTAGAGACACAATCTCCGGAGTCGACGTCTGGATAGCAGTGATGGATGGAATGCCAGCAGATGATGTAGCCACCACGGGAACATCCGCAGCGCTTGTACTTGTAACCTGTACAGAAGAAGGAACAATAGACATACCAGACAGTGCGGCCGGAGCAAAATGTACCATCCTTGAAGTCTCTCCAGCTCCCATGCCAGCACCTGTCCTTTCCCGTCTTGATCTTCTTATCAGCTTATGTATATCTTCTTCCTCTTCTGACTCATCATCATCCTCCGTTCTCTTTCTCTTCCCAAACGTTCTCTCTCGAGACACCATCAACCGTCTCCCTTCATTCATGATCTCATCCAAATCTGAGTCAGCCATCGATGTAGCTGCTGTAGTTGCACTCACACCCGAACCTTGTGCAGCCGAGACCTGCACCTCTTCAACTTGATCCATATCAAAATAACCTTGACCTCCAAAGACAGCGTCAAGATCTATATCCTCTGCAGCCGACACAACAGGCACAGCAGGTGGAGCTTGAGTTGCTCTTGCCTGTCGCGGTTGAGGATCTCTGAACTCGTCCCCACCAGCAGGAACATACTCTGGGTTGATTAAAAACCCAAACAGTGGAGTATGCCTGGGACGACGTTCAGGGTTGCTCCTCGCACTCGAAGTGCGGCATTGAGCAAAGATACGTTTGCTCACAGATTCTACATATCTGATCGGGCGTCTCTGAGGTAGAGTCGGAGCCACATGGTTCAATATCATCTGGATAAAACGTGGGTACATAATGAACCGCTCCCGAGACATCGCCCTTCTCTGTCTGTCTATCTCGTAAAAGACCATCTGACTGAAACTGTAGCGTTTATTGTAAGTCAGTGCAGTCATTGCAGACTGCATGGTCGCACCCATACCATCAGTGCCCGCCTTCCTCCCAGACATGCAAACTATCATAACGTGCATGAGGAAGCGCCACTGATCTAGAAGGAAACCCTTCCTCCTCTGTGTATCACCTAATGGACCAGAGTAGCCCATTCGGAGAAACGCTCCATCACGGAACGGAGCCACAAAATCAGTTGGATCGTCCCTCGTCTCTTCACCAAACCGTAATGCCACCCGAATCTGTTCAGAATTGAACTGAACTTGTTGATTGTTCACAGTCGCTCGCATGACCAGGGGCTCAACACGACAGTCGTACTCGACCGTCTGCCAGAAGTCTTCGATATTTGGTAGAGATATCGGCAGAGTGTTTGTGATGGCATGAAAAATCCACGAGCGTAGGAGGAAAGTTATGATCTCGCGGTAATCGTCCACACCGCTCGCCTCCGGGTCAAAGGTGATGTACATATTGTGACCCGGGAAAAATTGACGTTGGTTATCACCATCGTCTCCTCCTGCACCTCCAGCACCAGCTACCGCAGCCATATCTGCAACAAACTAACCAAGTTAGATAAACGTTAATGAATAACACAAGTTCGCTGGTTACCATGAGCGAAGTTGTGATAAACTCTGTATAGGCGAAGTTAAAGTTGAGGCGAAGTTGGGAACAACTTCGCTTCAGCTTTAAGTTCGTCTAATTAATATTAAGTAAAAATGATCTAGGCGAAGTTAATGTTAACTTCGCCTCATCACAACATCGCCTCAGGCGAATTTAAGTTTCAGGCGAAGTTACGGATAACTTCGCCTCAGGTGAACTTAAGCTTCCGGCGAAGTTACGGATAACTTCGCCTCAGGCGAACTTAAGCTTCAGGCGAAGTTACGGATAACTTAACCTAAACCCTAACTTCGCCTGAATCTGAATCGGCGACAGTTCGATAATTCAAAATTCAAAATCCGAGATTTTATGATAAGTTTGAAGATTAAGGACTCCGAATAACATGGTTTTAAGGTTATCTAGACGATCAGAATAGTTCTTAACACGTAAAAACACAAGTTATGTAACTCGGTTTCAAAACCGATGGTCCGAGGGTTCGAAACCAGTCGAAACAAACATTTAGACGCTTGAATGAACATTGATTATGTGACATAATGGCATTTCGAACCTTGAATCGGTGTGAAAACTGGGAATAAATAACACGTAATCGGTTGAAAGAACAAGTTCGCCGGAAAAGTATAAGTTCGCCGGATAAGTTCGCTGAGTTTTGAAAAGTGATGAACAGTTACGACTGTTGAACATCCTTATATAAGGTCTGGGTTATACAGGCGAAGTTACGGATAACTTCGCTTAGGCGAAGTTATTCACAACTTCGCCTGTTTAACAACATCGCCTATATTTACAAAATCAAACCTTATAATTTGAACATTTTTCAATTAACCCTTTAAAACTTCCCTTTAAGAAATAAATGACATGATCAATTCTAAGTAACCAGTTAAAAAATCATAAAACTATCTAAGTACAAAAACTTAAAAAATTTAAAGTATAAGGGATCAAATTTCAGTCTCGACAGGGACTGCTACGTTTTAGAAAAGATCCGAACAGGAATCATACTAAGTATGTGACTGTCACATAGATCCGTGTTTAGCTGTATTATGACATAAAGAGACAGGTTGTAAGCAGGTAAATAACTTAAGATGGTTTTCATCGTGTCTGTGATACGAGTTAGATTCAATTAAGCCTCAAAATTTAAGTGGGCAACAACTCAGAGATTTTGATGCCTCCTATCTATTCTCAAAGTGTATTTGGCTTTCCCCAAGTCACCCCGAATTGACTTCGACCCATAGTGTCTGATTAAGTTGTAAGTATTCTTGATCTCCTTCCCGTTCTTCTCTCTTACTCAATGATTGTGAAGTCTTGATTTTGTCATCTCTAATATGTTTCAATAACTCCAAATATTTTTTTTTTTTAAATAAACATAGACTTCAAAGTAGAAATTGAACTGCAAGTCCCGAATCTGGAGCACTGCAATATCTTGAGATGCTATCTTCACGGGAATCAGAACACACATGGGCTCATGTATGACTGGGTAATCGCTTTTCTGCCTATCATTCGGAAAGATATATATGAAGACATGCAAAACACTTAAGGAGTTTCCACGTAAAATCAAGTAAATTTAGTTTGTATCACATCTACTTTTACGCACCATAAAAAGTTACCATGACATACAATGACTGTCCTAAAGCCTTTTAAGCCTAATAACTTCACTAGCTAAGCACACAGAATTAGTATATCTATCATTTTCCAAGGTTGGATCAATTTTCTGTTAAACGTAGCTAACGAACTTCTTACGAAGTAACAGACTTGAAAAATAATTTCATTTCCCTCTTTCTTTCAAAATTTTAACATTAATCGCCCCGACCAAAACAAAGTCTTCAGGTAAACGGCTATCCCGATGATCCAATGGATCAGCTGGACCGACCACATACTAGTATGAGTCCTTCTAACTAAGTATGATAGACTAATTTTAAGCGAAAGAATGAAAAACCCATGATAAACCGCCCCGGTCACTATCAGTAATCTGGTTAATGGCTATCCTCAAAATCTACAAGTAGAAAATGAGGACCAAAACATATCCGAAGACAAGTCCTTCTAACTGATGTAACCGACATATTTTTAAGCGATTAGTGACGTTTATTTTTTTTTAAAATCACAAGAAAAGCATGGTTACTCGGGATTGATCATCCCATTCAGTTCAATAAGGTTTTGAAATCTGGATTTGTCAAACGCTTTAGTATATAAATCAGCGAAATTATCAAGCGTATCCACCTTTTCAAGCATTATCAGTTTCTTCTCAGCACAATCCCGTATGAAATGATGACGTATGTCAATGTGTTTAGTTTTACTATGTTTCACTGGATTGTTAGTTACTGAGATAGCAGCTGTGTTATCAATGCAAATAGGAGTAAGTAAGAAATTCAGACCATAGTCGCGCAACTGTTGTTGAATCCAAAGAACCTGAGAGCAGCAGTTGGATGCTGCCATGTATTCTGCCTCACAGGTTGAAATTGCGACTGAAGTCTGCTTCTTGCATTGCCACGACACCAATCTGCCACCAAGAAACTGACATCCTCCAGTTGTTGACTTCCGACTCTGATTGCACCCTCCATAATCAGAATCTGTGTAAGCGACCAGCTCCAAGTCTCCTCCTCTCGGGTACCACAACCCCAGCTTCGGCTTGCCCATGAGATACCGCAGTATCCTCTTTGCACCTTTCAAATGAGATTCTTTTGGATTTGCCTGAAAACGTGCACAAAGACAAACAGCAAACATTATATCAGGCCTAGATGCAGTTAAGTACATTAAAGAACCTATTATTGCCCGATATTGAGTTGGGTCCACATCTGCATCACCGTCTACTTCAGCACCCAATTTGTGATTGACGCAGATTGGAGTATCATATGGAGAACTGTCCTCCATCTTGAAGCGCTTGAGCACATCATGAACATACTTCGTCTGATGAATGAACATCCCGTTCTTCTGATCAACCTGCAATCCTAGAAAGAAAGTTAGTTCACCCATAGCACTCATTTCAAACCTTTTCTTCATGACGGCTTCAAACTCCTGACACATGGAGACTTTTGACGCAGCAAATATAATGTCATCCACGTAGACTTGTACCAGCAGGAAGTCGCTTCCATCTCTTTTGAAGAACAACGTGCTATCGATTTTCCCTCTTTCAAAACCATTCTCGAGCAAGTAATCCGATAAAGTTGAATACCAGGCACGAGGTGCCTGATGTAATCCATACAACGCCTTGCTCAACCTGTACACATGATCTGGAAAGTCTGGGTCAGGAAAACCCGGAGGTTGCTCAACATACACAACCTCATCAACTTTCCCATTCAAAAACGCACTCTTCACATCTAGCTGAAACACCTTCATCTTTTCATAAGCAGCAAACGCTAAAAACAATCTTATGGCTTCCAACCTGGCGACAGGAGCGAACACTTCGTTATAATCAATCCCCTCTTGTTGATTAAAACCTTTAACGACTAGCCTCGCCTTGTTTCTTATAATAATCCCCTTATCATCTCTCTTGCACTTGAACACCCATTTTGTGCCTATCGCATGCACATTCTTTGGTTTTTCAACCAAAGTCCAAACTTCCATCTTCTCGAATTGAGCCAACTCTTCTTGCATGGCTTCGACCCACGAGCTGTCCTTTAAAGCCATTTGATAATTCTTTGGTTCAATCTGGCTTATAAAGCAGGTATACAGGCATTCATTGATTATTCCTGTCTCCTTAATGCTTGTATAAACACAGGTATGTTCATTCAAGCTACTTCTCGTTTGTACACCTGAGGACACATCACCAATCACATTATCCAAAGGGTGATCTTTATGAATTCTCGTGGTCGGAACAGAACCGACATGCAAATTATCTTCCAAATTAGAAGAGATCTCATCAATGGTTGTTTCATGCTGAGAGTGAAAAGGATTGATAAATTCTTCTTCAGTTGAGGCAGCAGGGGTACCGATAGTGTTTGATGAGGAAGGTTGACACTTATCAATCAGCTGTCTTTGCAATAGATTTTCTTCCTCATCGAGTATCATCTTCGTCGCAACTCTTTCTTCTTCTTCAGAAATTTCCAAATCCGGTATGTTAAACGACTTAAAAAGCTTAACATAGTTGAAAAGCTCAGCAGGTCCATTGCTTGGTTTTGGCGGTTGGTAACTTGTAGGTTCCCTGGACGGATAACACGAGATATCCCGATATACACAGGTGCGGAATCCCTGTGTAGATCGTTACGGACATAGAATATAATCACACAAACACACGTACACACGATACGAACAAAACTCACGTTATATTGATAACTCGAATCGTGTTACTTACAGACTCACGTCAATAGACTCACGTAAACTGAACTCGATCAACCAAAACGCTAACTGACCAACTGATTGATTAACCGTAAACAGTAAACATAAAACAATATAAATACATGACAACTTCGCCTCAGGCGAAGTTGTCAATAACTTCGCTCGTTGAACAAGTTCGCCTAGGCGAACTTGTCAACAACTTCGCTTGGTTAACAAGTTCGCCTAAGCGAACTTGTCAACAACTTCGCTTCTAAACAAACAATTACATAAACAATATTACAGACTCGATTACAGACTTTAGACATATGAACTACTGACATCTATGCACCAACAGACTCCCCCTTGGCAGTAGCTTCATATCTTGATCTTTCAGCTCTTGTCTCGTAATCCTGTATCTTCAAGCGTGCACTCCTTCTCTCACACACACCGTGACTACTCGCTGATATTTCCTTGCTTCATCCTTCCAAGCAGGAATATAGAATATCTTCTTTTCGTTCAACGCTTGCAAATCAGCTATCGATAAGTTAACAAGATGCATCGGGTCATACACCCTCAGCACTTCTTGTTCATCTTCGTCTTCCATCACGGCTTCTGCAGTCTGGCAATCAACATACCACCATTTTAGATTCTTCAACACATCTTGAGGCATAGTCTTCATTGGAACCTCCTTGATGCATCGGATCGGCTTGTACTTCATCACCATCCATGGCTTGCCATCTGCTCTTAATCCCCTCTCTGTATCCACCACGAGCTTTCCCTTCTGTGGCTTTAATAGTTCAAACTTCTTTTCTTTTATGCCTTCTTCCCACACAATCTTCTCAATCATTCTTGCCATATTATTGTCACTTCTGTTTATCAGGCCCAACCTGGCCAAATCTTTCACCTCACATTTCGGCAACGTATTGAGAGATCTCAACATTCTCTTGAAGTATTGAATGCCATCATAACGCTTCACCACAAACAACTTGATCTGTTCATCATAAATCCAACAGATGATTCCCTTCTTCGACTCAGCATAGCCTTTGATGTTATAACTTTTCTTGAACATGGCTGGAACAGCAGGCTTTTTGGTCTTGATAAACCAATGAGCACAGCCTTCCTTCCACCTAGGCTGCTCCTCCCACTCAGTCTCATCCATCTCAACACTCACGTCGGCTTTCTCAACCTCAGGGATCTCGTGTTCAATGTTTTCTTCTACTATCTCCCCCTCTTCTATTCCCTCTTCAATCACAATCTGCTCACCGATCTTCTCAATCATGTCACTCGGCAGCACATCTTCATCAAACAGCACATCGTCGCTGAACATGTCATCATCAAGCTCTTTCAGCGCATCAATAACGTCATCTTCAACTAACACCACATCATCACCAGAACCACCAGCCACGTCGATAGACTCCCCCTCAGCTGTGGAAGTACCAAGAGCTTCAGAAGTTCTTGGCAGCTCACCACCTGCATCTTTCGATGCATTGGGATCATCGTCACGGTCATTCCTCTTCTTCGTTCTGAGCTCGTCGCCCTTACAGCTCATCTCCCCCTGAGATGCCAAGAACTCCTTCAAGGCATCTATGATTTTCCCATGCTCGACCAGGAGGGATGCCTGTAGTTGATTTGCTTCCACTAGGCTTTGAATAGTCTTTGATTGTTCTGCCACGATCCGCTCTAGCGAAGCTATTCTTTCTGAGTCTGACATTGGCGAAGGCGAGACTCCAGAAGCAGGCGTAACCGCAGGTGGTACCATACCTGATAACACTGCAGCTGTGACGACCGTTGACTCCACAAAATGAGCAGCTACCACCGATTGAGTAAGCGTTGGCGGTGGTAGAGACACGATCTCCGGAGTCGAAGTCTGGATGGTAGCGATGGATGGAATGCCAGTCGTTGATGTAGCCACCACGGGAACATCCGCAGCGCTTGTACTTGTCACCTGTACAGAAGAAGGAACAATGGACATACCAGACAGTGCGGCCGGAGCAAATCGTACAGTCCTTGAAGTCTCTCCAGCTCCCATGCCAGCACCTGTCCTCTCTCGTCTTGATCTTCTAATCAGCTTATGTATGTCTTCTTCTTCTTCCGACTCATCATCATCTTCCGTTCTCTTCCTTTTCCCAATCGTTCTTTCTCGAGACACCATCAACCGTCTCCCCTCATTCATAATCTCGTCCAAATCGGAGTCAGCCATCGACGTAGCTGCTCTAGTCATACTCACACCCAAACTTTGTGCAGCTGAAACTTGCACCTCTTCCACATGATCCATATCAAAATAGCCTTGACCTCCAAAAACAGCGTCAAGGTCTATATCCTCTGCAGTAGACGCAACAGGCACAGCAGGAGCAGGAACAGCTTGAGTTGCTCTTGCCTGTCGCGGTTGAGGATCTCTGAACTCGTCCCCGCCAGCAGGAACATACTCTGGGTTGATTAAAAACCCAAATAAAGGAGTATGCCTGGGACGACGTTCAGGGTTGCTCCTTGCACTTGACGTGCGTCATTGAGCAAAGATACGTTTGCTCACTGATTCGACGTATCTGATCGGGCGTCTCTGAGGTAGAGCCGGAGCCACATGGTTCAATATCATCTGTAAAAAGCGTGGGTACATGATGAACCGCTCTCGAGACATCGCCCGTCTTTGTCTATCAAGCTCGTAAAAGACCATTTGACTGAAACTATAACGCTTGTTATAGGTCAGTGCAGTCATGGCAGACTGCATGGTCGCACCCATACCATCTGTGCCCGCCTTCCTCCCCGACATGCACACGATCATGACGTGCATAAGGAAGCGCCACTGATCAAGAAGGAAACCCTTCCTCCTCTGGGTATCTCCTAATGGACCAGAGTAGCCCATTCGAAGAAATGCTCCATCACGAAAAGGAGCTACGAACTCAGTTGGATCGTCTCGAGTTTCGTCTCCGAACCGTAGCGCCACCCGGATCTGTTCAGAGTTGAACTGAACCTGTTGATTGTTCACCGTAGCTCTCATCACCGGGGGCTCAACATGGCAATCATATTCTACCGTCTCCCAGAAGTCTTCGATGTTCGGTAGAGATATCGGCAGTGTGTTGGTGATGGCATGAAAAATCCTCGAGCGCAGGAGGAAAGTGATAATCTCGCGGTAGTCGTCCACACCGCTCGCCTCCGGGTCAAGAGTGATGTACATATTGTGACCCGGGTAAAATTGTCTCTGATTGTCACCATCATCGCCTCCTGCACCTCCAGCACCCGCTACCGCAGCCATATATGCAACAAACTAACCAAGTTAGAACGACACAAAGACATAGCACATGTTCGCTTGTTACCATGAGCGAAGTTGTGATAAACTCTGTATAGGCGAAGTTAAAGTTGAGGCGAAGTTGGGAACAACTACGCTTCAGCTTTAAGTTCGTCTAATTAATACCAAGTAAAATTGATCTTAGGCGAAGTTAAAGTTAATTTCGCCTCATCACAACATCGCCTCAGACGAATTTAAGTTCGGGCGAAGTTACGGATAACTTCGCCTCAGGTTAATAACCGGGTCGAAACGACCCATGATTAGCATGAAAGAACTTGTAACAACATCTCGAACCTTTGATCGGTGTGAAAATCGGAATAAATAACACGTAAAAGATGTAAAGATCAAGTTCGCCGGAGAATGGTGTAACTGTGGATATAAGTTCGCCGGAAATAAGTTCGCTGTGGATAAAGTTATGAACAGTTTGACCCTTAAAATCCTTTATATAGAGGCTCTGTTATACAGGCGAAGTTACGGATAACTTCGCCTAGGCGAAGTTATTCACAACTTCGCCTGTTCAATAACATCGGTTAAAATTTCAAAATTTAACCCTTAAAAGTTTAACAGTTGTCAATTAAGTTATAAATTGTCCTTTAAGATATAAATAACATGATCAATTCTAAGTAACCAATTAAAAAGCATAAAATTATCTAAGTACAAAAACGTAAACATTTAAAGTATAAGGGATCAAATTTCAGTCTCGATAGGGACTGCTACGTTTTAGAAAAGATCCGAACAGGAATCATACTAACTACGTGACTGTCACATAGATCCGTGTTTAGCTGTATTATGACATATAGAGACAGGTTGTAAGCAGGTATAACTTAGAGTGGTTTTCATCGTTTCTGTGATACGAGTTAGGTTCGATTAAGCCTCAAAATTTAAGTGGGCAACAACTCAGAAATATTGATGCCTCCTATCTATCCTCAAAGCGTATTTGGCTTTCCCCAAGTCACCCCGAATTGACTTCGACCCATAGTGTCTGATTAAACATGTATGTACTCTTCTTCTGGTTCCCATTCTTCTTCTTACTCTAAGATAGAGAAGTCTTGATTTTATCATCACTAATATGTATCAATAACTCCAAATTTTTTATTTTTTATTTTTTTTTTATTTTTTTTTTGAACAAACATAGACTTCAAAGTAGAAATTTACTGCAAGTCCCGAATCTGAATCACTGCAGTATCTTGAAACGCAATCTTCACGGGAATCAGAACACACATGGGCTCGTGTATGACTGGGTAATCGCTTTTCTGCCTATCATTCGGAAAGATATATATGAAGACACGCAAAACTCTTAAGAAGTTTCCACGTAAAATCAAGTAAAATTAGTTTGTATCACATCTACTTTTACGCACCATAAAAAGTTACCATGACATACAATGATTGTCCTAAAGCCTTTTAAGCCTAATAACTTCACTAGTTAAGCACACAAAGTTAGTATATCTATCATTTTCCAAGGTTGGATCAATTTTTCGTTTATCATAGCTAACGAACTTCTTACGAAGTAACAGACTTGAAAAATACTTTCATTTCCCTTTTCTCTTTCAAAATTTAAACAAAAATCGCCCCGACCAAAACAAAGTCTTCAGGTAAACGGCTATCCCGAAGATCCAATGGATCAGCTGGACCGACCACATACTAGTATGTGTCCTTCTAACTAAGTATGATCGACTAATTTTAAGCGAAAGAAAGAAAAAACTCATCATAAACCGCCCCGGTCACTATCAGTAATCTGGTTAATGGCTATCCTCAAAATCTACAAGTAGAAAATGAGGACCAAAACATATCCGAAGACAAGTCCTTCAAACTAATGTAACCGACATAATTTTAAGCGATTAGTGAAGTTTTTTTTTTTTTTTTTTTAATACAAGTAAAGCATGGTTACTCGGGATTGATCATCCCATTCAGTTCAATAAGGTTTTGAAATCTGGATTTGTCAAACGCTTTAGTGTATAAATCAGCGAAATTATCAAGCGTAACCACCTTTTCAAGAATTATCAGTTTCTTCTCAGCACAATCCCGTATGAAATGATGACGTATGTCAATGTGTTTAGTTTTACTATGTTTCACGGGATTGTTAGTTACTGAGATAGCAGCTGTGTTATCAATGCAAATAGGAGTAAGTAAGAAATTCAGACCATAGTCGCGCAGCTGTTGTTGTATCCAAAGAACCTGAGAGCAGCAGTTGGATGCAGCCATGTATTCTGCCTCACAGGTTGAAATTGCGACTGAAGTCTGCTTCTTGCATTGCCACGACACCAATCTGCCACCAAGAAACTGACATCCTCCAGTTGTTGACTTCCGAATCTGATTGCACCCTCCATAATCAGAGTCTGTGTAAGCGACCAGCTCCAAGTCTCTTCCTCTCGGGTACCACAACCCCAGCTTCGGCTTGCCCTTGAGATACCGCAGTATCCCCTATGCACCTTTCAAATGAGATTCTTTTGGATTTGCCTGAAAACGTGCACAAAGACAAACAGCAAACATTATATCAGGCCTAGATGCAGTTAAGTACATTAAAGAACCTATTATTGCCCGATATTGAGTTGGGTCCACATCTGCATCACCGTCTACTTCAGCACCCAATTTGTGATTGACGCAGATTGGAGTATCATATGGAGAACTGTCCTCCATCTTGAAGCGCTTGAGCACATCATGAACATACTTTGTCTGATGAATGAACATCCCGTCCTTCCTCTGATCAACCTGCAATCCTATAAAGAAAGTTAGTTCACCCATAGCACTCATTTCAAACCTTTTCTTCATGACGGCTTCAAACTCCTGACACATAGTTCGGATTCTGATTCGCTTGCTTTCGTCATCAAACATGATTCTCCCAAGGCCATTTCAGTAGACCTCATATCCATCACATACGTATTTGTATCACGTGGAGCTGTCATCACTATCCACTCTTCTGGTATCTGAAAACCAGGCTTCAACACGATCGCCTCATTCTTCGTGAAGTGAACAGTATACTCCTTATCACAAATCTGCGACACACTCAGCAGATTGTGCTTCAGCTCTTCCACAAAATTCACATTCTCAAGTGTCATCTTCCCATTGGACACCGTACCTTTTCCCGTAATTCTTCCTCCACTTTCACCAGCAAAACTAACTCTCGCACCCTGAACAGGTTTTAAGTTGTGCAACAAGTATTTGTTGCCCGTCATGTGCCGGGAACAGCCGCTATCTACAATCCAAAGACTGTGGGCAGCCCTGTTCAACTGTTCCTGCACAATAAAGCAAATGATTAGAATCTAGGGACCCAAGACCAATTGGTCTTGGATCTATACATCCCGTACTTCTGCTTTCCGAAGTTAGCATTTGAATAATTCCTGACAGTCCTAGTAGGAAATCTCATTGGAGATTGAGTGTGAGTCCTTCCAAACCTATGCGTATTGAAAGTATTATATCTTACGGTTTGGTGATTAGTATTGTAAAACTGAGGTTTGTTTCTTTGAAAACCTGAATTAGTTACATTTTGAAACTTTGAAGGGTTTTCATTTTTAACAGTATTAAAATTACCAGTAGACTTATGCTCAGTTTTAATAGGCCTCACGCCTCTGAATTTCGGCGTCAGAGGACAATCTGCAACAAGATGTCCTACCTTATTACACCTAAAACAACACCTATACTCCATTTTCTTTTCAAATGTTGTTTTGGATGTAGAGGCAGTGTTACCAGCCGTTCGTCTCACATAAGGTGGGATGTACGGGTTGAGTGGAGTATTCTTTTTAGAAGTTTTATCTTTATCTCCACCAGTGGGTAACACTACCTTCTCTTTTGTCTTACCCGATTCGGACAACTTATCCGAATCCGATGAGACAGGACTCGTAAAAGAAATATTTACACTTGAAACAGGCGAACTCGTTTCGCCACTACTAACACTACTAACACTTGGTTCTGAACTCTTAACCTTGATTGGAACTGTCTGAGGAACTTCAAAATCAGCAGATTTCTGTACACTAGGGTTAAAAGTGTAATTGTGGTTATACGGTGGTGGAACCTCGTGATAACCAATTCCTCCTCTCTTTGTAGAGGTACCTTGATCACTAACAAGGTGATCAAGAATAGCTGAGGAATTTCTGAACTGCTCTAGTTTTCGGTTCAGTTCCACCACTTTCACCTGGTGGTCAGCAATCTGCTTTTCTCGTTCAGCAATCGGTTTAGTCTTTTCTTCTAAAACCTCATAACTAAGATCAATAACTTCAATTTTTTCAGCAAGTTTAGTTTTTAAGCTTTTAACATCCTTTTCACACGCTTTAATTTTAACTTTATAACTGTTTTCTCTTGCTTTTGTGAAGTGATGATCTTCTTTAAGAGTTTTAAATTCAGCATCTAAACGAACATACTGATCAGTTATGGTAGCAAGTTGCTCAGACAAATTCTCACATTTAGTACAGATAGATTTAGAACTTACCTCGGAGCGTTGATCATCGTTATCTGCCATGAAAGCTTTTTCCTTACCAGCAGCTTTCTCTTCTCCGGTAGTCTTCTCACGTTCTTCACTCTCAACCTTAGCCATATTTGCCTGCTCACCAGTTTCATTCAAATGCAGGTTCCAGTTGTATTCACCTGCTTCTCTGGACAGCATGGCATTGATTTCCTTATTATTCCCAGTGTGCTGTGCAGACCGGCCCTGACCACGTTCAACTCTCTCGTTTCTGCAATCTTTTGCAAAGTGCCCGTTTTGTTGACAGTTATAGCACCTCACCTTAGACTTGTCGAACCCTGGCCTGCCACCAACAAACTTTCTCCCCGTCTTTCTCATGAACTTCTTTACTCTCCTCACTATCATGGCCATCTGCCATTGTAAATCCATTTCCTCCAGATCATCAGCATCGATCTGGTCATAGTCTTCATCTAGCATCGCTGGATCAACCACCTTTCCTTGAATATAGTTTTCATATGAAGCAATAAATGAAGCATAGAGGCCAAACTGCTCTTCAGCAGATTTGACGCTCATTGGCATCTTTGAGTAATTATTGCTTGAGGAACTTGAAGATCCACTACTCTGGCTTGCTGTCTGTTGAGTACCACTTGATCCACCCGCAACAAAGCAAACATCCCCATTTGAATTTACTGACACATGCCCCTCCTGTGAAGAATTGGCACCCGACTCACCTTTCGAGTAGTAGGCGGCAGAGTCAGTCTTTGAACTTGTATTGGAGTTCACTTTCGCACCGTACATGCTCGGATCTTGAACCTGATCCATAGATGTTTCCTTTCTTACCATATTAAGCTCAAAAGTTCTGAGCTTGTTGACCGCGGTTTCAAGATCATAAGTAGAGAAGTCCTTGTCTTCTCTCATCAGTACAGTATACATCTCCCATTTTGGTGGGAGAGCATCGAGAAGTTTTTCTACAATCTCTTCTTCTCGGTAGGAAATGGAGTAGTTACTCAGTTCAGTCATTAGATGATAATATCGAGTGATAATATCATCAAGAGATTCGTTCTTTAAGTACTTAAAGACTGAAAATTGAGTCTTGAGTAACTTTATCTTTGAGGCCCGAATGCCTACATTTCCTTCGAATCTGCTCTCAAGAGCTTCCCAAAGCTCTATAGCTGATGTATACTTTCTGAATGTATGGAGGATCTCCTGTGGAAGAGCCATTGTGATTGCAGCATGAGCCTTGCTTTCGGCATCATACATCTTCTTCTCCTCTTCTTCCATTTTAATGTATTTCTTGATTTGGTCTCGACCCTCATACTCCATGATCGGTGGAATATATCCATCTTGGATGCATACCCACATTTTCGCATCCTGGTACTTAACATACTGTATGAACCGATCCTTCCACGCAACAAAGTCGGTTCCCTTCAGCAACCTTGGGGCCTTTGTAGCTGACCCCGCTTCAACTTCCATCTTGACAAGCTCTGAAATGTTGATTGACGACATCCTTCTTGAAGACTAAGAAACCCGAAAAATTCTGAAAAGGGCGAAGTTAGAAAAATTTCTTCGAAACAGTACTGTAGGCGAAGTTAAGGATAACTTCGCTTAAGTAATAACTTCGCTGGATCCTTCTTAAATTCGCGTAACTGGGCGAAGTTGAGAATAACTTCGCTTAGGATAAGCGAACTTAGAAAGTAAGCGAACTTGAAGAGAACTTCGCTGAACAAGGCGAACTTGAGAAGAACTTCGCTGAGTTAGGCGAAGTTGAGGAGGTAGGCGAAGTTGTGAATAACTTCGCTTCTCCTTATATCTTCGCTGAAACCCTACGAATCCTGACGGCAACTTCGCCTGATGAACAGCAACTTCGCCTGACGAACAGAAACTTTCTGCAGATCTGAAAAACGGATTTTAACGACGATTTTGACGGTTTGAAGGCTTGAACACACTTGTAGGAGGCTATAATGAGCAAAAACACCAAAAACTCGTCCCGGTAATACCCGAAATGGAACGAATTCTACACCCGCGTGAATATCCCGAACCACACAACCGAGCAAAAGCTCTGATACCAATTGTAGGTTCCCTGGACGGATCACACGAGATATCCCGATATACACAGGTGCGGAATCCCTGTGTAGATCGTTAAGGACGTAGAATATAATCACATAAACACACGTACACACGATACGAACAAAACTCACGTTATATTGATAACTCGAATCGTGTTACTTACAGACTCACGTCAATAGACTCACGTAAACTGAACTCGATCAACCAAAACGCTAACTGACCAACTGATTGATTAACCGTAAACAGTAAACAGAAAACAATATAAATACACGACAACTTCGCCTCAGGCGAAGTTGTCAATAACTTCGCTCGTTGAACAAGTTCGCCTAGGCGAACTTGTCAACAACTTCGCTTGGTTAACAAGTTCGCCTAAGCGAACTTGTCAACAACTTCGCTTCTAAACAAACAATTACATAAACAATATTACAGACTCAATTACAGACTTTAGACATATGAACTACTGACATCTATGCACCAACATAACTTGTGATGTCGGTGTTACACACCACCTCCACCTTGCAAGTCGAAGTATTGAAGACACGTCTGTTGGGAGTACCAACAACATAACCGACTAAGATTCCTTCATCGGCTACTTCGCCAAATTTAGAGTTTGTCTTCAAGATCGAACAAGGGGACCCGAATGGTTCAAGACCACTCAAGTTGGGCTTCCTTCCATGCATAAGCTCGTAACACGTTTTACCAAGTCTCTTAACGGTTAACACTCTATTCAGAACATAGCAGGCTGTAGCAACTGCTTCAGCCCAGAACATCACAGGAAGCTTCGAATCTGCCAGCATAGTTCTGGCTCCTTCAATTAAAGTTCGGTTCTTCCTTTCAGCCACTCCATTCTGTTGCGGAGTATACGGAGCGCTGTATTGATGTTCAATTCCTTTCTGAAGACAGAAGATCTCCATTTCAAAATTCTTGAACTCCGTCCCATTGTCACTTCTGATGAACTTAACTGTTTTACTCATGACGTTCTCAACTTTGGTAATCAAATTCTTCACCATTTGAGCCATCTCATCTTTCGATTTCAGAAAATATACCCACGAATATCGCGAGTAGTCATCAGTGATCACCAAGCAGTAAGAAGTACCTCCTAGACTTGTAGGTTCCTGGACGGATCGTACACGGGATGTCTCTAACAACGCAGGTGCGGAATCCCTGCGTAGGTAGATACGAGTGTAGAGTATGTAGAGATCGAACACACAAGCAATAAACCAACCACGTTATATTGATAACAAACACGTGACCCGAGGTCACTGTTACAGACTATGACACGTAACTCGGTTACTGAAAAACTGAAACGAAAACCCTAAACCGAACAACACGTAATCTGTTCTGCTGAACAGTATTTAAACACGACAACTTCGCCACAGGCGAAGTTGTCAATAACTTCGCTGATTCAACAAGTTCGCCATAGCGAACTTGTTGACAACTTCGCGCATTACAAAACAAACATAAACAAAACATAATTACATTACAGACTCGATTACAAATGCTAGACTATGAACTACTGACATACATGTACCAACAGACTCCCCCTTGGCAGTAGCTTCATATCTTGATCTTCAAATCTTGAGTCTTGTAATCTTTACCTCTACGCGTGCGCCCCTTCTCTCACACATACCGACACTACCCTTTGATATTTCCTAGCTTGATCCTTCCAAGCAGGAATGTAGAAGATCTTCTTCTCGTTGAGCACTTTCAAATCATCCTTCGATAGATTAACAAGATGCATCGGGTCGTACACCCGAAGTACTTCTTGTTCATCCTCATCTTCCATTACCGCCTCAGCTGTCTCACAATCCACGTACCACCATTTTAAATCTTTAAGGACGTTCTTGGGCATAACTTTCATCGGTACTTCTTTCAAATGACGGACTGGTTTATACTTCATTACCATCCAAGGTTTGCCGTCAGCCCTCATTCCACGATCTTTGTCTTCTATCAACTTTCCTTTTTGAGGCTTTAGCAGTTCAAACTTTTTGTCTTTAATGGCTTCTTTCCAGACGATCTTCCCAATGATTCTTGCCATATCATCATTACTTCTATTGATCAGCCCCAATCTCGCTAAATCTCTCACCTCACATTCTGGTAAGGAATTCAGAGATCTCAACAATCTCTTCAAGTACTGAATGCCGTCGTACCGTTTGATCACAAATAGTTTCAGCTCTTTGTCGTACAACCAGCATATGATTCCTTTCTTTGACTCTGCATAGCCCTTTATATTATAAGTCTTTCTGAACATCGTTGGCACTGCAGGCTTCTTGGTTTTAACAAACCACTGAGCACAGCCTTCTTTCCAGTTCGGCTGCTCCTCCCATACTGTATCTTCTATCACACTCTCATCCCCCAATTCTGATCTCTCAACAGCTGGAATCTCATGTTCCACTGACTCATATACAATCTCACCTTCTTCTAATACATCTTCCACATTAATCTGTTCTCCAATCCTCTCAATCTCATCCATAGGCAACACGTCATCATCATCCATCAACTCATCGTCCTCCTCCTCATCCAACTCCTTCAACGCATCAATAACGTCTTCAACATCAGCGTCGTCATCCACAACTACAACATCATCACCATCTGCATTTGTAGACTCCCCCTCAGTTGTGGAAGCTCCAAGAGCCTGAGAGGTTCTTGGCAGCTCATCACCTGCACCTGAAGGTGCATTGGGATCATCGTCATGATCTTCTCGTCTTTTCGTTCTCAACTCATCGCCCCTACACGTCTTCTCCCCCTGAGATGCCAAGTAATCCTTGAAGGCATCTATTATTCGTCCATGTTCAACCAGGAGGGCAGCTTGTAGTCGATTGGATTCCACTAGGCGGTCAATAGTATTTGACTGTTCAGCAACAATCCGCTCTAGCGAAAGAATCCTCTCGGTATCTGAAGTAGGCAATGGAGTTGGTGGAACATCAGCAGAAGTGACCGCAGGTGGTACACTTGGTAACCCTGCAGTAGAGGTGATTGTCGACTCCACAAACCGTGCAACTACCACCGGTGGATTAAGCGGTTGAGGTGGTAGGGACACAATTGTTGGTGCCGACGTCTCGATCGCTGAAACCTGTGCAGTAGTAGGAATAAGAGACATACCAGATAAGGCAGGTGGAGCAAAACGTACTAGTCTTGAAGATTCTCCAGCTCCCGAACCTATCCCTCTCTGTTCTCTTCTTGAGCGTCTTAGCACAATCTGTACTGCCTCCTCTTCATCCTCATCCTCCCCCACAGTTCTCGGCCTCTTTCCCGTAGTCCGTTCACGAGACACCATAAGTCTTCTTGCCTCAGCAAACGTCTCGTCTAGATCAGAGTCAGCTACCGAAGTAGCTGCTCTGGTAACATCCATAAACTGAGGACCCGAGACATCCATATCAAACAAACCATGTCCACTAAAAGCAGCATCTAGATCAACGTTTTCAGCAGTGGACACAGCCTGAGATATAGTAGCTGGCACAGCAGCAGAAGATACAACAGGCGCAGCTGATACAGCATGAGGTGCTGCCGCCTGATGTGGTTGCGGATCCCTGAACTCGTCCCCTCCTGCAGGAACATACTCCGGGTTAATGAGATACCCGAAAAGTGGAGTATGCCTGGGACGCCGCTCAGGGTTGCTTCGAGTGCTCGACGTTCTGCACTGAGCAAAGATACGTTTTGTTACGCACTCAACGTATCTGATAGGGCGTCTTTGCGGTACAGACGGAGCGACATGATTGATAATCATTTGTAGGAACCGAGGATACATAATAAAACGCTCGCGCGCCGTCGCCCGTCTCTGACGATCAATCTCGTAAAAGATTAGCTGACTAAACGAATATCTGCGGTTGTAAGTCAGCGCAATCATAGCCGATTGCATCGTCGCACCCATCCCATCTGTTCCTGCCTTTCTGCCGGACATGCATACTATCAACACATGCATCAAAAAGCGCCATTGATCCAGCAGAAAGCCTTTCCTCCTCTGCGAGTCCCCCAGCGGACCCGAATAACCCATCCTTAAGTAAGCTCCGTCACGGAAAGGAGCTACGAATTCCGTTGGGTCGTCTCTCGTTTCATCACCGAACTGCAGAGCCAACCGTATGTCTTCCGAGGAAAACTGTATGTCTTGACCATTGACAGTTGCTCGCATCACTGGAGGCTCAGGTCTGCAATCATAATACACCGTCTGCCAGAAATCTTGAATGTTGGGCAGAGATATGGGTAGTGTATTAGTGATCGCGTGAAAAACTCGTGATCGTTGGAGAAATGTGATAATCTCCCTATAGTCTTCAACGCCTCGTGCGTCTGGATCCAAAGTGATGTATTGGTTATGGGCTGGGAAGAATTGTCGTTGCTCATCACCATCATCACCTCCAGTACCTCCAACAGCAGCCATATCTGCACAAAACAAATCAAGTTAGAGACCATATAATCATCTCACAAGTTCGCTGTGTACCATATGCGAAGTTGTGATGTACAGGCGAATTTAAAGTTGAGGCGAAGTTGGGAACAACTTCGCTTCATCTGTAAGTTCGTCTATAAACTTATTAAAAATTTGAAATAGGCGAAGTTGTGTTCAAGGCGAAGTTATGGATAACTTCGCCATAGGCGAAATTAAGCTTCAAGCGAAGTTGTGGATAACTTCGCTGAAGGCGAACTTAAGCCACTGGCGAAGTTGAGAATAACTTCGCGTAAACCTTAACTTCGCCTGAATCTGAAACGGCGACTGTTCAGATTCAAACAAGGTTTATCCGATGTTTCGGACCGATTTAACGATCTAACAATGAAGTCCAACATATTTCAATGGTGTTAGGACGAAAAGGTTGTCCATGAACACGTAACGTGAGGTTGGAAAACTTGGTTTCTAAGGTTCGACGACCCGAGGTCTCGAACCGGGTAAAACCATAACGAGAAAGATAGGATAATATTGACTACACATACCACTAGTATAGTAGAAACAAGGAACACAAGATCGAAATCGAAAGTGAAGAATAAGATCCGGATGTATTGATTATTCGAACAAGTTCGCTGGTAAATCGAGAAAAAAATGTTACAGTTTACTGTTTACAATCCCTTATATAGGGCAGAGTTGGTTCAGGCGAAGTTACGCTTAACTTCGCCAAGGCGAAGTTAAGCACAACTTCGCTGAATTCAACAACTTCGCCCGTAATTTTCAAAATCAGCCCTTTAAGTTTGAATAATCCTGAATTTAACCTTAGAAATTACCAAAAAGAGTTAAACAAATATGATCAAGATCTAGTAACCAACAATAAAATGATATAACTACAAAAAACAAAAAAAAATCTTAGAAAAATTTTAACGAAATAAGGGATCAAATTTCAGTCTAGACAGGGACCACTACGTTTTAGAAAAGATCCTAACAGGAATCATACTAACGATGTGACTGTCACTTAGATCCGTGTTTGGCTGTATTATGACATAGAGACACAGGTTGTAAGCATGTAAATAACGTAAATGGTTTTCATCGTTTCTGTGATACGGATTAAGGTTCAGTTAAGCTCAAAAGTTTAAGTTGGCAACATCTCAGAGATAATGATGTCTTCTATCTATTCTCAAAGCGTATTTGGCTATACCCAAGTCACCCCGAATTGACTTCGACCCATAGTGCCTGATTAACTTGTATATACTCGTTGACTGCTTCCCGTTCTTTTCTTACTCCAGACATGAGAAGTCTTGATTGTTACTATGTCTCATAAGTACTAAAGATATACACACATTTTTTTTTTTTTTTTTTTTTTTTTTTTTTTTTCTTTAAAGCAATCATTCTTATTGACTTCGGAGTATTAAACTACTGCAAGTCCCGAATCTGGATCACTGTAGTGTCTTGAAATGCTTTCTTCACGGGAATCTGATCACTCAGGGGCTCGTGTATGACTGGGTAGTCGCTTTTCTGCCTATCATTCGGAAAGATATGTGTGAAGACATTCAAAACTCTTAAGGAGTTTCCACGTAAATTCGAGTAAATTTAAGTGAGTATCACATACACTTTTACGCACCATAAAAATTACCATGACATACAATGACTGTTCTAAAGCCTTTTAAGCCTAATAACTTCACTAGTTAAGCACACACAATCAATATATATATCATTTTCCAAGGTTGGATCAATTTTCTGTTAAACACAGCATAGAACTTCATACGAAGTAACAGACTTGAAAATTAATTTCATTTCCCTTAAAAAAACTTTAAATTCAATCGCCCCAATCACGTCAAAGTCGTCAGGTAAACGGCTATCCTGAAGATCCAATGGATCAACTGGACCGACCACATACAAGTATGTGTCCTTCTTACTAAGTATGACCGACTAATTTTCAGCAACTGAAAGAACACACGTCATAGCTGCACCGGTCACTTTCAGTCTTCCGGTTAATGGCTATCCTCATTCTCTAAGTTGAAACGAGGACCAAAACATATCCTAGGATATGTCCATCAAACTGAGGTAACCGACTAATTTTAAGCAAAAATGACCCATGTTTTTTTTTTTTTTTTTTTTTTTTTTTTTAAATCAAAGACATGGTTACTCGGGATTGATCATCCCGTTTAGCTCAATTAGGTTTTGAAATCTGGATTTATCAAACGCTTTTGTAAACAAGTCAGCAAAATTTTCAAGTGTATCAACTTTTTCGATCTTGATCAGTTTCTTCTCAGCACAATCCCGTATGAAGTGATGACGAATGTCAATATGCTTAGTTTTACTGTGCTTCACGGGATTGTTAATTACTGAGATGGCGGCAGTGTTATCAATTAAAATAGGAGTGAGTAAGAAATTCAGACCATAGTCGCGTAATTGTTGCTGAATCCACAAAACCTGAGAGCAGCAGTTGGATGCTGCCATGTATTCAGCTTCGCATGTTGAAATTGCAACTGATGTATGTTTCTTGCACTGCCAGGAAACTAATCTTCCTCCAAGAAACTGACAGCCTCCTGTTGTTGACTTCCGACTCTGATTACAGCCACCATAATCAGAATCTGTATACGCCACCAGTTCAACGTCTCCTCCCTTTGGGTACCACAACCCTAGTTTCGACTTGCCCTTAAGATACCGCAAAATCCTCTTCACACCTTTCATGTGAGATTCCTTTGGGTTTGCCTGAAAATGAGCACAAAGACAAACAGAAAACATTATATCGGGCCTAGAAGCAGTTAAATACATTAATGAACCTATTATCGCCCGATACAGAGTAGGGTCCACATCTGCGTCACCATCTGATTCAGCGCCCAATTTGTGATTGACGCAGATTGGGGTATCATATGGAGAACTGTCCTCCATCTTGAATCTTTTCAGCACATCATGAACGTACTTCGTTTGATGAATGAACATCCCGTCCTTCTTCTGATCAACCTGCAATCCTAGAAAGAAAGTTAGTTCACCCATAGCACTCATCTCGAATCGTTTCTTCATGACAGCCTCAAAATCCTGACACATGGATACTCTTGATGCAGCAAAAATGATATCATCCACGTAGACTTGAACCAGTAGGAAGTCACATCCTTCTCTCTTCACAAACAACGTACTGTCAATCAATCCCCTTTCAAAACCATTTTCCAGCAAGTAGTCCGATAACGTTGAATACCAGGCACGAGGTGCCTGATGTAACCCATATAACGCCTTGCTCAACCTGTATACGTGATCAGGAAAGTCTGGGTCAGGAAAACCCGGAGGTTGCTCAACATACACAACCTCATCAACTTTCCCGTTTAAAAACGCGCTCTTCACATCCAACTGAAATACCTTCATCTTTTTAAATGCAGCAAACGCCAAAAACAATCGAATCGCTTCTAACCGGGCGACAGGAGCGAACACCTCATTGTAATCAATACCCTCTTGCTGATTAAAACCTTTAACAACCAGCCTCGCCTTATTTCTTACAATAATTCCCTTATCATCTCTCTTACACTTGAACACCCATTTTGTGCCTATAGCATGCACATTTCTTGGTTTTTCAACCAAGGTCCAAACTTCCATTTTCTCGAACTGAGCCAACTCTTCTTGCATGGCCTCGACCCACGAGCTGTCCTTTAAAGCCATTTGATAATTCTTTGGTTCAATTTGGCTTATAAAGCAGGAGTACAAACATTCATTCATTATACCTGTTTCTTTTATACTTGAATAAACACAGGTGTGCTCATTCAGGCTACTTCTGGTTTGTACACCAGAGGACACATCACCTATAACATTCTCCAATGGGTGATCTTTGTGAATTCTCGTGGTCGGAACAGCACCGACATGCAGATTGTCTTCCAAGTTTGAAGAGATCTCATCTATGGTAGTTTCATGCTGAGAGTGAAAAGGATTAATAAACTCATCTTCAGTTGAGGCCGCAGGGGTATCGATAGGATTTGATGTGGAAGGCTGAGATTTTTCTGTCATCTGATGTTGCACTACCTCCTCTTCCTCATCAAAAATCATCTTCGTCACTGCTCTTTCGTCTTCTTCAGAAATTTCCAAAGTAGGTACGTTAAACGACTTAAAAAGTTTAACATAGTCAAACAGCTCAGCAGGTCCATTGCTTGGTTTTGGCGGTTGGTAACTAGTAATGTCGGTGTTACAAACCACCTCCACCTTGCAAGTTGTCGTATTGAAGACCCGTCTGTTGGGAGTCCCAACAACATAACCGACTAGGATTCCCTCATCGGCTACTTCACCAAATTTCGAGTTAGTCTTCAAAATCGAACAAGGAGACCCAAAAGGTTCAAGACCGCATAAGTTGGGCTTCCTTCCGTGCATAAGCTCGTAACAAGTTTTTCCAAGTCTCTTAACGGTTAACACCCGATTCAGAACATAGCAGGCTGTAGCAACTGCTTCAGCCCAGAACATCACAGGAAGCTTTGAGTCTGCCAGCATAGTTCTGGCTCCTTCAATCAACGTTCGGTTCTTCCTTTCAGCTACTCCGTTCTGTTGTGGAGTATACGGAGCGCTGTATTGATGCTCAATACCCTTCTGAAGACAAAAGATTTCCATCTCAAAGTTCTTGAACTCTGTCCCATTGTCGCTTCTGATGAATTTAACTGATTTACTCATGACGTTCTCGACTTTTGTAATTAGATTCTTCACCATCTGAGTCGTCTCGTCTTTCGTTTTCAGAAAATATACCCACGAGTATCGCGAGTAATCATCAGTTATCACCAAGCAGTAAGAAGTACCACCTAGACTTTGTACATTCACCGGACCAAAGAGATCCATATGAAGTAGTTCTAGAGTACCAGCAATTGAGTTGATCGTCTTGGTGAGATGGCTTTTCTTGTGTTGTTTTCCCTTCTTGCATGCTATGCATTTACCTTCAAAGTTAAAACTCTTTAAGGGAACGCCCATCACAAGCCCATTTTTGACAATGAAGTTCATCTTACGAAGATGAATATGTCCCATTCTCCTGTGCCATAATTCTGATTCTGATTCGCTTGCCTTTGTCATTAAACAAGATTCTCCAGTGGCCATTTCAGTAGACCTCATGTCCATCACATATGTATTCGTTTCACGTGGAGCTTTCATTACTATCCATTCTTCTGGTATATGAAAACCAGGCTTCAATACAATCGCTTCATTTTTAGTGAAATGAACAGTGTATTCTTTATCACAGATCTGCGACACACTCAGCAGATTGTGCTTTAATTCCTCCACAAAGTTTACATTTTCAAGTGTCATTCTCCCATTCGACACAGTTCCTCTACCGGTAATCCTTCCTCCGCTTTCACCAGCAAAACTAACTCTAGCTCCCTGAACAGGTTTTAAGTCTTGCAACAAGTGTTTGTTGCCTGTCATGTGCCTGGAATAGCCGCTATCTACAATCCAAAGATTGTTTGCAGCCCTGTTCAACTGTTCCTGCACAATAAAACAAAGAGTTAGAATCTTGGGACCCAAGACCAATTGGTCTTGGATCGATACGTCCCGTACCCTGGCTTTCTTAAGTTAGCATCAGGATAATTTCTGTAAGTCCTGTTAGGGAATCTCCCTGCAGATTGTGTGTAATGCCTTCCAAACCTTTGAGAATTGAAGGTGCTATATCTTGAGGTTTGGTTGTAAAACTGAGGTTGGTTTTTATGAAAACTTGAATTCGTTACATTTTGGCATTTTTTAAAGTTTTCATTTTTAGCAGTAACAAAATGACGCTTATACTCAGTTTTATTTGGCTTCATACCTCTTAATCTCGGCTCCAGAGGGCAATCTGCAACTAAATGCCCTAATTTGTTACATCTAAAGCAACATCGACGCTCCAATTTCTTGTCAAATGTTGGTTTGGATGTAGAGGCAGTGTTACCAGCCGTTCGTCTCACATAAGGTGGGACGTACGGATTGAGTGGAGAACTCTTTTTAGAAACTTTATTTTTATCTCCATCGGTGGGTAACCCTACCTTCTCTTTTGTCTGATCAGATTCGGACAACTTATCCGAATCCGATGAGACTGGACTCAAAACAGAAATATTCACATTAGAAACTTTCGAACTTGTTTCTCCACAGCTAACACTTGGTTTTACACTTGTAATCTTGATTGGAGTTGTCTGAGGAACTTCGAAATCGACAGATTTCTGAACACTCGGATTATAAGTATAGTTGTGGTTAAAGGGTGGTGGAACTTCATTATATCCGATTCCTCCCCTCTTTGCAGAGGTACCTGGATCACTCACGAGGTGATCAAGGATGGCCGAGGAATTCCTGAACTGCTCAAGTTTGCGGTTCAGTTCCACCACCTTTACCTGGTGGTCAGCAATCTGTTTATCCCGATCAGCAATCACTTTAGTTTTTTCCTCCAAAACTTCATAACTAAGATCAATTATTTCAATTTTCTCAGCAAGTTTAATTTTTAAGCTTTGAACGTCTTTTTCACATGCTTTTATTTTAATTTTATAACTCGTTTCTCTTGCTTTCGTAAAATGGTGATCTTCTTTAATAGTTTTAAAGTCAGCATCTAAATGGACATACTGATCAGTTATTGTTTTAAGTTGCTCAGACAAATTCTCACAACTAGTACAAATAGTTTTAGGACTTACCTCGGAGCGATTATCTTTGTCATTTGCCATGAAAGCGGTTTCTTCTTCATTTGATTTCTCAATTTCTTCAACCTTCTCACATTCTTCAGCTTCAGACTCAGCCATGTTTGCTTGCTCACCAGAACCACTTGAGCGTTGATTCCAGTTGTACTCTCCTGCCTCTCTGGTCAACATGGCATTTATCTCTCTGTTAACTCCTGAGTGTTGTGTAGGTCGACCTTGTCCTCGTTCAACCCTCTCATTTCTGCATTCCTTGGCAAAGTGCCCGTACTGTTGACAATTATAGCACCTTACTTTGGACTTGTCGAACCCGGGCCGACCACCAACAAACTTTCTCCCCGTCTTATTCATGAAACGCTTGACTCTCCTCACTATCATGGCCATTTGCCATTGCAAATCCATCTCCTCCAGATCATCAGCATCGATCTGGTCATAATCCTCATCCAGAACAGCAGGGTCCACAATCTTCCCCTGGATGTAGTTTTCATAGGAAGCAATAAATGATGCATAGACTGCAAACTGCTCTTCAGCAGATTTTACACTCATAGGCATCTTGGAATAACTATTGCTAGATGCATTTGCAGAAAAACTACTTGTGGATGCTTGAGGCTTTGAAGTACTAGATCCTCCAGCAACGAAACATACATCACCATTCGTGTTTACAGAAACTTTTCCTTCATGAGACGAGTCAGAGCCTGACTCCCCTTTAGAGTAATAAGCAGCATATTCAGGCCTTGAACTTGAGCCTGAGTTGACCTTTGCACCATACATACCAGGGTCTTGTATCTGATCTGTAGGTGTTTCTTTTCGAACCATATTAAGCTCATAAGTTCTGAGCTTGTTCACTGCCGTTTCAAGATCATAATTAGGAAAGTCTCTGTCTTCCCTCATAAGAACGGTGTACATTTCCCACTTCGGTGGAAGAGCATCGAGAAGTTTTTCAACGATCTCTTCTTCTCGGTAAGCAATCGAATAATTGCTAAGCTCTGTCATTAGATGATAGTATCTGGTGATAATATCATCCAGCGATTCGTTCTTCAAAAATTTGAAGACGGAGAACTGGGTCTTCAAAAGTTTTACCTTCGATGCACGGATACCCACATTCCCCTCGAATCTATTTTCAAGAGCATCCCAAAGCTCTCTTGCAGAAGTGTACTTTCGGAACGTATGGAGAACTTCTTGAGGAAGTGCCATAGTTATCGCAGCATGGGCCTTGCTTTCGGCCTCGTACATTTTCTTTTCTTCGTCCTCCATTTTGCTATACTTCTTAACTACGTCACGGCCCTCGTATTGCATAGTAGGAGGGATATATCCATCCTGGATGCACACCCACATTTTGGCATCCTGGTATTTGATGTATTGGATGAATCTATCCTTCCATGCCACGAAGTCAGTTCCTTTCATAAGCCTCGGGGCCTTAGTGGCAGACCCCGCTTCTACCTCCATCTTGACCAAATCGGAGATATTGATCGACGACATCCTTGCAAAAACCTGAAAAACCTGAAAAAAACAAAAAAAATATTAAAACAGCTCAGTTGGCGAAGTTAAGAATAACTTCGCTTGAAGGTTAACTTCGCTGAAAGAGAACTTCGCTGAGATCTTAAATTCGCTTGATTTGGGCGAAGTTAAGAATAACTTCGCTTAGCTCTGGCGAACTTATGAGTTGAGCGAACTTGGGTTTGAAGCGAAGTTGCGGATAACTTCGCTAAGGCGAACTTATGAAGTGAGCGAAGTTGTAGTTAACTTCGCTAATCCTTATATCTTCGCCAAAAACCCTAATTCCAGCGACGGCAACTTCGCCTGAAGAATGGTAACTTCGCCCGATGAACGGTAACTTCGCCCGATGAACAGGGAAGTTTGTTCAGATCTGTTTTCGTCAATCCAGCAGCTCCTGATCAATGCAAAGGCTTGAAAATGACTGTCAAGCACTAGCAAAACTCAATCCCAACAAAAACACGTCCCGCGAATAGGTCAAACGAGACGTTTTCTACACCCGCGTGAAATCCCGAACCTCACAATCGAGCCGATTGGCTCTGATACCAATTGTAGGTTCCTGGACGGATCGTACACGGGATGTCTCTAACAACGCAGGTGCGGAATCCCTGCGTAGGTAGATACGAGTGTAGAGTATGTAGAGATCGAACACACAAGCAATAAACCAACCACGTTATATTGATAACAAACACGTGACCCGAGGTCACTGTTACAGACTATGACACGTAACTCGGTTACTGAAAAACTGAAACGAAAACCCTAAACCGAACAACACGTAATCTGTTCTGCTGAACAGTATTTAAACACGACAACTTCGCCACAGGCGAAGTTGTCAATAACTTCGCTGATTCAACAAGTTCGCCATAGCGAACTTGTTGACAACTTCGCGCATTACAAAACAAACATAAACAAAACATAATTACATTACAGACTCGATTACAAATGCTAGACTATGAACTACTGACATACATGTACCAACAAGACTTTTTACATTCACGGGACCGAAGAGATCCATGTGAAGCAGTTCTAGAGTACTGGCAATAGAGTTGACCTTCTTGGTGAGATGGGATTTCTTGTGTTATTTTCCCTTCTTGCATGCTATACATTTGTCTTCAAAGTTAAAACTTTTCAAGGGAACGCCCATCACAAGCCCAATCCTGACAATGTGGTTCATCTTCCGAAGATGAATGTGCCCCATCCTCCTGTGCCAGAGTTCGGATTCCGATTCGCTTGCTTTCGTCATTAAACATGATTCTCCCGTGGCCATTTCAGTAGACCTCATATCCATCACATAAGTATTTGTATCACGTGGAGCTTTCATCACTATCCACTCGTCTGGTATCTGAAAACCAGGCTTCAACACGATCGCCTCATTCTTCGTGAAATGAACAGTGTATTCCTTATCACAAATCTGCGACACACTCAGCAGATTGTGCTTCAACTCTTCTACAAAGTTCACATTCTCAAGAGTCATTTTTCCATTGGACACCGTTCCTCTTCCAGTAATTCTGCCTCCACTTTCACCGGCAAAGCTAACTTTCGCTCCTTGAACAGGTTTTAAGTCGTGCAACAAGTATTTGTTACCCGTCATGTGTCGGGAACAGCCGCTATCTACAATCCAAAGACTGTGGGCAGCCCTGTTCAACTGTTCCTGCACAATAAAGCAAAGGATTAGAATCTAGGGACCCAAGACCAATTGGTCTTGGATCTATACATCCCGTACTTCTGCTTTCCAAAGTTAGCATCTGGATAATTCCTGTCAGTCCTATTAGGAAATCTCCTTGGAAATTGAGTGTGAGGCCTTCCAAACCTATGTATATTGAAAGTATTATATCTTGTGGTTTGGTTATTAGCATTGTTAAACTGTGGTTTGTTTCTGTGAAAACCTGAATTAGTAACATTTCGGAAATTTGAAGGGTTTTCATTTTTAGCAGTATTAAAATTTCCATTAGTCTTATGCTCAGTTTTAATAGGCCTCACACCTCTGAATTTCGGCGTCAGAGGGCAATCTGCAACAAGATGTCCTAACTAATTACACCTAAAACAACACCTATGCTCCATTTTCTTTTCAAAGGTTGTTTTGGATGTAGAGGCTGTGTTACCGGCCGTTCGTCTCACATAAGGTGGGACGTACGGGTTGAGTGGAGTATTCCTTTTATAAGTTTTATCTTTTTCTCCACCAGTGGGTAACACTACTTTCTCTTTTGTCTTACCCGATTCGGACAACTTATCCGAATCTGATGAGACTGGACACGTAACAGAAATTTGCTCACTTGAAACAGGCGAACTCGTTTCGCCACTACTAACACTTGGTTCTTTACTCGTAACCTTGATTGGAACTGTCTGAGGAACTTCAAAATCAACAGATTTCTGAACACTAGGGTTAAAAGTGTAGTTGTGGTTATAAGGTGGTGGAACCTCGTGATAACCAATTCCTCCCATCTTTGTAGAGGTACCTTGATCACTAACAAGGTGATCAAGAATAGCTGAGGAATTTCTGAACTGTTCAAGTTTTCGGTTCAGTTCCACCACTTTCACCTGGTGGTCAGCAATCTGCTTTTCTCGTTCAGTAATCAGTTTAGTCTTTTCTTCTAAAACCTCATAACTTAGATCAATTACTTCAATTTTTTCAGCAAGTTTTGTTTTTAAGCTTTTAACATCTTTTTCACACGCTTTTATTTTAACTTTGTAACTGTTTTCTCTTGCTTTCATAAAGTGATGATCTTCTTTAAGAGTTTTAAATTCAGCATCTAAACGAACATACTGATCAGTTATGGTAGCAAGTTGCTCAGACAAATTCTCACATTTAGTACAAATAGGTTTAGAACTTACCTCGGAGAGTTGATCCTTGTTATCTGCCATGAAAGCTTTTTCCTTACCAGTAGCTTTCTCTTCTCCGGTAATCTTCTCACATTCTTCATTCTCAACCTTAGCCATATTTGCCTGCTCACTAGTTTCATTCGAATGCAGGTTCCAGTTGTATTCACCTGCTTCTCTGGACATCATGGCATTGACTTCTTTACTACTCCCAGTGTGCTGTGCAGACCGGCCATGACCACGTTCAACTCGCTCGTTTCTGCACTCTTTGGCAAAGTGCCCGTTTTGTTGACAGTTATAGCACCTTACCTTAGACTTGTCGAACCCTGGCCTGCCACCAACAAACTTTCTCCCCGTCTTTCTCATAAACTTCTTCACTCTCCTCACTATCATGGCCATCTGCCATTGTAAATCCATTTCCTCCAGATCATCAGCATCGATTTGGTCATAGTCTTCATCCAGCATCGCTGGATCAACAACCTTTCCTTGAATATAGTTTTCATATGAAGCAATAAACGAAGCATAGAGGCCAAACTGCTCTTCAGCAGAATTGACGCTCATTGGCATCTTAGTGTAATTATTGCTTGAGGAACTTGAAGATCCACTACTCTTGCTTGCTGTCTGTTGAGTACCACTTGATCCACCCGCAACAAAGCAAACATCCCCATTTGAGTTTACTGACACATGCCCCTCCTGTGAAGAATTGGCACCCGACTCAGTCTTTGAACTTGTATTGGAGTTTACTTTAGCACCGTACATGCCTGGATCTTGAACCTGATCCATAGATGTTTCTTTTCTTACCATATTAAGCTCAAAAGTTCTGAGCTTGTTGACAGCGGTTTCAAGATCATAAGTAGGGAAGTCCTTGTTTTCCCTCATCAGCACAGTATACATCTCCCATTTTGGTGGGAGGGCATCGAGAAGCTTTTCCACAATCTCTTCTTCTCGGTAGGAAATGGAGTAGTTACTCAATTCAGTCATTAGATGATAATATCGAGTGATAATATCATCAAGAGATTCGTTCTTTAAGTACTTAAAGACTGAAAATTGAGTTTTGAGCAACTTTATCTTTGAAGCCCGAATACCTACATTCCCCTCAAATCTGTTCTCAAGAGCTTCCCAAAGCTCTCTAGCCGATGTATACTTCCTGAACGTATGGAGGATCTCCTATGGAAGAGCCATTGTGATTGCCGCATGAGCCTTGCTCTCGGCTTCATACATCTTTTTCTCCTCCTCTTCCATTTTACTGTATTTCTTGATTTGGTCTCGACCCTCATACTCCATGACTGGTGGAATATATCCATCTTGGATGCATACCCACATTTTCGCATCCTGGTACTTAACTTATTGTATGAACCGATCCTTCCACGCGACAAAATCGGTTCCCTTCAGCAACCTTGGGGCCTTTGTAGCTGACCCCGCTTCAACTTCCATCTTTAAAAGCTCCGAAATGTTGATCGACGACATCCTTCTTGAAGACTAAGAAACCCGAAAAATTCTGAGTAGGCGAAGTTAAAAAATTTCCTCTGAACAGTACTGTAGGCGAAGTTGAGGATAACTTCGCTTAAGTAATAACTTCGCTGGATCCTTCTTAAATTCGCGTGACTGGGCGAAGTTGAGAATAACTTCGCTTAGGGTAAGCGAACTTAGAAAGTAGGCGAACTTGAAGAAAACTTCGCTGAGCTAGGCGAACTTGAGGAGAACTTCGCTGAGTTAGGCGAAGTTGAGGAGGTAGGCGAAGTTGTAAATAACTTCGCTTCTCCTTATATTTTCGCTGAAACCCTACGTATCCTGACGGCAACTTCGCCTGATGAACAGCAACTTCGCCTGACGAACTTAAACTTCTGCAGATCTGAAAATCGGATTTTAACGACGTTTTTGTTGGTACATAGATGTCAGTAGTTCATAGTCTAGCGTTTGTAATCGAGTCTGTAATGTAATTGTTTTTAAGTTTATCTTTATGTATGTAAGCGAAGTTGTCAACAAGTTCGCTTAGGCGAACTTGTTGAACACGCGAAGTTGTTGACAAGTTCGCCTAGGCGAACTTGTTCAACGAGCGAAGTTATTGACAACTTCGCCTGAGGCGAAGTTGTCGTGTATTTAAGTAACCTACGGGTTACTGTTTAAGAGTTGGTTTTTGAGAGTTCGTTTTAGAGTTCGTGATAGTTGTGATCATTTCACGTGTCAAGTGTCTGTAATAGACGTGGTTCGAGTTATAATATAACGTGGTTTTCGTTTGTATCGTGTGTTCGTGTTTTACGTATTCTACGCTCGTAACTACCTACGCAGGGATTCCGCACCTGCGCAGATAGCGATATCCCGTGTAAGATCCGTCCGGGAACCTACAATTGGTATCAGAGCTTAGGCTCGATTGTGAGGTTCGGGATTTCACGCGGGTGTAGAAAACGTCTCGTTTGACCTATTCGCGGGACAAGTTTTTGTTGGGATTGTGTTATACTCACCTTATACAGTCATATTCAAGCCGTTACACTGACCGGAAACTGCTAAATCATCGAAAACAGATCTGAATATTTTCAGTGTTCTTCGGGCGAAGTTACTGTTCTTCAGGCGAAGTTGCCGTCACTGGAAGTAGGGTTTCGGCGAAGATATAAGGCTAAGCTAAGTTATCCACAACTTCGCCTACCTCATAAGTTCGCCTAAGCGAAGTTATCCTCAACTTCGCTTACCTCCTAAGTTCGCTTACCTTAAGCGAAGTTATTCTCAACTTCGCCAGGTCACGCGAATTTAAGAATTTTCCAGCGAAGTTAACACTTAAGCGAAGTTAGCCTTAACTTCGCCTATAGTACTGTTTGGAAGATTTTTTTTTTAATTTTCGGTTTTTCTTGTTTTCGCGAAGATGTCACCAATTAACATCTCTGAATTAGTCAAAATGGAAGTAGAAGCGGGGTCGGCTACTAAGGCCCCAAGGTTGATGAAAGGAACTGACTTTGTAGCGTGGAAGGATAGATTCATTCAGTATATTAAATACCAGGATGCAAAGATGTGGGTGTGCATCCAGGATGGATATATCCCACCGACAATGGAGTACGAAGGTCGTGATGTGGTTAAGAAGTACAGCAAGATGGAGGAAGAAGAGAAGAAAATGTATGAGGCCGAGAGCAAGGCCCATGCTGCAATTACTATGGCTCTTCCTCAAGAGGTTCTCCATACATTCAGGAAGTACACTTCTGCACGAGAGCTTTGGGATGCTCTTGAGAATAGATTCGAAGGGAACGTGGGTATTCGTGCCTCGAAGATCAAGCTGTTAAAGACCCAGTTCTCTGTATTCAAGCATTTGAAGAACGAATCACTCGATGATATTATCACCCGATATTATCATCTAATGACAGAGCTGAACAACTATTCGATTGCTTACAGAGAAGAGGAAATAGTTGAGAAGCTTCTCGATGCTCTCCCACCGAAGTGGGAAATGTACACTGTTCTAATGAGGGAAGACAGAGACTTTCCTAATTATGATTTGGAGACAGCAGTAAACAAGCTCAGAACCTTTGAGCTTAATATGGTTCGTAAAGAGACACCAACAGATCAGATTCAAGACCCTGGTATGTATGGTGCCAAAGTTAACTCAGGCTCAAGTTCGAAACCTGACTCTGCTGCTTACTACTCCAAAGGAGAGTCAGGTTCTGACTCTTCTCATGAAGGAAATGTGTCTGTAAACATGAACGGTGATGTTTGCTTCGTTGCTGGAGGATCAAGTGCTTCGAAACCTCAAGCATCCAAAAGTAGTTTCTCTCCCAGTGCTTCAAGCAATAACTACACTAAGATGCAAATGAGTGTCAAATCTGCTGAAGAGCAGTTTGCAGTCTATGCATCTTTTATTGCTTCTTACGAGAACTACATACAAGGGAAGATTGTGGACCCTGCTGTTTTGGAATAAGACTATGACCAGATCGATCCTGACGATCTGGAGGAGATGGATCTGCAGTGGCAGATGGCGATGATAGTCAGAAGAGTGAAGCGTTTCATGAAGAAGACTGGCAGAAAGTTCGTAGGTGGAAAGCCAGGATTTGACAAGTCAAGGGTGAGGTGTTACAATTGCCAACAGAATGGACACTTTGCAAAAGAGTGCACTAATGCACGGGTAGAACGTAGTCAAGGGAGGACTACACAGCAAGGTGGAAATAACAATGGGAATAGAGCCATGATGTCTGATGCTGGTGAATACAACTGGAATATGTTCTCTGGAGCACTCTTTGAGCAAGCTCACATGGCGAAGGTTGCAACTGAAGAATGTGTGAAAGCTGCTGAAAATGAAAAAGCCTTCATGGCTGATGATCAGAACACCGAGGTATGTACTAAACCTATCTGTACTAAGTGTGAGAACTTGTCTGAACAGCTTGCAACAATTACTGATCAGTATGTTAAATTGGATGCCGAATTTAAAACCTTGAAAGAAGATCATTATTTTACAAAGACAAGAGAAAATAATTATAGAATAAAAATTAAAGCGTGTGAAAAGGACGTTAAAAGTTTAAAAACAAAATTAGCTGAAAAAATTGATGTGATCGATCTAAGCTACGAGGTTTTAGAAGAGAAAACCAAGTTAATTGCTGAGAAAGAAAAGCAGATTGCTGATCACCAGGTAAAAGTGGTGGAACTAAATAGGAAACTGGAGCAATTCCGGAATTCCTCTGCTATTCTTGATCACCTCATCAGTGATCAAGGTTCCTCACCTAAGAGGGGAGGAATTGGTTACCATGAGGTTCCACCACCATATAACCATAATTATACTTTCAATCCTAGTGTTCATGAATCTGTTAATTTTGTAGCTGATCAGACAGGTACGGCTAAGGAAACTGGTAAAGTACCGGAAGTTAGTAAAGGCGAAACAAGTTCGCCTGTCTCAAAAATTAAAATTTCAAGTCCAGTCTCATCTGATTCGGATAAGTCATCCGAGTCGGGTAAGACAAAAGAGAAGGAAGTATTACCCACTAGTGGAGAAAAGGTTAAATCAACTCAAAAGAGTACTCCACTCAACCCATATGTCCCACCTTATGTGAGACGTACGGGTGGTAATACTGCCTCCACATCTAAAACATCTGCTGAAAAGAAAGCTGAATATAGATGTTGTTTTAGATGTAATCAAACAGGGCACCTTGTTGCTGATTGCCCTCTGAAGCAGCGTTTCAGAGAGGTGAGGCCCTCGAAAACTGAGACTAAGGTTTTTAGTAATCGTTTAAATGTTAAAAATGATACCGGTTTTCAAAGAAACACATCTCGTTTTCACACTACTAATAACCAAACCAACTGCTATAATTCTTTTAATTCTCTTAATGTTCGTCAGTTTGGTTGGCCTTACTATCAGTCTCCAAGGAGGTATCCTGTTAGGACTCGTGAAAATTTTCCTAATGCTAACTATGGTCAGTCAAGGTGTGTGAGTTCTGATAAGAAGGTTAGTCTTGGTCTTGGGTCCCCAAATTTTAATAATCTCTTTTGTTTGTGCAGGAACAGTTGAACAGGGCTTCCAATAATCTTTGGGTTGTGGACAGCGGCTGTTCCCGGCACATGACTGGTAACAAGAATTTGTTACAAGATTTAAAACCTGTTCAGGGAGCAAGAGTCAGTTTTGCTGGTGAGAGTGGTGGCAGAATAACTGGAAGGGGTACGGTAACTAACGGGAAAATGACGTTAGAAAATGTGAATTTTGTTGAAGAACTGAAGCACAATCTGCTGAGTGTGTCGCAGATTTGTGATAAAGATTATACCGTACACTTCACAAAGACTGATGCGATTGTGTTAAAGGCTGGTTTTCAAATACCAGAAGAGTGGATAGTAATGAAGGCTCCACGTGATCGAAATACGTATATGATGGATCTAAGTTCAACTGAAATGTCAACGGAAGAATCGTGCCTTTTGACGAAAGCAAGCGAATCGGAATCTGAATTGTGGCACAGGAGAATGAGGCACATTCATCTTCGGAAGATGAACCATATTGTCAGACATGGGCTTGTGTTGGGTGTTCCCTTAAAAAGTTTCAATTTTGAAGACAAATGTCTTGCGTGCAAAAAGGGAAAGCAGCACAAGAAGTCCCATCTCACCAAGAAAGTAAACTCAATTGCTAGTACACTAGAGCTGCTTCACATGGATCTCTTCGGTCCTGTGAATGTAAGAAGTCTAGGTGGTACAACTTATTGCTTGGTGATTACTGATGACTACTCACGATACTCGTGGGTATACTTCCTGAAATCAAAGGACGAAACGGCTCAACTGGTGAAGAATCTGATTACCAAAGTTGAGAACATTATGGATAAACGAGTGAAGTTCATCAGAAGTGACAATGGTTCTGAGTTTAAAAATTTTGAAATGGAGATCTTCTGTCTGTCAAGAGGAATTGAACACCAATTCAGCGCTCCGTATACTCCGCAACAGAATGGAGTGGCTGAAAGGAAGAATAGAACTTTAATTGAAGGAGCCAGAACAATGCTGGCTGATTCGAAGCTTCCGGTGGTGTTCTGGGCTGAAGCTGTTTCTACAGCTTGCTATGTCCTGAATAGAGTGTTAACGGTAAAAAGACTTAATTGCTCGGAAGAAAGCCCAATTTGTGTGGACTTGAAGCTTTCGGGTCCCCGTGTTCAATTTTAAAGGCACATTCAAAGTTTGGTGAAGCAGCCGATGAAGGAATCTTAGTCGGCTATGAAGTTGGGACTCCCAACAGGCGTGTCTTTAATACAACGAACGGCAAAGTTGAAGTGGTATGTAACACCGACATTACGAGTTACAGATCGCCAAGACCGAGCATCGGACCTCCTGGGATTTTCGACTATGATAGGCTCTTCAAGTCTTTTAACATACCTGATTTGGTTCGTACAGAAGAAGAAGAACGTGTTGCTACGAAGATGATTCTAGATGAGGAGGAAAATTTGGCACATAGACGACTATTTGATGATTGTCAACCTTCCTCATCAAATTCTATTGGTTCCCCTGCTGTCTCTCCTGAAGATGAGTTTATCAATCCTTTTCACTCTCAGCCAGAAACAACCATTGATGAGCTTTCTACTAATTTAGAAGATAATCTGCATGTCGGTGCTGTGCCGACCACGAGAATTCACATAGATCACCCTTTGGAGAATGTTATAGGTGATGTGTCCTCCGGTGTACAAACCAGAAGTAGCTTGAATGAGCACACCTGTGTTTATACAAGCTTTAAAGAAACGGGTATAATGAACAAATGTTTGTACTCATGCTTTATTAGCCAGATTGAACCGAAAAATTATCAAATGGCTCTTAAGGACAGCTCGTGGGTCGAGGCCATGCAAGAAAAGTTAGCTCAATTTAAGAAGATGGAAGTTTGGACTTTGGTTGAAAAACCAAGGAATGTGCATGCAATAGGCACAAAATGGGTGTTCAAGTGCAAGAGAGATGAAAAAGGGATCATTATAAGAAACAAGGCGAGGCTGGTCGTAAAAGGATTTAATCAGCAAGAGGGGATAGACTATAATGAAGTGTTCGCTCCGGTGGCCAGGTTGGAAGCGATACGATTGTTTTTGGCGTTTGCTGCTTTTAAGAAGATGAAAGTGTTTCAGTTGGACGTGAAGAGTGCGTTCCTCAATGGGAAAGTGGATGAGGTTGTGTATGTTGAGCAACCTCCGGGTTTTCCTGACCCAGACTTTCCTGATCACGTATACAAGTTGAGCAAGGCGCTGTATGGATTACATCAGGCACCTCGTGCCTGGTATTCAACGTTATCGGAGTACTTGCTAGAAAATGGTTTTGAAAGGGGTTTGATCGACAGTACTTTGTTTGTGAAGAGAGAAGGAAGTGACTTCCTGCTAGTTCAAGTCTACGTGGATGACATCATATTTGCTGCATCAAGAGTCTCCATGTGTCAGGAATTTGAGGCCGTCATGAAGAAAAGATTCGAGATGAGTGCTATGGGTGAACTAACGTTCTTTTTAGGATTGCAGGTTGATCAAAAGAAGGATGGGATGTTCATTCATCAAACAAAATATGTTCATGATGTCCTCAAGCGCTTCAAGATGGAGGACTCTTCTCCATTTGACACTCCAATTTGCGTCAACCACAAGTTGGGAGCTGAAATAGACGGTGACGCAGATGTGGACCCAACTCAGTATCGGGCTATAATAGGTTCTTTGATGTATTTAACTGCTTCTAGGCCTGATATAATGTTTGCTGTTTGTCTTTGTGCTCGTTTTCAGGCAAACCCAAAGGAATCTCACATGAAAGGTGTGAAGAGGATTTTGCGGTATCTCAAAGGCAAGCCGAAGCTAGGGTTGTGATACCCGAAGGGAGGAGACGTAGAACTGGTAGCATATACAGATTCTGATTATGGAGGATGCAATCAGAGTCGGAAGTCGACAACAGGAGGATGTCAGTTTCTCGGTGGAAGATTAGTTTCATGGCAGTGCAAGAAACAGACGTCAGTCGCAATCTCAACGTGCAAAGCTGAATATATGGCAGCATCCAACTGCTGTTCTCAGGTTTTGTGGATTCAGCAACAATTGCGCGACTATGGTCTGAATTTCTTACTCACTCCTATTTTAATTGATAACACTGCTGCCATCTCAGTAATTAACAATCCCGTGAAGCATAGTAAAACTAAACATATTGACATTCGTCATCACTTCATACGGGATTGTGCTGAGAAGAAACTGATCAAGGTCGATACGCTGGAAAATTTCGCTGATTTATTTACAAAAGCGTTTGATAAATCCAGATTTCAAAACCTAATTGAGCTGAACGGGATGATCAATCCCGAGTAACCATGTTTTTGTGTTTATTTAAAAAAAAAAAAAAAAAAAAACATCACTATTGCTTAAAATTAGTCGGTTACCTCAGTTTGATGGACATATCCTCGGATATGTTTTGGTCCTTATTTCTACTTGTAGAGAATGAGGGTCGCCATTAACCAGATGACTGAAAGTGACCGAGGCGGTTATGATGTGTTTTCTTTCTGTCGCTGAAAATTAGTCGGTCATTCTTAGTGAGAAGGACACATACTTGTATGTGGTCGGTCCAGTAGATCCATTGGATCTTCGGGATTGCCGTTTACCTGAAGACTTTGACGTGATCGGGGTGACTGAAGTCAAAAAATTTTTTTGGGGAAATGAAATTACTTTTCAAGTCTAATACTTCGTAAAGAAGTTCTTTGCTATGTTTAACAGAAAATTGATCCAACCTTGGAAAATGATATATATACTAACTTTGTGTGCTTAACTAGTGAAGTTATTAGGCTTAAAAGGCTTTAGGACAATCATTGTATGTCATGGTAACTTTTTATGGTGCGTAAAAGTAGATGTGATACAAATTAAAGTTTACTTGATTTTATGTGGAAACTCCTTAAGAGTTTTGCGTGTCTTCATGTATATCTTTCCGAATGATAGGCAGAAAAAAAATAAAAATAAAAATAAAAAATAAAAATAAATAAATAAATAAATTAGTACTTAAGAAGTTATTGTAACATTCGAGAGTTCAAGATATCGAGACTTCTCAATCATGGAGTAAGAATGAATACGGGATCCAGACATAGAATACTTACAAGTTAATCAGACACTATGGGTCGAAGTCAATTCGGGGTGACTTGGGGAAAGCCAAATACGCCTTGAGGATAGATAGGAGGCATCAATATTTCTAAGTTGTTGCCCACTTAAATTTTAAGGATTAATTGAACCTAACTCGTATCACAGAAACGATGAAAACCATCTTAAGTATATTACCTGCTTACAACCTGTCTATATATGTCATAATACAGCTAAACACGGATCTATGTAACAGTCACGTAATTAGTATGATTCCTGTTAGGATCTTTTCTGAAACGTGGTGTCCCTGACTAGACTGAAATTTGATCCCTTATTCGTTAAATTTTTATAAGTTTTTCCTATTTTTGTAGTTGTATTATTTTATAACTGGTTACTTAGACTTGATCATTTTTGTTTAACTCTTTTTGGAAGTTTCAAATGTTAATTGCAAAATGTTCAAGCTTAAAGGTTTGATTTTGAAATTATAGGCGAAGTTGTTGAATCAGGCGAACTTGTGCTTAACTTCGCCTAGGCGAAGTTATCCGTAACTTCGCCTGAACTACACTGACCCTATATAAGGATTTTTAAACAGTGAAATTCATTATTTTCACATAATCCAGCGAACTTAAGCTCAGCTTTTCCGGCGAACTTATCATCTTTTTCCGATTTCGATCTTCGTTTCCAGTTTCTATTATCAGTTGAGGGTACGTGTTGTCGATATACCTCACAAACATGTTCTTTCATGGTCGTTTTTACCCGGTTCGAGACCTCGGGTCGTCGGACCTTCAAAACCGAAACTTTCAAAACTTGTGTTAACTTGTGCATGGACATCCTTCTCATCTAAACATCCTTAATATCATGTGTTTTGATGTCCTTGATCGTCGAACTTAGCCGAAATCACCGGATTTCCGGTGGTTGGAATCCTAACAGTCGTCGATTCAGATGTAGGCGAAGTTAGAGTTTAGGCGAAGTTATCCGCAACTTCGCCTGGGGCTTAATTTCGCTTGAGGCGAAGTTATCCGCAACTTCGCCTGCAGCTTAATTTCGCCTAACACTTATCTTCGCCTGAGGCGATGTTGTGATAAGGCGAAGTTAACATCAACTTCGCCTAGACCATTTTACTTAAAATTAATTTGACGAACTTACAGATGAAGCAAAGTTGTTCCCAACTTCGCCTCATCTTTAACTTCGCCTATACATGTTTGATCACAACTTCGCTCATGGTATAAAGCGAACTTGTGAGTTGCTTAACGGTTATCTAACTTGGTTCGTTTAGTGCAGATATGGCTGCTGTTGTAGGAGCTGGTGGTGATGACGGTGACGATCAGAGGCAATTCTTTCCAGCTCATAACCAGTTCATCGGATCAATAATTATGAGACTAACACTTATCACAAATTCGGTATAGGAGACTTCCATATAATATTTTATGACCCTAAGAAAGAATCGGATCAATAATTATGCCCTCACGCCACCCCGTGGCCCGTTCAAAATTTTGGTCGTATAGCCAAAGGGGGGTAGTACACTAGCCGGAGAAAAAACTGAGGATGGGTCGAACCACTGAATCGGATCATAAATTCGGTCTAGGAGACTGCCCTACAGTATTTTATGACCATAAGAAAGAATCGGATCAATAATTATACCCTCAAGCCACCCCGTGGCTCGTTCGAAATTTTGTCAGTATTGCCAATTGGGGTAGTACACGAGCCGGAGGAAAAACTGAGGATGGGTCGAACAGCTGAATCGAATCATAAATTCGGTTAGGAGACTGCCATACAATATTTTATGACCCTAAGAAAGAATCGGATCAATAATTATGCCCTGACGCCACCCCGTGGCTCGTTCGAAATTATGGTCGTATGGCTAAAGGGGGTAGCGCACGAGCCGGGCGAAAAACTGAGGATGGATCGAACAACTGAATCTGATCATCAATTCGGTCTAAGAGACTGCCATACAATATTTTATGACCCTAAGAAAGAATCGGATCAATAATTATGCCCTCACGCCACCCCGTGGCCCGTTCGAAATTTTGGTCGTATAGCCGAAGGGGGGTAGTACACGAGCAGGAGGAAAAACTGAGGATTGATCGAACAACTGAATCGAATCATAAATTCGGTCAAGGAGACTGCCATATAATATTTTATGTCCCTGAGAAAGAATCGGATCAATAATTATGCCCTCACGCCACCCCGTGGCCCGTTCGAAATTTTGGTCGTAATGCCAAAGGAGGTAGTGCATGAGCCGGAGGAAAAACTGAGGATGGGTCGAACCACTAAATCGGATAATACAATATTTTATGACCATAAGAAAGAATCGGATCAATAATTATACCCTCATGCCACTCCGTGGCTCGTTCAAAATTTTGCCTGTATTGCCAAAGGGGTAGTACACGAGCCGGAGGAAAAACTGAGGATGGCTTGAATCTTGAATCGGATCATTAATTCGGTATAAGATACTGCCATATAATACTTTATAACCCTAAGAAAGAATCGGATCAATAATTATGCCCTCACGCCACCCCGTGGTCGTTCGAAATTTTGGTCGTATAGCCAAAGGGGGTCCTACACAAGCTGAAGGAAAAACTGAGGATGGATCGAACAACAAAATCTGATCATCAATTCGGTCAAAGAGAATGCCATATAATATTTTATGACCCTAAGAAAGAATCGGATCAATAATTATGCCCTCACGCTACCCCATGGCGCGTTCGAAATTTTGGTCGTATTGCCAAAGGGGGTAGTACACGAGCAGGATGAAAAACTGAGGATGGATCGAACCACTAAATCGGAAAATAAATGCGGTCTAGGAGATTTCCATACATTATTTTATGACCCTAGGAAATAATCGGATCAATAATTATGCCCTCAAGCCACCCCATGGCCCGTTCGAAATTTTGGTCGTATAGCCAAAGGGTACACGAGCCGGAGGAAAACCTGAGGATGAATCGAACCACTGAATCGGATAATAAATTCGGTCTAGGAGACTTCCACACAAAATTTTATGGTCCTAAGAAAGAATTGGATCAATAATTATGCCCTCACGTCACCCCGTGGCCCGTTCGAAATTTTGGTCGTATTGCCAAAGGGGGTAGTACACGAGCAGGAGGAAAAACTGAGGATGAATCGAACCACTGAATCGGTTAATAAATTCGGTCTAGGAGATTTCCATACAATATTTTATGACCCTAAGAAATAATCGGATCAATAATTATGCCCTCACGCCACCCCATGGCCCGTTTGAAATTTTGGTCGTCTAGCCAAAGGGTACACGAGCCAGAGGAAAAACTGAGGATGGGTCGAACCATTGAATCGGATCATAAATTCGGTCTAGGATACTGCCATATAATATTTTATGACCATAAGAAAGAATCGGATCAATAATTATGCCCTCACGCCACCCCGTGGCCCGTTTGTAATTTTGGTCGTATAGCCAAAGGGGGTAGTACACGAGCCGGATGAAAAACTAAGGATGGGTCGAACCATTGAATCGAATCATAAATTCGGTCTAGGATACTGCCATATAATACTTTATGATCCTAAGAAAGAATCGGATCAATAATTATGCCCACACGCCACCCCGTGGCCCGTTCTAAATTTTGGTCGGATAGCCAAAGGGGATAGTACACGAGCAGAGGGAAAAACTGAGGATGGATCGAACAACTGAATCTGATCATAAATTAGGTCTAAGAGACGGACATACAATATTTTATAACCCTAAGAAAGAATAGGATCAATAATTATACCATCACGCCACCACGTGGCACGTTCGAAATTTTGGTCGTGTAACCAAAGGGGGTAATACAAGAGCCGGAGGAAAAACTGATGGGTCGAACCACTGAATCGGATCATAAATTCGGTCTAGCATACTGCCAGATAATATTTTATGACCCTGAGAAATAATCTGATCAATAAATATGCCCTCACGCCACCCCGTGGCCCGTTCAAAATTTTGGTTGTATAGCCAAAGGGGGTAGTACACTAGCCGGAGAAAAAACTGAGGATGGGTCGAACCACTGAATCGGATCATAAATTCGGTCTAGGAGACTGCCCTACAGTATTTTATGACCATAAGAAAGAATCGGATCAATAATTATACCCTCAAGCCACCCCGTGGCTCGTTCGAAATTTTGTCAGTATTGCCAAAGGGGGTAGTGCACGAGCCGGAGGAAAAACTGAGGATGGGTCGAACAACTGAATCGGATCATAAATTCGGTTAGGAGACTGCCATACAATATTTTATGACCCTAAGAAAGAATCGGATCAATAATTATGCCCTGACGCCACCCCGTGGCTCGTTCGAAATTATGGTCGTATGGCTAAAGGGGGTAGCGCACGAGCCGGGCGAAAAACTGAGGATGGATCGAACAACTGAATCTGATCATCAATTCGGTCTAAGAGACTGCCATACAATATTTTATGACCCTAAGAAAGAATCGGATCAATAATTATGCCCTCACGCCACCCCGTGGCCCGTTCGAAATTTTGGTCGTTTAACCAAAGAGGGTAATACACGAGCCGGAGGAAAAACTGATGGGTCGAACCACTGAATCGGATCATAAATTCGGTCTAGGATCCTGCCAGATAATATTTTATGACCCTTAGAAATAATTGGATCAATAATTATGCCCTCACGCCACCCCGTGGCCCGTTCAAAATTTTGGTCGTATAGCCAAAGGGGGGTAGTACACTAGCCGGAGAAAAAACTGAGGATGGGTCGAACCACTGAATCGGATCATAAATTCGGTCTAGGAGACTGCCCTACAGTATTTTATGACCATAAGAAAGAATCGGATCAATAATTATACCCTCAAGCCACCCCGTGGCTCGTTCGAAATTTTGTCAGTATTGCCAATTGGGGTAGTACACGAGCCGGAGGAAAAACTGAGGATGGGTCGAACAGCTGAATCGGATCATAAATTCGGTTAGGAGACTGCCATACAATATTTTATTACCCTAAGAAAGAATCGGATCAATAATTATGCCCTGACGCCACCCCGTGGCTCGTTCGAAATTATGGTCGTATGGCTAAAGGGGGCAGCGCACGAGCCGGGCGAAAAACTGAGGATGGATCGAACAACTGAATCTGATCATCAATTCGGTCTAAGAGACTGCCATACAATATTTTATGACCCTAAGAAAGAATCGGATCAATAATTATGCCCTCACGCCACCGCGTGGCCCGTTCGAAATTTTGGTCGTATAGCCGAAGGGGGTAGTACACGAGCAGGAGGAAAAACTGAGGATTGATCGATCAACTGAATCGAATCATAAATTCGGTCAAGGAGACTGCCATATAATATTTTATGTCCCTTAGAAAGAATCGGATCAATAATTATGCCCTCACGCCACCCCGTGGCCCGTTCGAAATTTTGGTCGTAATGCCAAAGTAGAGTAGTGCATGAGCCGGAGGAAAAACTGAGGATGGGTCGAACCACTAAATCGGATAATACAATATTTTATGACCATAAGAAAGAATCGGATCAATAATTATACCCTCATGCCACTCCGTGGCTCGTTCAAAATTTTGCCTGTATTGCCAAAGGGGTAGTACACGAGCCGGAGGAAAAACTGAGGATGGCTTGAATCTTGAATCGGATCATAAATTCGGTATAGGATACTGCCATATAATACTTTATAACCCTAAGAAAGAATCGGATCAATAATTATGCCCTCACGCCACCCCGTGGTCGTTCGAAATTTTGGTCGTATAGCCAAAGGGGGTACTACACAAGCTGAAGGAAAAACTGAGGATGGATCGAACAACAAAATCTGATCATCAATTCGGTCAAAGAGAATGCCATATAATATTTTATGACCCTAAGAAAGAATCGGATCAATAATTATGTCCTCACGCTACCCTATGGCGCGTTCGAAATTTTGGTCGTATTGCCAAAAGGGGTAGTACACGAGCAGGATGAAAAACTGAGGATGGATCGAACCACTAAATCGGAAAATAAATTCGGTCTAGGAGATTTCCATACATTATTTTATGACCCTAGGAAATAATCGGATCAATAATTATGCCCTCAAGCCACCCCATGGCCCGTTCGAAATTTTGGTCGTATAGCCAAAGGGTACACGAGCCGGAGGAAAACCTGAGGATGAATCGAACCACTGAATCGGATAATAAATTCGGTCTAGGAGACTTCCACACAAAATTTTATGGTCCTAAGAAAGAATCGGATCAATAATTATGCCCTCACGCCACCCCGTGGCCCGTTCGAAATTTTGGTCGTATTGCCAAAAGGGGTAGTACACGAGCAGGAGGAAAAACTGAGGATGAATCGAACCACTGAATCGGTTAATAAATTCGGTCTAGGAGATTTCCATACAATATTTTATGACCCTAAGAAATAATCGGATCAATAATTATGCCCTCACGCCACCCCATGGCCCGTTCGAAATTTTGGTCGTATAGCCAAAGGGTACACGAGCCAGAGGAAAAACTGAGGATGGGTCGAACCATTGAATCGGATCATAAATTCGGTCTAGGATACTGCCATATAATATTTTATGACCATAAGAAAGAATCGGATCAATAATTATGCTCTCACGCCACCCCGTGGCCCGTTTGTAATTTTGGTCGTATAGCCAAAGGGGGTAGTACACGAGCCGGATGAAAAACTAAGGATGGGTCGAACCATTGAATCGGATAATAAATTCGGTCTAGGATACTGCCATATAATACTTTATGATCCTAAGAAAGAATCGGATCAATAATTATGCCCTCACGCCACCCCGTGGCCCGTTCTAAATTTTGGTCGGATAGCCAAAGGGGATAGTACACGAGCAGAGGGAAAAACTGAGGATGGATCGAACAACTGAATCTGATCATAAATTCGGTCTAAGAGACGGACATACAATATTTTATAACCCTAAGAAAGAATAGGATCAATAATTATACCATCACGCCACCACGTGGCCCGTTCGAAATTTTGGTCGTGTAACCAAAGGGGGTAATACAAGAGCCGGAGAAAAAACTGATGGGTCGAACCACTGAATCGGATCATAAATTCGGTCTAGGATACTGCCAGATAATATTTTATGACCCTGAGAAATAATCTGATCAATAAATATGCCCTCACGCCACCCCGTGGCCCGTTCGAAATTTTGGTCGTATTACGAAAGGGGGTAGTACACGAGCCGGAGAAAAAACTGAGGATGGGTTGAACAACTGAATCGGATCATAAATTCGGACTAGGAGATTTCCATACAATATTTTATGACCCTAAGAAATAATCGGATCAATAATTATGCCCTCACGCCACCCCATGGCCCGTTCGAAATTTTGGTCGTATAGCCAAAGGGTACACGAGCCGGAGGAAAAACTGAGGATGGGTCGAACCATTGAATCAGATCATAAATTCGGTCTAGGATACTGCCATATAATATTTTATGACCATAAGAAAGAATCGGATCAATAATTATGCCCTCACGCCACCCCGTGGCCCGTTTGTAATTTTGGTCGTATAGCCAAAGGGGGTAGTACACGAGCCGGATGAAAAACTAAGGATGGGTTGAACCATTGAATCGGATCATAAATTCGGTCTAGAATACTGCCATATAATACTTTATGATCCTAAGAAAGAATCGGATCAATAATTATGCCCTCACGCCACCCCGTGGCCCATTATAAATTTTGGTCGTATAGTCAAAGGGGGTAGTACACGAGCCGGAGGAAAAACTGAGGATGGGTCGAACCATTGAATCGGATCATAAATTCGGTCTAGGATACTTCCATAAAATACTTTATGACCCTAAGAAAGAATCGGATCAATAATTATGCCCTCACGACACCCCGTGGCCCGTTCGAAATTTTGGTCGTATTGCCAAGGGGGTGGTACACGAGCAGGAGGAAAAACTGAGGATGGGTCGAACAATTGAATCGGATAATAAATTCGGTCTAGGGTACTGCCATATAATACTTTATGACCCTAAGAAAGAATCGGATCAATAATTATGCCCTCACGCCACCCCGTGGCCCGTTCGAAATTTTGGTCGTATAGCCAAAGGGGGTAGTACACGAGCCGGAGTAATAACTGAGGATGGGTCGAACCATTGAATCGGATCATAAATTCGGTCTAGGAGATTTCCATACAATATTTTATGACCCTAAGAAATAATCGGCTCAACAATTATGCACTCACGCCACCCCATGGCCCGTTCGAAATTTTGGTCGTATAGCCAAAGGGTACACGAGCCGGAGGAAAAACTGAGGATGGGTCGAACCATTGAATCGGATCATAAATTCGGTCTAGCATACTGCCATATAATATTTTATTACCATAAGAATGAATCGGATCAATAAACATGCCCTCACGCCACCCCGTGGCCCGTTCGTAATTTTGGTCGTATAGCAAAAGGGGGTAGTACACGAGCCGGAGGAAAAACTGAGGATGGGTCGAACCATTGAATCGGATCATAAATTCAGTCTAGGATACTGCCATATAATATTTTATGACCCTAAGAAAGAATCGGATCAATAATTATGCCCTCACGCCACCCCGTGGCCCGTTCGAAATTTTGGTCGTATTGCCAAAGGGGGTAGTACACGAGCCGGAGGAAAAACTGAGGATGGGTCGAACCATTGAATCGGATCATAAATTCGGTCTAGGATACTGCCATATAATACTTTATGACCCTAAGAAAGAATCGGATCAATAATAATGCCCTCACGCCACCGCGTGGCCCGTTCGAAATTTTGGTCGTATAGCCAAAGAGGGTAGTACACGAGCCGGAGGAAAAACAGAGGATGGGTCGAACCATTGAATCGGATCATAAATTTGGTCTAGGATATTTCCATATAATACTTTATGACCCTAAGAAAGAATCGGATCAATAATTATGCCCTCACGCCACCCCGTGGCCCGTTCGAAATTTTGGTCGTATTGCCAAAGGGGGTAGTACACGAACAGGAGGAAAAACTGAGGATGAATCAAACAAATGAATCAGATAATAAATTTGGTCTAGCAGATTTCCATACTATATTTTATGACCCTAAGAAATAATTGGATCAATAATTATGCGCTCACGCCACCCCATGGCCCGTTCGAAATTTTGGTCGTATAGCCAAAGGGGGTAGTACACTAGCCGGAGGAAAAACTAGGGATGGGTCGAACCATTGAATGGGATCATAAATTCGGTCTATGATACTTCCATATAATACTTTATGTCCCTAAGAAAGAATAGGATCAATAATTATGCCCTCACGACACCACGTGGCCCGTTCGAAATTTTGTTCGTATTGCCAAAGGGGGTAGTACACGAGCAGGAGGAAAAACTGAGGATGGGTCGAACCATTGAATCGGATCATAAATTCGGTCTAGAATACTGCCATATAATACTTTATGACCCTAAGAAAGAATCGGATCAATAATTATGCCCTCACGCCACCCCGTGGCCCGTTAGAAATTTTGGTCGTATTGCCAAAGGGGGTAGTACATGAGCCGGAGGAAAAACTGAGGATGGGTCGAACCATTGAATCGGATCATAAATTCGGTCTAGGATACTTCCATATATTACTTTATGACCCTAAGAAAGAATCGGATCAATAATTATGCCCTCACGACACCCCGTGGCCCATTCGAAATTTTGGTCGTATAGCCAAAGGGGGTAGTACACGAGGAGAAGGAAAAACTGAGGATGGGTCGAACCATTGAATCGGATCATAAATTCATTCTAGGATACTGCCATATAATACTTTATGACCCTAAGAAAGAATCGGATCAATAATAATGCCCACACGCCACCTTGTGGCCCGTTCGAAATTTTGGTCGTATAGCCAAAGGGGGTAGTACACGAGCCGGAGGAAAAACAAAGGATGGGTCGAACCATTGAATCGGATCATAAATTTGGTCTAGGATATTTCCATATAATACTTTATGACCCTAAGAAAGAATCGGATCAATAATTATGCCCTCACGCCACCCCGTGGCCCGTTCGAAATTTTGGTCGTATTGCCAAAGGGGGTAGTACACGAGCAGGAGGAAAAACTGAGGATGAATCGAACAAATGAATCAGATAATAAATTTGGTCTAGCAGATTTCCATACTATATTTTATGACCCTAAGAAATAATTGGATCAATAATTATGCGCTCACGCCACCCCATGGCCCGTTCGAAATTTTGGTCGTATAGCCAAAGGGGGTAGTACACGAGCCAGAGGAAAAACTAGGGATGGGTCGAACCATTGAATCGGATCATAAATTCGGTCTATGATACTTCCATATAATACTTTATGTCCCTAAGAAAGAATCGGATCAATAATTATGCCCTCACGACACCACGTGGCCCGTTCGAAATTTTGTTCGTATTGCAAAGGGGGTAGTACACGAGTAGGAGGAAAAACTGAGGATGGGTCGAACCATTGAATCGGATCATAAATTCGGTCTAGAATACTGCCATATAATACTTTATGACCCTAAGAAAGAATCGGATCAATAATTATGCCCTCACGCCACCCCGTGGCCCGTACATGAGCCGGAGGAAAAACTGAGGATGGGTCGAACCATTGAATCGGATCATAAATTCGGTCTTGGATACTGCCATATAATATTTTATGACCAGAATAAAGAATCGGATCAATAATTATGCCCTCACGCCACCCCGTGGCCCGTTCGTAATTTTGGTCGTATAGCCAAAGGGGGTAGTACATGAGCCGGAGGAAAAACTGAGGATGGGTCGAACCATTGAATCAGATCATAACTTCGGTCTAGGAGATTTCCATACAATATTTTATGACCCTAAGAAATAATCGGATCAATAATTATGCCCTCACGCCACCCCATGGCCCGTTCGAAATTTTGGTCGTATAGCTAAAGGGTACACGAGCCGGAGGAAAAACTGAGGATGGGTCGAACCATTGAATCGGATCATAAATTCGGTCTAGGATACTGCCATATAATATTTTATTACCATAAGAAAGAATCGGATCAATAAACATGCCCTCACGCCACCCCGTGGCCCGTTCGTAATTTTGGTCGTATAGCCAAAGGCACGAGCCGGAGGAAAAACTGAGGATAGGTCGAACCATTGAATCGGATCATAACTTCGGTCTAGGAGATTTCCATACAATATTTTATGACCCTAAGAAATAATCGGATCAATAATTATGCCCTCACGCCACCCCATGGCCCGTTCGAAATTTTGGTCGTATAGCCAAAGGGTACACGAGCCGGAGGAAAAACTGAGGATGGGTCGAACCATTGAATCGGATCATAAATTCGGTCTAGGATACTGCCATATAATATTTTATTACCATAAGAATGAATCGGATCAATAAACATGCCCTCACGCCACCCCGTGGCCCGTTCGTAATTTTGGTCGTATAGCCAAAGGGGGTAGTACACGAGCCAGAGGAAAAACTGAGGATGGGTCGAACCATTGAATCGGATCATAAATTCAGTCTAGGATACTGCCATATAATACTTTATGACCCTAAGAATGAATCGGATCAATAATTATGCCCTCACGCCACCCCGTGGCCCGTTCGAAATTTTGGTCGTATTGCCAAAGGGGGTAGTACACGAGCCGGAGGAAAAACTGAGGATGGGTCGAACCATTGGATCGGATCATAAATTCGGTCTAGGATACTTCCATATAATACTTTATGACCCTAAGAAAGAATCGGATCAATAATTATGCCCTCACGACACCACGTGGCCCGTTCGAAATTTCGGTTGTATATTCAAAGGGGGTAGTAAACGAGCCGGAGGAAAAACTGAGGATGGGTCGAACCATTGAATCGGATCATAAATTCGGTCTAGGATACTTCCATATAATACTTTATGACCCTAAGAAAGAATCGGATCAATAATTATGCCCTCACGACACCACGTGGCCCGTTCGAAATTTTGGTTGTATTGCCAAAGGGGGTAGTACACGAGCAGGAGGAAAAACTGAGGATGGGTCGAACCATTGAATCGGATCATAAATTCGGTCTAGAATACTGCCATATAATACTTTATGACCCTAAGAAAGAATCGGATCAATAATTATGCCCTCACGCCACCTCGTGGCCCGTTCGAAATTTTGGTCGTATTGCCAAAGGGGGTAGTACACGAGCCGGAGGAAAAACTGAGGATGGGTCGAACCATTGAATCGGATCATAAATTCGGTCTTGGATACTGCCATATAATATTTTATGACCATAATAAAGAATCGGATCAATAATTATGCCCCCACGCCACCCCGTGGCCCATTCGTAATTTTGGTCGTATAGCCAAAGGGGGTAGTACACGAGCCGGAGGAAAAACTGAGGATGGGTCGAACCATTGAATCGGATCATAACTTCGGTCTAGGAGATTTCCATATAATATTTTATGACCCTAAGAAATAATCGGATCAATAATTATGCCCTCACGCCACCCCATGGCCCGTTCGAAATTTTGGTCGTATAGCCAAAGGGTACACGACTCGGAGGAAAAACTGAGAATTGGTCGAACCATTGAATCGTATCATAAATTTGGTTTAGGATACTGCCATATAATATTTTATGACCATAAGAAAGAATCGGATCAATAATTATGCCCTCACGCCACCCCGTGGCCCGTTCGTAATTTTGGTCGTATAGCCAAAGGGGGTAGTACACGAGCAGGAGGAAAAACTGAGGATGGGTCGAACCATTGAATCGGATCATAAATTCGGTCTAGAATACTGCCATAATACTTTATGACCCTAACAAAGAATCGGATCAATAATTATGCCCTCACGCCACCCCGTGGCGCGTTAGAAATTTTTGTCGTATAGCCAAAGGGGATAGTACACGAGCCGGAGTAAAAACTGAGGATGGGTCGAACCATTGAATCGGATCATAAATTCGGTCTAGGATACTTCCATATAATACTTTAAGACCTTAAGAAAGAATCGGATCAATAATTATGCCCTCACGACACCCCGTGGGCCGTTCGAAATTTTGGTCGTATTACCAAAGGGGGTAGGTAGTACACGAGCCGGAGGAAAAACTGAGGATGGGTCGACCCATTGAATCGGATCATAAATTCGGTCTAGGATACTGCCATATAATACTTTATGACCCTAAGAAAGAATCAGATCAATAATTATGCCCTCTCGCCACCCCATGGCCCGTTCGAAATTTTGGTCGTATTGCCAAAAGGGGTAGTACACGAGCCGGAGGAAAAACTTCGGATGGGTTGAACCATTGAATCGGATCATAAATTCGGTCTTGGATACTGCCATATAATATTTTATAACCATAAGAAAGAATCGGATCAATAATTATGCCCTCACGCCACCCCGTGGCCCGTTCGTAAATTTGTCGTATAGCCAAAGGGGGTAGTACACGAGCCGGTGGAAAAACAGAGGATGGGTCGAACCATTGAATCGGATCATAAATTCGGTCTAGGAGATTTCCATACAATATTTTATGACCCTAAGAAATAATCGGATCAATAATTATGCCCTCACGCCACCCCATGGCCCGTTCGAAATTTTGGTCGTATAGCCAAAGGGTACACGAGCAGGAGGAAAAACTGAGGATGGGTCGAACCATTGAATCGGATCATAAATTCGATCTAGGATACTGCCATATAATATTTTATGACCATAAGAAAGAATCGGATCAAAAATTATGCCCTCACGCCACCCCGTGGCCCGTTCGAAATTTTGGTCGTATTGCCAAAGGGGGTAGTACACGAGCCGGAGGAATAACTGAGGATGGGTCGAACCATTGAATCGGATCATAAATTCGGTCTAGGAGATTTCCATACAATATTTTATGACCCTAAGAAATAATCGGATCAATAATTATGCCCTCACGCCACCCCATGGCCCGTTCGAAATTTTGGTCGTATAGCCAAAGGGTACACGAGCAGGAGGAAAAACTGAGGATGGGTCGAACCATTGAATCGGATCATAAATTCGGTCTAGGATACTGCCATATAATACTTTATGACCCTAAGAAAGAATCGGATCAATAATTATGCCCTCACGCCACCCCGTGACGCGTTAGAAATTTTTGTCGTATAGCCAAAGGGGGTAGTACACGAGTCGGAGTAAAAACTGAGGATGGGTCGAACCATTGAATCGGATCATAAATTCGGTCTAGGATACTTCCATATAATACTTTATGACCTTAAGAAAGAATCGGATCAATAATTATGCCCTCACGACACCCCGTGGCCCGTTCGAAATTTTGGTCGTATTACCAAAGGGGGTAGGTAGTACACGAGCCGGAGGAAAAACTGAGGATGGGTCGACCCATTGAATCGGATCATAAATTCGGTCTAGGATACTGCCATATAATACTTTATGACCCTAAGAAAGAATCAGATCAATAATTATGCCCTCTCGCAACCCCGTGGCCCGTTCGAAATTTTGGTCGTATTGCCAAAAGGGGTAGTACACGAGCCGGAGGAAAAACTTCGGATGGGTCGAACCATTGAATCGGATCATAAATTCGGTTTAGGATACTGCCATATAATATTTTATAACCATAAGAAAGAATCGGATCAATAATTATGCCCTCACGCCACCCCGTGGCCCGTTCGTAATTTTGGTCGTATAGCCAAAGGGGGTAGTACACGAGCCGGTGGAAAAACAGAGGATGGGTCGAACCATTGAATCGGATCATAAATTCAGTCTAGGATACTGCCATATAATACTTTATGACCCTAAGAAAGAATCGGATCAATAATTATGCCCTCACGCCACCCCGTGGCCCGTTCGAAATTTTGGTCGTATTGCCAAAGGGGGTAGTACACGAGCCGGAGGAAAAACTGAGGATGGGTCGAACCATTGGATCGGATCATAAATTCGGTCTAGGATACTTCCATATAATACTTTATGACCCTAAGAAATAATCGGATCAATAATTATGCCCTCACGACACCACGTGGCCCGTTCGAAATTTCGGTTGTATATTCAAAGGGGGTAGTAAACGAGCCGGAGGAAAAACTGAGGATGGGTCGAACCATTGAATCGGATCATAAATTCGGTCTAGGATACTTCCATATAATACTTTATGACCCTAAGAAAGAATCAGATCAATAATTATGCCCTCACGACACCACGTGGCCCGTTCGAAATTTTGGTTGTATTGCCAAAGGGGGTAGTACACGAGCAGGAGGAAAAACTGAGGATGGGTCGAACCATTGAATCGGATCATAAATTCGGTCTAGAATACTGCCATATAATACTTTATGACCCTAAGAAAGAATCGGATCAATAATTATGCCCTCACGCCACCTCGTGGCCCGTTCGAAATTTTGGTCGTATTGCCAAAGGGGGTAGTACACGAGCCGGAGGAAAAACTGAGGATGGGTCGAACCATTGAATCGGATCATAAATTCGGTCTTGGATACTGCCATATAATATTTTATGACCATAATAAAGAATCGGATCAATAATTATGCCCCCACGCCACCCCGTGGCCCGTTCGTAATTTTGGTCGTATAGCCAAAGGGGGTAGTACACGAGCCGGAGGAAAAACTGAGGATGGGTCGAACCATTGAATCGGATCATAACTTCGGTCTAGGAGATTTCCATACAATATTTTATGACCCTAAGAAATAATCGGATCAATAATTATGCCCTCACGCCACCCCATGGCCCGTTCGAAATTTTGGTCGTATAGCCAAAGGGTACACGAGCAGGAGGAAAAACTGAGGATGGGTCGAACCATTGAATCGGATCATAAATTCGATCTAGGATACTGCCATATAATATTTTATGACCATAAGAAAGAATCGGATCAATAATTATGCCCTCACGCCACCCCGTGGCCCGTTCGAAATTTTGGTCGTATTGCCAAAGGGGGTAGTACACGAGCCGGAGGAATAACTGAGGATGGGTCGAACCATTGAATCGGATCATAAATTCGGTCTAGGAGATTTCCATACAATATTTTATGACCCTAAGAAATAATCGGATCAATAATTATGCCCTCACGCCACCCCATGGCCTGTTCGAAATTTTGGTCGTATAGCCAAAGGGTACACGAGCAGGAGGAAAAACTGAGGATGGGTCGAACCATTGAATCGGATCATAAATTCGGTCTAGGATACTGCCATATAATACTTTATGACCCTAAGAAAGAATCGGATCAATAATTATGCCCTCACGCCACCCCGTGACGCGTTAGAAATTTTTGTCGTATAGCCAAAGGGGGTAGTACACGAGCCGGAGTAAAAACTGAGGATGGGTCGAACCATTGAATCGGATCATAAATTCGGTCTAGGATACTTCCATATAATACTTTATGTCCTTAAGAAAGAATCGGATCAATAATTATGCCCTCACGACACCCCGTGGCCCGTTCGAAATTTTGGTCGTATTACCAAAGGGGGTAGGTAGTACACGAGCCGGAGGAAAAACTGAGGATGGGTCGACCCATTGAATCGGATCATAAATTCGGTCTAGGATACTGCCATATAATACTTTATGACCCTAAGAAAGAATCAGATCAATAATTATGCCCTCTCGCCACCCCGTGGCCCGTTCGAAATTTTGGTCGTATTGCCAAAAGGGGTAGTACACGAGCCGGAGGAAAAACTTCGGATGGGTCGAACCATTGAATCGGATCATAAATTCGGTCTAGGATACTGCCATATAATATTTTATAACCATAAGAAAGAATCGGATCAATAATTATGCCCTCACGCCACCCCGTGGCCCGTTCGTAATTTTGGTCGTATAGCCAAAGGGGGTAGTACACGAGCCGGTGGAAAAACAGAGGATGGGTCGAACCATTGAATCGGATCATAAATTCGGTCTAGGAGATTTCCATACAATATTTTATGACCCTAAGAAATAATCGGATCAATAATTATGCCCTCACGCCACCCCATGGCCCGTTCGAAATTTTGGTCGTATAGCCAAAGGGTACACGAGCAGGAGGAAAAACTGAGGATGGGTCGAACCATTGAATCGGATCATAAATTCGGTCTAGGATACTGCCATATCATATTTTATGAACATAAGAAAGAATCGGATCAATAATTATGCCCTCACGCCACCCCGTGGCCCGTTCGTAATTTTGGTCGTATAGCCAAAGGGGGTAGTACACGAGCCGGAGGAAAAACTGAGGATGGGTCGAACCATTGAATCGGATCATAAATTCAGTCTAGGAGATTTCCATACAATATTTTATGACCCTAAGAAATAATCGGATCAATAATTATGCCCTCACGCCACCCCATGGCCCGTTCGAAATTTTGGTCGTATAGCCAAAGGGTACACGAGCAGGAGGAAAAACTGAGGATGGGTCGAACCATTGAATCGGATCATAAATTCGGTCTAGGATACTGCCATATAATACTTTATGACCCTAAGAAAGAATCGGATCAATAATTATGCCCTCACGCCACCCCGTGGCGCGTTAGAAATTTTTGTCGTATAGCCAAAGGGGGTAGTACACGAGCCGGAGTAAAAACTGAGGATGGGTCGAACCATTGAATCGGATCATAAATTCGGTCTAGGATACTTCCATATAATACTTTATGACCTTAAGAAAGAATCGGATCAATTATTATGCCCTCACGACACCCCGTGGCCCGTTCGAAATTTTGGTCGTATTACCAAAGGGGGTAGGTAGTACACGAGCCGGAGGAAAAACTGAGGATGGGTCGACCCATTGAATCGGATCATAAATTCGGTCTAGGATATTGCCATATTATACTTTATGACCCTAAGAAAGAATCAGATCAATAATTATGCCCTCTCGCCACCCCGTGGCCCGTTCGAAATTTTGGTCGTATTGCCAAAAGGGGTAGTACACGAGCCGGAGGAAAAACTTCGGATGGGTCGAACCATTGAATCGGATCATAAATTCGGTCTAGGATACTGCCATATAATATTTTATAACCATAAGAAAGAATCGGATCAATAATTATGCCCTCACGCCACCCCGTGGCCCGTTCGTAATTTTGGTCGTATAGCCAAAGGGGGTAGTACACGAGCCGGTGGAAAAACAGAGGATGGGTCGAACCATTGAATCGGATCATAAATTCGGTCTAGGAGATTTCCATACAATATTTTATGACCCTAAGAAATAATCGGATCAATAATTATGCCCTCACGCCACCCCATGGCCCGTTCGAAATTTTGGTCGTATAGCCAAAGGGTACACGAGCAGGAGGAAAAACTGAGGATGGGTCGAACCATTGAATCGGATCATAAATTCGGTCTAGGATACTGCCATATCATATTTTATGAACATAAGAAAGAATCGGATCAATAATTATGCCCTCACGCCACCCCGTGGCCCGTTCGTAATTTTGGTCGTATAGCCAAAGGGGGTAGTACACGAGCCGGAGGAAAAACTGAGGATGGGTCGAACCATTGAATCGGATCATAAATTCAGTCTAGGAGATTTCCATACAATATTTTATGACCCTAAGAAATAATCGGATCAATAATTATGCCCTCACGCCACCCCATGGCCCGTTCGAAATTTTGGTCGTATAGCCAAAGGGTACACGAGCAGGAGGAAAAACTGAGGATGGGTCGAACCATTGAATCGGATCATAAATTCGGTCTAGGATACTGCCATATAATACTTTATGACCCTAAGAAAGAATCGGATCAATAATTATGCCCTCACGCCACCCCGTGGCGCGTTAGAAATTTTTGTCGTATAGCCAAAGGGGGTAGTACACGAGCCGGAGTAAAAACTGAGGATGGGTCGAACCATTGAATCGGATCATAAATTCGGTCTAGGATACTTCCATATAATACTTTATGACCTTAAGAAAGAATCGGATCAATTATTATGCCCTCACGACACCCCGTGGCCCGTTCGAAATTTTGGTCGTATTACCAAAGGGGGTAGGTAGTACACGAGCCGGAGGAAAAACTGAGGATGGGTCGACCCATTGAATCGGATCATAAATTCGGTCTAGGATACTGCCATATAATACTTTATGACCCTAAGAAAGAATCAGATCAATAATTATGCCCTCTCGCCACCCCGTGGCCCGTTCGAAATTTTGGTCGTATTGCCAAAAGGGGTAGTACACGAGCCGGAGGAAAAACTTCGGATGGGTCGAACCATTGAATCGGATCATAAATTCGGTCTAGGATACTGCCATATAATGTTTTATAACCATAAGAAAGAATCGGATCAATAATTATGCCCTCACGCCACCCCGTGGCCCGTTCGTAATTTTGGTCGTATAGCCAAAGGGGGTAGTACACGAGCCGGTGGAAAAACAGAGGATGGGTCGAACCATTGAATCGGATCATAAATTCGGTCTAGGAGATTTCCATACAATATTTTATGACCCTAAGAAATAATCGGATCAATAATTATGCCCTCACGCCACCCCATGGCCCGTTCGAAATTTTGGTCGTATTGCCAAAGGGTACACGAGCAGGAGGAAAAACTGAGGATGGGTCGAACCATTGAATCGGATCATAAATTCGGTCTAGGATACTGCCATATAATATTTTATGACCATAAGAAAGAATCGGATCAATAATTATGCCCACACGCCACCCCGTGGCCCGTTCGTAATTTTGGTCGTATAGCCAAAGGGGGTAGTACACGAGCCGGAGGAAAAACTGAGGATGGGTCGAACCATTGAATCAGATCATAAATTCGGTCTAGGAGATTTCCATACAATATTTTATGACCCTAAGAAATAATCGGATCAATAATTATGCCCTCACGCCACCCCATTGCCCGTTCAAAATTTTGGTCGTATAGCCAAAGGGTACACGAGCAGGAGGAAAAACTGAGGATGGGTCGAACCATTGAATCGGATCATAAATTCGGTCTAGGATACTGCCATATAATATTTTATGACCATAAGAAAGAATCGGATCAATAATTATGCCCTCACGCCACCCCGTGGCCCGTTCGTAATTTTGGTCGTATAGCCAAAGGGGGTAGTACACGAGCCGGAGAAAAAACTGAGGTTGGGTCGAACCATTGAATCGGATCATAAATTCGGTCTAGGATACTGCCATATAATAATTTATGACCCTAAGAAAGAATCGGATAAATAATTATGCCCTCAAGCAACCCCGTGGCCCGTTAGAAATTTTGGTCGTATAGCCAAAGGGGGTAGTACACGAGCCGGAGGAAAAACTGAGGATGGGTCAAACAATTGAATCGGATCATAAATTCGGTCTAGGATACTTCTATATAATACTTTATGACCCTAAGAAAATATCGGATCAATAATTATGCCCTCACGACACCCCGTGGCCAGTTCGAAATTTTGGTCGTATAGCCAAAAAGGGTAGTACACGAGCCGGAGGAAAAACTGAGGATGGGTCGAACCATTGAATCGGATCGTAAATTCGGTCTAGGATACTGCCATATAATATTTTATGACCATAAGAAAGAATCGGATCAATAATTATGCCCTCACGCCACCCCGTGGCCCGTTCGAAATTTTGGTCGTATAGCCAAAGGGGGTAGTACACGAGCCGGAGGAAAAACTGAGGTTGGTTCGAACCATTGAATCAGATCATAAATTCGGTTTAGGATACTGCCATATAATACTTTATGACCCTAAGAAAGAATCGGATCAATAATTATGCCCTCACGCCACCCCGTGGCCCGTTAGAAATTTTGGTCGTATAGCCAAAGGGGGTAGTACACGAGCCGGAGGAAATATTGAGGATTGGTCGAACCATTGAATCGGATCGTAAATTCGGTCTAGGGTACTTCCATATAATACTTTATGACCCTAAGAAAGAATCAGATCAATAATTATGCCCTCACGACACCCCGTGGCCCGTTCGTAATTTTGGTCGTATAGCCAAAGGGGGTAGTACACGAGCCGGAGAAAAAACTGAGGTTGGGTCGAACCATTGAATCGGATCATAAATTCGGTCTAGGATACTGCCATATAATAATTTATGACCCTAAGAAAGAATCGGATAAATAATTATGCCCTCAAGCAACCCCGTGGCCCGTTAGAAATTTTGGTCGTATAGCCAAAGGGGGTAGTACACGAGCCGGAGGAAAAACTGAGGATGGGTCAAACAATTGAATCGGATCATAAATTCGGTCTAGGATACTTCTATATAATACTTTATGACCCTAAGAAAATATCGGATCAATAATTATGCCCTCACGACACCCCGTGGCCAGTTCGAAATTTTGGTCGTATAGCCAAAAAGGGTAGTACACGAGCCGGAGGAAAAACTGAGGATGGGTCGAACCATTGAATCGGATCGTAAATTCGGTCTAGGATACTGCCATATAATATTTTATGACCATAAGAAAGAATCGGATCAATAATTATGCCCTCACGCCACCCCGTGGCCCGTTCGAAATTTTGGTCGTATAGCCAAAGGGGGTAGTACACGAGCCGGAGGAAAAACTGAGGTTGGTTCGAACCATTGAATCAGATCATAAATTCGGTTTAGGATACTGCCATATAATACTTTATGACCCTAAGAAAGAATCGGATCAATAATTATGCCCTCACGCCACCACGTGGCCCGTTAGAAATTTTGGTCGTATAGCCAAAGAGGGTAGTACACGAGCCGGAGGAAATATTGAGGATTGGTCGAACCATTGAATCGGATCGTAAATTCGGTCTAGGGTACTTCCATATAATACTTTATGACCCTAAGAAAGAATCAGATCAATAATTATGCCCTCACGACACCCCGTGGCCCGTTCGAAATTTTGGTCGTATTGCCAAAGGGGGTAGTACACGATCAGTAGGAAAAACTGAGGATGGGTCGAACCATTGAATCGGATCATAAATTCGGTCTAGGATACGGCCATATAATACTTTATGACCCTATGAAAGAATCGGATCAATAATTATGCCATCACGCCACCCCGTGGCCCGTTCGAAATTTTGGTTGTATAGCCAAAGGGGGTAGTACACGAGCCGGAGGGAAAACTGAGGATGGGTCGAACCATTGAATCGGATCATAAATTCGGTCTAGGATACTTCCATATAATACTTTATGACCCTAAGAAAGCATCGGATCAATAATTACGCCTTCACGCCACCCCGTGGCCCGTTAGAAATTTTGGTCGTATAGCCAAAGGGGGTAGTACACGAGCCGGAGGAAAAACTGAGGATGGGTCAAACAATTGAATCGGATCATAAATTTGGTCTAGCAGATTTCCATACTATATTTTATGACCCTAAGAAATAATCGGATCAATAATTATGCGCTTACGCCACCCCATGGCCCGTTCGAAATTTTGGTCGAATAGCCAAAGGGGGTAGTACACGAGCCTGTGGAAAAACAGAGGATGGGTCGAACCATTGAATCGGATCATAAATTCGGTCTAGGATACAGCCATATAATATTTTATAACCATAAGAAAGAATCGGATCAATAATTATGCCCTCACGCCACCCCGTGGCCCGTTCGTAATTTTGGTCGTATAGCCAAATGGGGTAGTACACGAGCCGGTGGAAAAACAGAGGATGGGTCGAACCATTGAATCGGATCATAAATTCGGTCTAGGAGATTTCCATACAATATTTTATGACCCTAAGAAATAATCGGATCAATAATTATGCCCTCACCCCACCCCATGGCCCGTTCGAAATTTTGGTCGTATAGCCAAAGGGTACACGAGCAGGAGGAAAACCTGAGGATGGGTCGAACCATTGAATCGGATCATAAATTCGGTCAAGGATACTGCCATATAATATTTTATGACCATAAGAAAGAATCGGATCAATAATTATGCCCTCACGCCACCCCGTGGCCAGTTCGTAATTTTGGTCGTATAGCCAAAGGGGGTAGTACACGAGCCGGAGGAAAAACTGAGGATGGGTCGAACCATTGAATCGGATCATAAATTCGGTCTAGGAGATTTCCATACAATATTTTATGACCCTAAGAAATAATCGGATCAATAATTATGCCCTCACGCCACCCCATGGCCGGTTCGAAATTTTGGTCGTATAGCCAAAGGGTACACGAGCAGGAGGAAGAACTGAGGATGGGTCGAACCATTGAATCGGAACATAAATTCGGTCTAGGATACTGCCATATAATATTTTATGACCATAAGAAAGAATCGGATCAATAATTATGCCCTCACGCCACCCCGTGGCCCGTTAGAAATTTTGGTCGTATAGCCAAAGGGGGTAGTACACGAGCCGGAGGAAAAACTGAGGATGGGTCGAACAATTGAATCGGATCATAAATTCGGTCTAGGTTACTTCTATATAATACTTTATGACCCTAAGAAAATATCGGATCAATAATTATGCCCTCACGACACCCCGTGGCCAGTTCGAAATTTTGGTCGTATAGCCAAAGGTAGTACACGAGCCGGAGGAAAAACTGAGGATGGGTCGAACCATTGAATCGGATCATGAATTCGGTCTAGGATACTGCCATATAATATTTTATGACCATAAGAAAGAATCGGATCAATAATTATGCCCTCACGCCACCCCGTGGCCCGTTCGAAATTTTGGTCGTATAGCCAAAGGGGGTAGTACACGAGCCGGAGGAAAAACTGAGGTTGGGAACCATTGAATCGGATCATATATTCGGTTTAGGATACTGCCATATAATACTTTATGACCCTAAGAAAGAATCGGATCAATAATTATGCCCTCACGCCACCCCCTGGCCCGTTAGAAATTTTGGTCGTATAGCCAAAGGGGGTAGTACACGAGCCTGATGAAATATTGAGGATGGGTCGAACCATTGAATCGGATCATAAATTCGGTCTAGGATACTTCCATATAATACTTTATGACCCTAAGAAAGAATCAGATCAATAATTATGCCCTCACGACACCTCGTGGCCCGTTCGAAATTTTGGTCGTATTGCCAAAGGGGGTAGTACACGAGCAGTAGGAAAAACTGAGGATGGGTCGAACCATTGAATCGGATCATAAATTCGGTCTAGGATACAGCCATATAATACTTTATGACCCTAAGAAAGAATCGGATCAATAATTATGCCCTCACGCCACCCCGTGGCCCGTTCGAAATTTTGGTCGTATAGCCAAAGGGGGTAGTACACGAGCCGGAGGGAAAACTGAGGATGGGTCGAACCATTGAATCGGATCATAAATTCGGTCTAGGATACTTCCATATAATACTTTATGACCCTAAGAAAGAATCGGATCAATAATTATGCCCTCACGCCACCCCGTGGCCCGTTCGAAATTTTGTTCGTATTGCCAAAGGGAGTAGTACACGAGCAGGAGGAAAAACTGAGGATGGATCGAACAAATGAATCAGATAATAAATTTGGTCTAGCAGATTTCCGTACTATATTTTATGACCATAAGAAATAATCGGATCAATAATTATGCCCTCACGCCACCTCATGGCCGGTTCGAAATTTTGGTCGTATAGCCAAAGGGTACACGAGCAGGAGGAAGAACTGAGGATGGGTCGAACCATTGAATCGGATCATAAATTCGGTCTAGGATACTGCCATATAATATTTTATGACCATAAGAAAGAATCGGATCAATAATTATGCCCTCACGCCACCCCGTGGCCCGTTAGAAATTTTGGTCGTATAGCCAAAGGGGGTAGTACACGAGCCGGAGGAAAAACTGAGGATGGGTCGAACAATTGAATCGGATCATAAATTCGGTCTAGGTTACTTCTATATAATACTTTATGACCCTAAGAAAATATCGGATCAATAATTATGCCCTCACGACACCCCGTGGCCAGTTCGAAATTTTGGTCGTATAGCCAAAGGTAGTACACGAGCCGGAGGAAAAACTGAGGATGGGTCGAACCATTGAATCGGATCATGAATTCGGTCTAGGATACTGCCATATAATATTTTATGACCATAAGAAAGAATCGGATCAATAATTATGCCCTCACGCCACCCCGTGGCCCGTTCGAAATTTTGGTCGTATAGCCAAAGGGGGTAGTACACGAGCCGGAGGAAAAACTGAGGTTGGGTCGAACCATTGAATCGGATCATATATTCGGTTTAGGATACTGCCATATAATACTTTATGACCCTAAGAAAGAATCGGATCAATAATTATGCCCTCACGCCACCCCCTGGCCCGTTAGAAATTTTGGTCGTATAGCCAAAGGGGGTAGTACACGAGCCTGATGAAATATTGAGGATGGGTCGAACCATTGAATCGGATCATAAATTCGGTCTAGGATACTTCCATATAATACTTTATGACCCTAAGAAAGAATCAGATCAATAATTATGCCCTCACGACACCTCGTGGCCCGTTCGAAATTTTGGTCGTATTGCCAAAGGGGGTAGTACACGAGCAGTAGGAAAAACTGAGGATGGGTCGAACCATTGAATCGGATCATAAATTCGGTCTAGGATACAGCCATATAATACTTTATGACCCTAAGAAAGAATCGGATCAATAATTATGCCCTCACGCCACCCCGTGGCCCGTTCGAAATTTTGGTCGTATAGCCAAAGGGGGTAGTACACGAGCCGGAGGGAAAACTGAGGATGGGTCGAACCATTGAATCGGATCATAAATTCGGTCTAGGATACTTCCATATAATACTTTATGACCCTAAGAAAGAATCGGATCAATAATTATGCCCTCACGCCACCCCGTGGCCCGTTCGAAATTTTGTTCGTATTGCCAAAGGGAGTAGTACACGAGCAGGAGGAAAAACTGAGGATGGATCGAACAAATGAATCAGATAATAAATTTGGTCTAGCAGATTTCCGTACTATATTTTATGACCATAAGAAATAATCGGATCAATAATTATGCCCTCACGCCACCCCATGGCCGGTTCGAAATTTTGGTCGTATAGCCAAAGGGTACACGAGCAGGAGGAAGAACTGAGGATGGGTCGAACCATTGAATCGGATCATAAATTCGGTCTAGGATACTGCCATATAATATTTTATGACCATAAGAAAGAATCGGATCAATAATTATGCCCTCACGCCACCCCGTGGCCCGTTAGAAATTTTGGTCGTATAGCCAAAGGGGGTAGTACACGAGCCGGAGGAAAAACTGAGGATGGGTCGAACAATTGAATCGGATCATAAATTCGGTCTAGGTTACTTCTATATAATACTTTATGACCCTAAGAAAATATCGGATCAATAATTATGCCCTCACGACACCCCGTGGCCAGTTCGAAATTTTGGTCGTATAGCCAAAGGTAGTACACGAGCCGGAGGAAAAACTGAGGATGGGTCGAACCATTGAATCGGATCATGAATTCGGTCTAGGATACTGCCATATAATATTTTATGACCATAAGAAAGAATCGGATCAATAATTATGCCCTCACGCCACCCCGTGGCCCGTTCGAAATTTTGGTCGTATAGCCAAAGGGGGTAGTACACGAGCCGGAGGAAAAACTGAGGTTGGGTCGAACCATTGAATCGGATCATATATTCGGTTTAGGATACTGCCATATAATACTTTATGACCCTAAGAAAGAATCGGATCAATAATTATGCCCTCACGCCACCCCCTGGCCCGATAGAAATTTTGGTCGTATAGCCAAAGGGGGTAGTACACGAGCCTGATGAAATATTGAGGATGGGTCGAACCATTGAATCGGATCATAAATTCGGTCTAGGATACTTCCATATAATACTTTATGACCCTAAGAAAGAATCAGATCAATAATTATGCCCTCACGACACCTCGTGGCCCGTTCGAAATTTTGGTCGTATTGCCAAAGGGGGTTGTACACGAGCAGTAGGAAAAACTGAGGATGGGTCGAACCATTGAATCGGATCATAAATTCGGTCTAGGATACAGCCATATAATACTTTATGACCCTAAGAAAGAATCGGATCAATAATTATGCCCTCACGCCACCCCGTGGACCGTTCGAAATTTTGGTCGTATAGCCAAAGGGGGTAGTACACGAGCCGGAGGGAAAACTGAGGATGGGTCGAACCATTGAATCGGATCATAAATTCGGTCTAGGATACTTCCATATAATACTTTATGACCCTAAGAAAGAATCGGATCAATAATTATGCCCTCACGCCACCCCGTGGCCCGTTCGAAATTTTGTTCGTATTGCCAAAGGGAGTAGTACACGAGCAGGAGGAAAAACTGAGGATGGATCGAACAAATGAATCAGATAATAAATTTGGTCTAGCAGATTTCCGTACTATATTTTATGACCATAAGAAATAATCGGATCAATAATTATGCGCTCACGCCACCCCATGGCCCGTTCGAAATTTTGGTCGAATAGCCAAAGGGGGTAGTACTCGAGCCGAAGGAAAAGCTGAGGATGGATCGAACCACTGAATCGGATAATAAATTCGGTCTAGGAGACTGCCATACAATATTTTATGACCCTAAGAAATAATCGGATCAATAATTATGCCCTCACGCCACCCCATGGCCCGTTCGAAATTTTGGTCGTATAGCCAAAGGGTACACGAGCCGGAGGAAAAACTGAGGATGGGTCGAACCATTGAATCGTATCATAAATTCGGTCTAGGATACTGCCATATAATACTTTATGACCCTATGAAAGAATCGGATCAATAATTATGCCCTCACGACACCCCGTGGCCAGTTCGTAATTTTGGTCGTATTGCCAAAGGGGGTAGTACACGAGCCGGAGGAAAAACTTAGGATGGGTCAAACCATTGAATCGGATCATAAATTCGGTCTAGGATACTGCCATATAATATTTTATGACCATAAGAAAGAATCGGATCAATAATTATGCCCTCACGCCACCCCGTGGCCCGTTCGTAATTTTGGTCGTATAGCCAAAGGGGGTAGTAAACGAGCCGGAGGAAAAACTGAGGATGGGTCGAAACATTGAATCGGATCATAAATTCGGTTTAAGAGATTTCCATACAATATTTTATGACCCTAAGAAATAATCGGATCAATAATTATGCCCTCACGCCACCTCATGGCCCCGTTCGAAATTTTGGTCGTATAGCCAAAGGGTACACGAGCCGGAGGAAAAACTGAGGATGGGTCGAACCATTGAATCGGATCATAAATTCAGTCTAGGATACTGCCATATAATACTTTATGACCCTATGAAAGAATCGGATCAATAATTATGCCCTCACGCCACCCCGTGGCGCGTTAGAAATTTTGGTCGTATAGCCAAAGGGGGTAGGTAGTACACGAGCCGGAGGAAAAACTGAGGATGGGTCGACCCATTGAATCAGATCATAAATTCGGTCTAGGATACTGCCATATAATACTTTATGACCCTAAGAAAGAATCGGATCAATAATTATGCCCTCACGCCACCCTGTGGCCCGTTCGAAATTTTGGTCGTATTAAGGATGGGTCGAACCATTGAATCGGATTATAAATTCGGTCTAGGATACTGCCATATAATACTTTATGACCCTAAGAAAGAATCGGATCAATAATTATGCCCTCACGCCACCCCGTGGCCCGTTCGAAATTTTGGTCGCATTGCTAAAGGGGTAGTACACGAGCCGGAGGAAAAACTGAGGATGGGTCGAACAATTGAATCGGATCATAAATTCGGTCTAGGTTACTTCTATATAATACTTTATGACCCTAAGAAAATATCGGATCAATAATTATGCCCTCACGCCGTACACGAGCCGGAGGAAAAACTGAGGATGGGTCGAACCATTGAATCGGATCATGAATTCGGTCTAGGATACTGCCATATAATATTTTATGACCATAAGAAAGAATCGGATCAATAATTATGCCCTCACGCCACCCCGTGGCCCGTTCGAAATTTTGGTCGTATAGCCAAAGGGGGTAGTACACGAGCCGGAGGAAAAACTGAGGTTGGGTCGAACCATTGAATCGGATCATATATTCGGTTTAGGATACTGCCATATAATACTTTATGACCCTAAGAAAGAATCGGATCAATAATTATGCCCTCACGCCACCCCCTGGCCCGTTAGAAATTTTGGTCGTATAGCCAAAGGGGGTAGTACACGAGCCTGATGAAATATTGAGGATGGGTCGAACCATTGAATCGGATCATAAATTCGGTCTAGGATACTTCCATACAATACTTTATGACCCTAAGAAAGAATCAGATCAATAATTATGCCCTCACGACACCTCGTGGCCCGTTCGAAATTTTGGTCGTATTGCCAAAGGGGGTAGTACACGAGCAGTAGGAAAAACTGAGGATGGGTCGAACCATTGAATCGGATCATAAATTCGGTCTAGGATACAGCCATATAATACTTTATGACCCTAAGAAAGAATCGGATCAATAATTATGCCCTCACGCCACCCCGTGGCCCGTTCGAAATTTTGGTCGTATAGCCAAAGGGGGTAGTACACGAGCCGGAGGGAAAACTGAGGATGGGTCGAACCATTGAATCGGATCATAAATTCGGTCTAGGATACTTCCATATAATACTTTATGACCCTAAGAAAGAATCGGATCAATAATTATGCCCTCACGCCACCCCATGGCCCGTTCGAAATTTTGTTCGTATTGCCAAAGGGAGTAGTACACGAGCAGGAGGAAAAACTGAGGATGGATCGAACAAATGAATCAGATAATAAATTTGGTCTAGCAGATTTCCGTACTATATTTTATGACCATAAGAAATAATCGGATCAATAATTATGCGCTCACGCCACCCCATGGCCCGTTCGAAATTTTGGTCGAATAGCCAAAGGGGGTAGTACTCGAGCCGAAGGAAAAGCTGAGGATGGATCGAACCACTGAATCGGATAATAAATTCGGTCTAAGAGACTGCCATACAATATTTTATGACCCTAAGAAATAATCGGATCAATAATTATGCCCTCACGCCACCCCATGGCCCGTTCGAAATTTTGGTCGTATAGCCAAAGGGTACACGAGCCGGAGGAAAAACTGAGGATGGGTCGAACCATTGAATCGTATCATAAATTCGGTCTAGGATACTGCCATATAATACTTTATGACCCTATGAAAGAATCGGATCAATAATTATGCCCTCACGACACCCCGTGGCCAGTTCGTAATTTTGGTCGTATTGCCAAAGGGGGTAGTACACGAGCCGGAGGAAAAACTGAGGATGGGTCAAACCATTGAATCGGATCATAAATTCGGTCTAGGATACTGCCATATAATATTTTATGACCATAAGAAAGAATCGGATCAATAATTATGCCCTCACGCCACCCCGTGGCCCGTTCGTAATTTTGGTCGTATAGCCAAAGGGGGTAGTAAACGAGCCGGAGGAAAAACTGAGGATGGGTCGAAACATTGAATCGGATCATAAATTCGGTTTAAGAGATTTCCATACAATATTTTATGACCCTAAGAAATAATCGGATCAATAATTATGCCCTCACGCCACCTCATGGCCCCGTTCGAAATTTTGGTCGTATAGCCAAAGGGTACACGAGCCGGAGGAAAAACTGAGGATGGGTCGAACCATTGAATCGGATCATAAATTCAGTCTAGGATACTGCCATATAATACTTTATGACCCTATGAAAGAATCGGATCAATAATTATGCCCTCACGCCACCCCGTGGCGCGTTAGAAATTTTGGTCGTATAGCCAAAGGGGGTAGGTAGTACACGAGCCGGAGGAAAAACTGAGGATGGGTCGACCCATTGAATCAGATCATAAATTCGGTCTAGGATACTGCCATATAATACTTTATGACCCTAAGAAAGAATCGGATCAATAATTATGCCCTCACGCCACCCTGTGGCCCGTTCGAAATTTTGGTCGTATTAAGGATGGGTCGAACCATTGAATCGGATCATAAATTCGGTCTAGGATACTGCCATATAATACTTCATGACCCTAAGAAAGAATCGGATCAATAATTATGCCCTCACGCCACCCCGTGGCCCGTTCGAAATTTTGGTCGCATTGCAAAAGGGGTAGTACACGAGCCGGAGGAAAAACTGAGGATGGGTCGAACAATTGAATCGGATCATAAATTCGGTCTAGGTTACTTCTATATAATACTTTATGACCCTAAGAAAATATCGGATCAATAATTATGCCTTCACGACACCCCGTGGCCAGTTCGAAATTTTGGTCGTATAGCCAAAGGGGGTAGTACACGAGCCGGAGGAAAAACTGAGGATGGGTCGAACCATTGAATCGGATCATGAATTCGGTCTAGGATACTGCCATATAATATTTTATGACCATAAGAAAGAATCGGATCAATAATTATGCCCTCACGCCACCCCGTGGCCCGTTCGAAATTTTGGTCGTATAGCCAAAGGGGGTAGTACACGAGCCGGAGGAAAAACTGAGGTTGGGTCGAACCATTGAATAGGATCATAAATTCGGTTTAGGATACTGCCATATAATACTTTATGACCCTAAGAAAGAATCGGATCAATAATTATGCCCTCACGCCACCCCGTGGCACGTTAGAAATTTTGGTCGTATAGCCAAAGGGGGTAGTACACGAGCCGGATGAAATATTGAGGATGGGTCGAACCATTGAATCGGATCATAAATTCGGTCTAGGATACTTCCATATAATACTTTATGACCCTAAGAAAGAATCAGATCAATAATTATGCCCTCACGACACCTCGTGGCCCGTTCGAAATTTTGGTCGTATTGCCAAAGGGGGTAGTACACGAGCAGTAGGAAAACCTGAGGATGGGTCGAACCATTGAATCGGATCATAAATTCGGTCTAGGATACAGCCATATAATACTTTATGACCCTAAGAAAGAATCGGATCAATAATTATGCCCTCACGCCACCCCGTGGCCCGTTCGAAATTTTGGTCGTATAGCCAAAGGGGTAGTACACGAGCTGGAGGGAAAACTGAGGATGGGTCGAACAATTGAATCGGATCATAAATTCGGTCTAGGATACTTCCATATAATACTTTATGACCCTAAGAAAGAATCGGATCAATAATTATGCCCTCACGCCACCCCGTGGCCCGTTCGAAATTTTGTTCGTATTGCCAAAGGGAGTAGTACACGAGCAGGAGGAAAAACTGAGGATGGATCGAACAAATGAATCGGATAATAAATTTGGTCTAGCATATTTCCATACTATATTTTATGACCCTAAGAAATAATCGGATCAATAATTATGCGCTCACGCCACCCCATGGCCCGTTCGAAATTTTGGTCGAATAGCCAAAGGGGGTAGTACTCGAGCCGAAGGAAAAGCTGAGGATGGATCGAACCACTGAATCGGATAATAAATTCGGTCTAGGAGACTGCCATACAATATTTTATGACCCTAAGAAATAATCGGATCAATAATTATGCCTCGCGCCACCCCATGGCCCGTTCGAAATTTTGGTCGTATAGCCAAAGGGTAAACGAGCCGGAGGAAAAACTGAGGATGGGTCGAACCATTGAATCGTATCATAAATTCGGTCTAGGATACTGCCATATAATATTTTATGACCATAAGAAAGAATCGGATCAATAATTATGCCCTCACGCCACCCCGTGGCCCGTTCGTAATTTTGGTAGTATTGCCAAAGGGGGTAGTACACGAGCCGGAGGAAAAACTGAGGATGGGTCAAACCATTGAATTGGATCATAAATTCGGTCCAGGATACTGCCATATAATATTTTATGACCATAAGAAAGAATCGGATCAATAATTATGCCCTCACGCCACCCCGTGGCCCGTTCGTAATTTTGGTCGTATAGCCAAAGGGGGTAGTAAACGAGCCGGAGGAAAAACTGAGGATGGGTCGAAACATTGAATCGGATCATAAATTCGGTTTAAGAGATTTCCATACAATATTTTATGACCCTAAGAAATAATCGGATCAATAATTATGCCCTCACGCCACCTCATGGCCCCGTTCGAAATTTTGGTCGTATAGCCAAAGGGTACACGAGCCGGAGGAAAAACTGAGGATGGGTCGAACCATTGAATCGGATCATAAATTCAGTCTAGGATACTGCCATATAATACTTTATGACCCTATGAAAGAATCGTATCAATAATTATGCCCTCACGCCACCCTGAGGCGCGTTAGAAATTTTGGTCGTATAGCCAAAGGGGGTAGTACACGAGCCGGACGAAAAACTGAGGATGGGTCGAACCATTGAATCGGATCATAAATTCGGTCTAGGATACTTCCATTTAATACTTTATGACCCTAAGAAAGAATCGGATCAATAATTATGCCCTCACAACACCCCGTGGCCCGTTCGAAATTTTGGTCGTATTACCAAAGGGGGTAGGTAGTACACGAGCCGGAGGAAAAACTGAGGATGGGTCGAACCATTGAATCGTATCATAAATTCGGTCTAGGATACTGCCATATAATATTTTATGACCATAAGAAAGAATCGGATCAATAATTATGCCGTCACGCCACCCCGTGGCCCGTTCGTAATTTTGGTCGTATTGCCAAAGGGGATAGTACACGAGCCGGAGGAAAAACTGAGGATGGGTCAAATCATTGAATCGGATCATAAATTCGGTCTAGGATACTGCCATATAATATTTTATGACCATAAGAAAGAATCGGATCAATAAATATGCCCTCACGCCACCCCGTGGCCCGTTCGTAATTTTGGTCGTATAGCCAAAGGGGGTAGTAAACGAGCCGGAGGAAAAACTGAGGATGGGTCGAAACATTGAATCGGATCATAAATTCGGTTTAAGAGATTTCCATACAATATTTTATGACCCTAAGAAATAATCGGATCAATAATTATGCCCTCACGCCACCTCATGGCCCCGTTCGAAATTTTGGTCGTATAGCCAAAGGGTACACGAGCCGGAGGAAAAACTGAGGATGGGTCGACCCATTGAATCAGATCATAAATTTGGTCTAGGATACTGCCATATAATACTTTATGACCCTATGAAAGAATCGGATCAATAATTATGCCCTCACGCCACCCCGAGGCGCGTTAGAAATTTTGGTTGTATAGCCAAAGGGGGTAGTACACGAGCCGGAGGAAAAACTGAGGATGGGTCGAACCATTGAATCGGATCATAAATTCGGTCTAGGATACTTCCATTTAATACTTTATGACCCTAAGAAAGAATCGGATCAATAATTATGCCCTCACAACACCCCGTGGCCCGTTCGAAATTTTGGTCGTATTACCAAAGGGGGTAGGTAGTACACGAGCCGGAGGAAAAACTGAGGATGGGTCGAACCATTGAATCGTATCATAAATTCGGTCTAGGATACTGCCATATAATATTTTATGACCATAAGAAAGAATCGGATCAATAATTATGCCCTCACGCCACCCCGTGGCCCGTTCGTAATTTTGGTCGTATTGCCAAAGGGGATAGTACACGAGCCGGAGGAAAAACTGAGGATGGGTCAAATCATTGAATCGGATCATAAATTCGGTCTAGGATACTGCCATATAATATTTTATGACCATAAGAAAGAATCGGATCAATAATTATGCCCTCACGCCACCCCGTGGCCCGTTCGTAATTTTGGTCGTATAGCCAAAGGGGGTAGTAAACGAGCCGGAGGAAAAACTGAGGATGGGTCGAAACATTGAATCGGATCATAAATTCGGTTTAAGAGATTTCCATACAATATTTTATGACCCTAAGAAATAATCGGATCAATAATTATGCCCTCACGCCACCTCATGGCCCCGTTCGAAATTTTGGTCGTATAGCCAAAGGGTACACGAGCCGGAGGAAAAACTGAGGATGGGTCGAACCATTGAATCGGATCATAAATTCAGTCTAGGATACTGCCATATAATACTTTATGACCCTATGAAAGAATCGTATCAATAATTATGCCCTCACGCCACCCCGAGGCGCGTTAGAAATTTTGGTCGTATAGCCAAAGGGGGTAGTACACGAGCCGGAGGAAAAACTGAGGATGGGTCGAACCATTGAATCGGATCATAAATTCGGTCTAGGATACTTCCATTTAATACTTTATGACCCTAAGAAAGAATCGGATCAATAATTATGCCCTCACAACACCCCGTGGCCCGTTCGAAATTTTGGTCGTATTACCAAAGGGGGTAGGTAGTACACGAGCCGGAGGAAAAACTGAGGATGGGTCGAACCATTGAATCGTATCATAAATTCGGTCTAGGATACTGCCATATAATATTTTATGACCATAAGAAAGAATCGGATCAATAATTATGCCGTCACGCCACCCCGTGGCCCGTTCGTAATTTTGGTCGTATTGCCAAAGGGGATAGTACACGAGCCGGAGGAAAAACTGAGGATGGGTCAAATCATTGAATCGGATCATAAATTCGGTCTAGGATACTGCCATATAATATTTTATGACCATAAGAAAGAATCGGATCAATAAATATGCCCTCACGCCACCCCGTGGCCCGTTCGTAATTTTGGTCGTATAGCCAAAGGGGGTAGTAAACGAGCCGGAGGAAAAACTGAGGATGGGTCGAAACATTGAATCGGATCATAAATTCGGTTTAAGAGATTTCCATACAATATTTTATGACCCTAAGAAATAATCGGATCAATAATTATGCCCTCACGCCACCTCATGGCCCCGTTCGAAATTTTGGTCGTATAGCCAAAGGGTACACGAGCCGGAGGAAAAACTGAGGATGGGTCGACCCATTGAATCAGATCATAAATTTGGTCTAGGATACTGCCATATAATACTTTATGACCCTATGAAAGAATCGGATCAATAATTATGCCCTCACGCCACCCCGAGGCGCGTTAGAAATTTTGGTCGTATAGCCAAAGGGGGTAGTACACGAGCCGGAGGAAAAACTGAGGATGGGTCGAACCATTGAATCGGATCATAAATTCGGTCTAGGATACTTCCATTTAATACTTTATGACCCTAAGAAAGAATCGGATCAATAATTATGCCCTCACAACACCCCGTGGCCCGTTCGAAATTTTGGTCGTATTACCAAAGGGGGTAGGTAGTACACGAGCCGGAGGAAAAACTGAGGATGGGTCGAACCATTGAATTGTATCATAAATTCGGTCTAGGATACTGCCATATAATATTTTATGACCATAAGAAAGAATCGGATCAATAATTATGCCCTCACGCCACCCCGTGGCCCGTTCGTAATTTTGGTCGTATTGCCAAAGGGGATAGTACACGAGCCGGAGGAAAAACTGAGGATGGGTCAAATCATTGAATCGGATCATAAATTCGGTCTAGGATACTGCCATATAATATTTTATGACCATAAGAAAGAATCGGATCAATAATTATGCCCTCACGCCACCCCGTGGCCCGTTCGTAATTTTGGTCGTATAGCCAAAGGGGGTAGTAAACGAGCCGGAGGAAAAACTGAGGATGGGTCGAAACATTGAATCGGATCATAAATTCGGTTTAAGAGATTTCCATACAATATTTTATGACCCTAAGAAATAATCGGATCAATAATTATGCCCTCACGCCACCTCATGGCCCCGTTCGAAATTTTGGTCGTATAGCCAAAGGGTACACGAGCCGGAGGAAAAACTGAGGATGGGTCGACCCATTGAATCAGATCATAAATTTGGTCTAGGATACTGCCATATAATACTTTATGACCCTAAGAAAGAATCGGATCAATAATTATGCCCTCACGCCACCCTGTGGCCCGTTCGAAATTTTGGTCGTATTGCCAAAGGGGGTAGTACACGAGCAGGAGGAAAAACTAAGGATGGGTCGAACCATTGAATCGGATCATAAATTCGGTCTAGGATACTGCCATATAATACTTTATGACCCTAAGAAAGAATCGGATCAATAATTATGCCCTCACGCCACCCCGTGGCCCGTTAGAAATTTTGGTCGTATTGCTAAAGGGGTAGTACACGAGCCGGAGGAAAAACTAAGGATGGGTCGAACCATTGAATCGGATCATAAATTCGGTCTAGGATACTGCCATATAATATTTTATGACCATAAGAAAGTATCGGATCAATAATTATGCCCTCACGCCACCCTGTGGCCCGTTAGAAATTTTTGTCGTATAGCCAAAGGGGGTAGTACACAAGCCGGAGGAAAAACTGATGATGGGTCGAACCATTGAATCGGATCATAAATTCGGTATAGGATACTTCCATATAATACTTTATGACCCTAAGAAAGAATCGGATCAATAATTATACCCTCACGACACCCCGTGGCCCGTTCGAAATTTTGGTCGTATTGCCAAGGGGGGTAGTACACGAGCAGGAGGAAAAACTGGGGATGGGTCGAACCATTGAATCGGATCATAAATTCAGTCTAGGATACTTCCATATAATACTTTATGAAACTAAGAAAGAATCGGATCAATAATTATACCCTCACGCCACCCCGTGGCCCGTTCGAAATTTTGTTCGTATTGCCAAAGGGGGTAGTACACGAGCAGGAGGAAAAACTGAGGATGAATCGAACAAATGAATCGGATAATAAATTTGGTCTAGCAGATTTCCAAACTATATTTTATGAACTTAAGAAATAATCGGATCAATAATTATGCGCTCACGCCACCCCATGGCCCTTTCGAAATTTTGGTCGTATAGCCAAAGGGGGTAGTACTCGAGCCGGAGGAAAAGCTGAGGATGGATCGAACCATTGAATCGGACAATAAATTCGGTCTAGGAGACTGCCATACAATATTTTATGAACCTAAGAAATAATCGGATCAATAATTATGCGCTCACGCCACCCCATGGCCCGTTCGAAATTTTGGTCGTATAGCCAAAGGGTACACGAGCCGGAGGAAAAACTGAGGATGGGTCGAACCATTGAATCGGATCATAAATTCGGTCTAGGATACTTCCATATAATACTTTATGACCCTAAGAAAGAATCGGATCAATAATTATGCTCTCACGCCACCCCGTGGCCCGTTCGAAATTTTGGTCGTATTGCCAAAAGGGGTAGTACACGAGCAGGAGGAAAAACTAAGGATGAATCGATCAAATGAATCGGATAATAAATTTGGTCTAGCTGATTTCCATACTATATTTTATGACCTTAAAAAAAATCGGATCAATAATTATGCGCTCACGCCACCCCATGGCCCGTTCGAAATTTTGGTCGTATAGCCAAAGGGGGTAGTACTCGAGCCGGAGGAAAAACTGAGGATGGATCGAACCACTGAATCGGATAATAAATTCGGTCTAGGAGACTGCCATACAATATTTTATGACCCTAAGAAAGAATCGGATCAATAATTATGCCCTCACGTCAGCCCGTGGCCCGTTAGAAATTTTGGTCGTATAGCCAAAGGGGGTAGTACACGAGCCGGAGGAAAAACTGAGGATGGGTCGAACCATTGAATCGGATCATAAATTCGGTCTAGGATACTTCCATATAATACTTTATGACCCTAAGAAAGAATCAGATAAATAATTATGCCCTCACGACACCCCGTGGCCCGTTCGAAATTTTGGTCGTATTGCCAAAGGGGGTAGTACACGAGCAGGAGGAAAAACTAAGGATGGGTCGAACCATTGAATCGGATCATAAATTCGGTCTAGGATACAGCCATATAATATTTTATGACCATATGAAAGAATCGGATCAATAATTATGCCCTCACGCCACCCCGTGGCCCGTTCGTAATTTTGGTCGTATTGCCAAAGGGGATAGTACACGAGCCGGAGGAAAAACTGAGGATGGGTCAAATCATTGAATCGGATCATAAATTCGGTCTAGGATACTGCCATATAATATTTTATGACCATAAGAAAGAATCGGATCAATAATTATGCCCTCACGCCACCCCGTGGCCCGTTCGTAATTTTGGTCGTATAGCCAAAGGGGGTAGTACTGCCATTGAATCGTGTACTACCCCCTTTATGAAACTAAGAAAGAATCGGATCAATAATTATACCCTCACGCCACCCCGTGGCCCGTTCGAAATTTTGTTCGTATTGCCAAAGGGGGTAGTACACGGGCAGGAGGAAAAACTGAGGATGAATCGAACAAATGAATCGGATAATAAATTTGGTCTAGCAGATTTCCATACTATATTTTATGAACCTAAGAAATAATCGGATCAATAATTATGCGCTCACGCCACCCCATGGCCCGTTCGAAATTTTGGTCGTATAGCCGAAGGGGGTAGTACTCGAGCCGGAGGAAAAGCTGAGGATGGATCGAACCACTGAATCGGACAATAAATTCGGTCTAGGAGACTGCCATACAATATTTTATGAACCTAAGAAATAATCGGATCAATAATTATGCGCCCACGCCACCCCATGGCCCGTTCGAAATTTTGGTCGTATAGCCAAAGGGGGTAGTACTCGAGCCGGAGGAAAAACTGAGGATGGATCGAACCACTGAATCTGATAATAAATTCGGTCTAGGAGACTGCCATACAATATTTTATGACCCTAAGAAAGAATCGGATCAATAACTATGCCCTCACGCCAGCCCGTGGCCCGTTAGAAATTTTGGTCGTATAGCCAAAGGGGGTAGTACACGAGCCGGAGGAAAAACTGAGGATGGGTCGAACCATTGAATCGGATCATAAATTCGGTCTAGGATACTTCCATATAATACTTTATGACCCTAAGAAAAAATCGGATCAATAATTATGCCCTCACGCCACCCCGTGGCCCGTTCGAAATTTTGGTCGTATTGCTAAAGGGGTAGTACACGAGCCGGAGGAAAAACTAAGGATGGGTCGAACCATTGAATCGGATCATAAATTCGGTCTAGGATACTGCCATATAATATTTTATGACCATAAGAAAGTATCGGATCAATAATTATGCCCTCACGCCACCCTGTGGCCCGTTAGAAATTTTTGTCGTATAGCCAAAGGGGGTAGTACACAAGCCGGAGGAAAAACTGATGATGGGTCGAACCATTGAATCGGATCATAAATTCGGTATAGGATACTTCCATATAATACTTTATGACCCTAAGAAAGAATCGGATCAATAATTATACCCTCACGACACCCCGTGGCCCGTTCGAAATTTTGGTCGTATTGCCAAGGGGGGTAGTACACGAGCAGGAGGAAAAACTGGGGATGGGTCGAACCATTGAATCGGATCATAAATTCAGTCTAGGATACTTCCATATAATACTTTATGAAACTAAGAAAGAATCGGATCAATAATTATACCCTCACGCCACCCCGTGGCCCGTTCGAAATTTTGTTCGTATTGCCAAAGGGGGTAGTACACGAGCAGGAGGAAAAACTGAGGATGAATCGAACAAATGAATCGGATAATAAATTTGGTCTAGCAGATTTCCAAACTATATTTTATGAACCTAAGAAATAATCGGATCAATAATTATGCGCTCACGCCACCCCATGGCCCTTTCGAAATTTTGGTCGTATAGCCAAAGGGGGTAGTACTCGAGCCGGAGGAAAAGCTGAGGATGGATCGAACCATTGAATCGGACAATAAATTCGGTCTAGGAGACTGCCATACAATATTTTATGAACCTAAGAAATAATCGGATCAATAATTATGCGCTCACGCCACCCCATGGCCCGTTCGAAATTTTGGTCGTATAGCCAAAGGGTACACGAGCCGGAGGAAAAACTGAGGATGGGTCGAACCATTGAATCGGATCATAAATTCGGTCTAGGATACTTCCATATAATACTTTATGACCCTAAGAAAGAATCGGATCAATAATTATGCTCTCACGCCACCCCGTGGCCCGTTCGAAATTTTGGTCGTATTGCCAAAAGGGGTAGTACACGAGCAGGAGGAAAAACTAAGGATGAATCGATCAAATGAATCGGATAATAAATTTGGTCTAGCTGATTTCCATACTATATTTTATGACCTTAAAAAAAATCGGATCAATAATTATGCGCTCACGCCACCCCATGGCCCGTTCGAAATTTTGGTCGTATAGCCAAAGGGGGTAGTACTCGAGCCGGAGGAAAAACTGAGGATGGATCGAACCACTGAATCGGATAATAAATTCGGTCTAGGAGACTGCCATACAATATTTTATGACCCTAAGAAAGAATCGGATCAATAATTATGCCCTCACGTCAGCCCGTGGCCCGTTAGAAATTTTGGTCGTATAGCCAAAGGGGGTAGTACACGAGCCGGAGGAAAAACTGAGGATGGGTCGAACCATTGAATCGGATCATAAATTCGGTCTAGGATACTTCCATATAATACTTTATGACCCTATGAAAGAATCAGATAAATAATTATGCCCTCACGACACCCCGTGGCCCGTTCGAAATTTTGGTCGTATTGCCAAAGGGGGTAGTACACGAGCAGGAGGAAAAACTAAGGATGGGTCGAACCATTGAATCGGATCATAAATTCGGTCTAGGATACAGCCATATAATATTTTATGACCATATGAAAGAATCGGATCAATAATTATGCCCTCACGCCACCCCGTGGCCCGTTCGTAATTTTGGTCGTATAGCCAAAGAGGGTAGTACCCGAGCCGGAGGAAAAAATGAGGATGGGTCGAACCATTGAATTGGATCATAAATTCGGTCTTGGAGATTTCCATACAATATTTAATGACCCTAAGAAATAATCGGATCAATAATTATGCCCTCACGCCCCCTCATGGCCCGTTCGAAATTTTGGTCGTATAGCCAAAGGGTAAACGAGCCGGAGGAAAAACTGAGAATGGGTCGAACCATTGAATCGGATCATAAATTCGGTCTAGGATACTGCCATATAATATTTTATGACCATATGAAAGAATCGGATCAATAATTATGCCTTCACGCCACCCCGTGGCTCGTTCGTAATTTTGGTCGTATAGCCAAAGGGGGTAGTACACGAGCCGGAGGAAAAAATGAGGATGGGTCGAACCATTGAATCGGATCATAAATTCAGTCTAGGAGATTTCCATACAATATTTTATGACCCTAAGAAATAATCGGATCAATAATTATGCCCTCACGCCCCCTCATGGCCCGTTCGAAATTTTGGTCGTATAGCCAAAGGGTAAACGAGCCGGAGGAAAAACTGAGAATGGGTCGAACCATTGAATCGGATCATAAATTCGGTCTAGGATACTGCCATATAATATTTTATGACCATAAGAAAGAATCGGATCAATAATTATGCCCTCACGGCACCGCGTGGCCCGTTCGTAATTTTGGTCGTATAGCCAAAGGGGGTAGTACACGAGCCGGAGGAAAATGTGAGGTTGGGTCGAACCATTGAATCAGATCATAAATTCGGTCTAGGATACTGCCATATAATACTTTATGACCCTAAGAAAGAATCGGATCTATAATTATGCCCTCACGCCACCCTGTGGCCCGTTAGAAATTTTGGTCGTATAGCCAAAGGGGGTAGTACACGAGCCGGAGGAAAAACTGAGGATGGGTCGAACCATTGAATTGGATCATAAATTCGGTCTAGGATACTTCCATTTAATAATTTATGACCCTAAGAAAGAATCGGATCAATAATTATGCCCTCACGACACCCCGTGGCCCGTTCGAAATTTTGGTCGTATTACCAAAGGGGGTAGGTAGTACACGAGCCGGAGGAAAAACTGAGGATGGGTCGACCCATTGAATCAGATCATAAATTCGGTCTAGGATACTGCCATATAATACTTTATGACCCTAAGAAAGAATCGGATCAATAATTATGCCTTCACGCCACCCTGTGGCCCGTTCGAAATTTTGGTCGTATTGCCAAAGAGGGTAGTACACGAGCAGGAGGAAAAACTAAGGATGGGTCGAACCATTGAATCGGATCATAAATTCGGTCTAGGATACTGCCATATAATACTTTATGACCCTAAGAAAGAATCGGATCAATAATTATGCCCTCACGCCACCCCGTGGCCCGTTCGAAATTTTGGTCGTATTGCTAAAGGGGTAGTACACGAGCCGGAGGAAAAACTAAGGATGGGTCGAACCATTGAATCGGATCATAAATTCGGTCTAGAAAACTGCCGTATAATATTTTTTGACCATAAGAAAGTATCGGATCAATAATTATGCTCTCACGCCATCCCGTGGCCCGTTCGTAATTTTGGTCGTATAGCCAAAAGGGGTAGTACACGAGCCGGAGGAAAAAATGAGGATGGGTCGAACCATTGAATCGGATCATAAATTCGGTCTAGGAGATTTCCATACAATATTTTATGACCCTAAGAAATAATCGGATCAATAATTATGCCCTCACGCCCCCTCATGGCCCGTTCGAAATTTTGGTCGTATAGCCAAAGGGTACACGAGCCGGAGGAAAATGTGAGGTTGGGTCGAACCATTGAATCGGATCATAAATTCGGTCTAGGATACTGCCATATAATATTTTATGACCCTAAGAAAGAATCGGATCAATAATTATGCCCTCACGCCACCCTGTGGCCCGTTTGAAATTTTTGTCGTATAGCCAAAGGGGGTAGTACACGAGCCGGAGGAAAAACTGAGGATGGGTCGAACCATTGAATCGGATCATAAATTCGGTATAGGATACTTCTATATAATACTTTACGACCCTAAGAAAGAATCGGATCACTAATTATACCCTCACGACACCCTGTGGCCCGTTTGAAATTTTGGTCGTATTGCCAAGGGGGGTAGTACACTAGCAGGAGGAAAAACTGGGGATGGGTCGAACCATTGAATCGGATCATAAATTCAGTCTAGGATACTTCCATATAATACTTTATGAAACTAAGAAAGAATCGGATCAATAATTATACCCTCACGCCACCCCGTGGCCCGTTCGAAATTTTGTTCGTATTGCCAAAGGGGGTAGTACACGGGCAGGAGGAAAAACTGAGGATGAATCGAACAAATGAATCGGATAATAAATTTGGTCTAGCAGATTTCCATACTATATTTTATGAACCTAAGAAATAATCGGATCAATAATTATGCGCTCACGCCACCCCATGGCCCGTTCGAAATTTTGGTCGTATAGCCGAAGGGGGTAGTACTCGAGCCGGAGGAAAAGCTGAGGATGGATCGAACCACTGAATCGGACAATAAATTCGGTCTAGGAGACTGCCATACAATATTTTATGAACCTAAGAAATAATCGGATCAATAATTATGCGCCCACGCCACCCCATGGCCCGTTCGAAATTTTGGTCGTATAGCCAAAGGGGGTAGTACTCGAGCCGGAGGAAAAACTGAGGATGGATCGAACCACTGAATCTGATAATAAATTCGGTCTAGGAGACTGCCATACAATATTTTATGACCCTAAGAAAGAATCGGATCAATAACTATGCCCTCACGCCAGCCCGTGGCCCGTTAGAAATTTTGGTCGTATAGCCAAAGGGGGTAGTACACGAGCCGGAGGAAAAACTGAGGATGGGTCGAACCATTGAATCGGATCATAAATTCGGTCTAGGATACTTCCATATAATACTTTATGACCCTAAGAAAGAATCGGATCAATAATTATGCCCTCACGACACCCCGTGGCCCGTTCGAAATTTTGGTCGTATTGCCAAAGGGGGTAGTACACGAGCAGGAGGAAAAAATGAGGATGGGTCGAACCATTGAATCGGATCATAAATTCGGTCTTGGAGATTTCCATACAATATTTTATGACCCTAAGAAATAATCGGATCAATAATTATGCCCTCACGCCCCCTCATGGCCCGTTCGAAATTTTGGTCGTATAGCCAAACGTTAAACGAGCCGGAGGAAAAACTGAGAACGGGTCGAACCATTGAATCGGATCATAAATTCGGTCTAGGATACTGCCATATAATATTTTATGACCATAAGAAAGAATCGGATCAATAATTATGCCCTCACGGCACCCCGTGGCCCGTTCGTAATTTTGGACGTATAGCCAAAGGGGGTAGTACACGAGCAGGAGGAAAATGTGAGGTTGGGTCGAACCATTGAATCGGATCATAAATTCGGTCTAGGATACTGCCATATAATACTTTATGACCCTAAGAAAGAATCGGATCAATAATTATGCCCTCACGCCACCCTGTGGCCCGTTAGAAATTTTGGCCGTATAGCCAAAGGGGGTAGTACACGAGCTGGAGGAAAAACTGAGGATGGGTCGAACCATTGAATCGGATCATAAATTCGGTCTAGGATACAGCCATATAATACTTTATGACCCTAAGAAATAATCGGATCAATAATTATGCCCTCACGACACCCCGTGGCCCGTTCGAAATTTTGGTCGTATTGCCAAAGGGGGTAGTACACGAGCCGGAGGAAAAACTGAGGATGGGTCGAACCATTGAATCGGATCATAAATTCAGTCTAGGATACTTCCATATAATACTTTATGAACCTAAGAAAGAATCGGATCAATAATTATGCCCTCACGCCACCCCGTGGCCCGTTTGAAATTTTGTTCGTATTGCCAAAGGGGGTAGTACACGAGCAGGAGGAAAAACTGAGGATGAATCGAAAAAATGAATCGGATAATAAATTTGGTCTAGCAGATTTCTATACTATATTTTATGACCCTAAGAAATAATCGGATCAATAATTATGCTCTCACGCCACCCCGTGGCCCGTTCGTAATTTTGGTCGTATAGCCAAAGGGGGTAGTACTCGAGCCGGAGGAAAAGCTGAGGATGGATCGAACCACTGAATCGAACAATAAATTCGGTCTAGGAGACTGCCATACAATATTTTATGACCCTAAGAAATAATCGGATCAATAATTATGCCCTCATGCCACCCCATGGCCCGTTCGAAATTTTGGTCGTATATCCAAAGGGTACACAAGCCGGAGGAAAAATAGAGGATGGGTCGAACCATTGAATCGGATCATAAATTCGGTCTAGGATACTGCCATATAATATTTTATGACCATAAGAAAGAATCGGATCAATAATTATGCCGTCACGCCACCCCGTGGCCCGTTCGTAATTTTGATCGTATAGCCAAAGGGGGTAGTACACGAGCCGGAGGAAAATGTGAGGTTGGGTCGAACCATTGAATCGGATCATAAATTCGGTCTAGGATACTGCCATATAATACTTTATGACCCTAAGAAAGAATCGGATCAATAATTATGCCCTCACGCCACCCTGTGGCCCGTTAGAAATTTTTGTCGTATAGCCAAAGGGGGTAGTACACGAGCCGGAGGAAAAACTGAGGATGGGTCGAACCATTGAATCGGATCATAAATTCGGTATAGGATACTTCCATATAATACTTTATGACCCTAAGAAAGAATCGGATCAATAATTATACCCTCACGACACCCCGTGGCCCGTTCGAAATTTTGGTCGTATTGTCAAGGGGGGTAGTACACGAGCAGGAGGAAAAACTGGGGATGGGTCGAACCATTGAATCGGATCATAAATTCAGTCTAGGATACTTCCATATAATACTTTATGAAACTAAGAAAGAATCGGATCAATAATTATGCCCTCACGCCACCCCGTGGCCCGTTCGAAATTTTGTTCGTATTGCCAAAGGGGGTAGTACACGAGCAGGAGGAAAAACTGAGGATGAATCGAACAAATGAATCGGATAATAAATTTGGTCTAGCAGATTTCCATACTATATTTTATGAACCTAAGAAATAATCGGATCAATAATTATGCGCTCACGCCACCCCATGGCCCGTTCGAAATTTTGGTCGTATAGCCAAAGGGGGTAGTACTCGAGCTGGAGGAAAAGCTGAGGGTGGATCGAACACTGAATCGGACAATAAATTCGGTCTAGGAGACTGCCATACAATATTTTATGAACCTAAGAAATAATCGGATCAATAATTATGCGCTCACGCCACCCCACGGCCCGTTCGAAATTTAGGTCGTATAGCCAAAGGGTACACGAGCCGGAGGAAAAACTGAAGATGGATCGAACCACTTAATCGGATAATAAATTCGGTCTAGGAGACTGCCATACAATATTTTATGACCATAAGAAAGAATCGGATCAATAATTATGCCCTCACGCCACCCCGTGGCCCGTTAGAAATTTTGGTCGTATAGCCAAAGCGGGTAGTACACGAGCCGGAGGAAAAACTGAGGATGGGTCGAACCATTGAATCGGATCATAAATTCGGTCTAGGATACTTCCATATAATACTTTATGACCCTAAGAAAGAATCGGATCAATAATTATGCCCTCACGCCACCCCGTGGCCCGTTCGAAATTTTGGTCGTATTGCCAAAAGGGGTAGTACACGAGCAGGAGGAAAAACTAAGGATGAATCGATCAAATGAATCGGATAATAAATTTGGTCTAGCTGATTTCCATACTATATTTTATGACCTTAAAAAATAATCGGATCAATAATTATGCGCTCACGCCACCCCATGGCCCGTTCGAAATTTTGGTCGTATAGCCAAAGGGGGTAGTACTCGAGCCGGAGGAAAAACTGAGGATGGATCGAACCACTGAATCGGATAATAAATTCGGTCTAGGAGACTGCCATACAATATTTTATGACCCTAAGAAAGAATCGGATCAATAATTATGCCCTCACGCCAGCCCGTGGCCCGTTAGAAATTTTGGTCGTATAACCAAAGGGGGTAGTACACGAGCCGGAGGAAAAACTGAGGATGGGTCGAACCATTGAATCGGATCATAAATTCGGTCTAGGATACTTCCATATAATACTTTATGACCCTAAGAAAGAATCGGATCAATAATTATGCCCTCACGACACCCCGTGGCCCGTTCGAAATTTTGGTCGTATTGCCAAAGGGGGTTGTACACGAGCAGGAGGAAAAACTTAGGATGGGTCGAACCATTGAATCGGATCATAAATTCGGTCTAGGATACTGCCATATAATATTTTATGACCATATGAAAGAATCGGATCAATAATTATGCCCTCACGCCACCCCGTGGCCCGTTCGTAATTTTGGTCGTATAGCCAAAGGGGGTAGTACACGAGCCGGAGGAAAAAATGAGGATAGGTCGAACCATTGAATTGGATCATAAATTCGGTCTTGGAGATTTCCATACAATATTTTATGACCCTAAGAAATAATCGGATCAATAATTATGCCCTCACGCCCCCTCATGGCCCGTTCGAAATTTTGGTCGTATAGCCAAAGGGTAAACGAGCCGGAGGAAAAACTGAGAATGGGTCGAACCATTGAATCGGATAATAAATTGGGTCTAGGATACTGCCATATAATATTTTATGACCATATGAAAGAATCGGATCAATAATTATGCCCTCACGCCACCCCGTGGCCCGTACGTAATTTTGGTCGTATAGCCAAAGGGGGTAGTACACGAGCCGGAGGAAAAAATGAGGATGGGTCGAACCATTGAATCGGATCATAAATTAAGTCTAGGAGATTTCCATACAATATTTTATGACCCTAAGAAATAATCGGATCAATAATTATACCCTCACGCCCCCTCATGGCCCGTTCGAAATTTTGGTCGTATAGACAAAGGGTAAACGAGCCAGTGGAAAAACAGAGAATGGGTCGAACCATTGAATCGGATCATAAATTCGGTCTAGGATACTGACATATAATATTTTATGACCATAAGAAAGAATCGGATCAATAATTATGCCCTCACGGCACCCCGTGGCCCGTTCGTAATTTTCTTCGTATAGCCAAAGGGGGTAGTACACGAGCCGGAGGAAAATGTGAGGTTGGGTCGAACCATTGAATCGGATCATAAATTCGGTCTAGGATACTGCCATATAATACTTTATGACCCTAAGAAAGAATCGGATCAATAATTATGCCATCACGCCACCCTGTGGCCCGTTAGAAATTTTGGTCGTATAGCCAAAGGGGGTAGTACACGAGCCGGAGGAAAAACTGAGGATGGGTCGAACCATTGAATCAGATCATAAATTCGGTCTAGGATACAGCCATATAATACTTTATGACCCTAAGAAAGAATCGGATCAATAATTATGCCCTCACGACACACCGTGGCCCGTTCGAAATTTTGGTCGTATTGCCAAAGGGGGTAGTACACGAGCCGGAGGAAAAACTGAGGATGGGTCGAACCATTGAATCGGATCATAAATTCAGTCTAGGATACTTCCATATAATACTTTATGAACCTAAGAAAGAATCGGATCAATAATTATGCCCTCACGCCACCCCGTGGCCCGTTCGAAATTTTGTTCGTATTGCCAAAGGGGGTAGTACACGAGCAGGAGGAAAAACTGAGGATGAATCGAAAAAATGAATCGGATAATAAATTTGGTCTAGCAGATTTCCATACTATATTTTATGACCCTAAGAAATAATCGGATCAATAATTATGCGCTCACGCCACCCCATGGCCCGTTCGAAATTTTGGTTGTATAGCCAAAGGGGGTAGTACTCGAGCCGGAGGAAAAGCTGAGGATGGATTGAACCACTGAATCGAATAATAAATTCGGTCTAGGAGACTGCCATACAATATTTTATGACCCTAAGAAATAATCGGATCAATAATTATGCCCTCATGCCACCCCATGGCCCGTTCGAAATTTTGGTCGTATATCCAAAGGGTACACGAGCCGGAGGAAAAACTGAGGATGGGTCGAACCATTGAATCGGATCATAAATTCGGTCTAGGATACTGCCATATAATATTTTATGACCATAAGAAAGAATCGGATCAATAATTATGCCCTCACACCACCCCGCGGACCGTTCGTAATTTTGGTCATATTGCCAAAGGGGGTAGTACACGAGCCGGAGGAAAAACTGAGGATGAGTCGAACCATTGAATCGGATCATAAATTCGTTCTAGGATACTTCCATATAATACTTTATGACCCTAAAAAAGAATCGGATCAATAATTATGCCCTCACGCCACCCGTGGCCCGTTCGAAATTTTGGTCGTATTGCCAATGAGGGTAGTACACGAGCAGGAGGAAAAACTAAGGATGAATCGATCAAATGAATCGGATAATAAATTTGGTCTAGCAGATTTCCATACTATATTTTATGACCTTAAAAAATAATCGGATCAATAATTATGCGCTCACGCCACCCCAAGGCCCGTTCGAAATTTTGGTCGTATAGCCAAAGGGGGTAGTACTCGAGCCGGAGGAAAAACTGAGGAAGGATCGAATCACTGAATCGGATAATAAATTCGGTCTAAGAGACTGCCATACAATATTTTATGACCCTAAGAAAGAATCGGATCAATAATTATGCCCTCACGCCACCCCGTGGCCCGTTAGAAATTTTGGTCGTATGGCCAAAGGGGGTAGTACACGAGCCGGAGGAAAAACTGAGGATGGGTCGAACCATTGAATCGGATCATAAATTCGTTCTAGGATACTTCCATATAATACTTTATGACCCTAAAAAAGAATCGGATCAATAATTATGCCCTCACGCCACCCGTGGCCCGTTCGAAATTTTGGTCGTATTGCCAAAGGGGGTAGTACACGAGCAGGAGGAAAAACTGAGGATGAATCGAAAAAATGAATCGGATAATAAATTTGGTCTAGCAGATTTCCATACTATATTTTATGACCCTAAGAAATAATCGGATCAATAATTATGCTCTCACGCCACCCCGTGGCCCGTTCGTAATTTTGGTCGTATAGCCAAAGGGGGTAGTACACGAGCTGGAGGAAAAACTGAGGATGGGTCGAACCATTGAATCTGATCATAAATTCGGTCTAGGATACTTCCATATAATATTTTATGACCATAAGAAAGTATCGGATCAATAATTATGCCCTCACGCCACCCCGTGGCGCGTTAGAAATTTTTGTCGTATAGCCAAAGGGGGTAGTACACGAGCCGGAGTAAAAACTGAGGATGGGTCGAACCATTGAATCGGATCATAAATTCGGTTTAGGATATTTCCATATAATACTTTATGACCTTAAGAAAGAATCGGATCAATAATTATGCCCTCGCGCCACCCCGTGGCCCGTTCGTAATTTTGATCGTATAGCCAAAGGGGGTAGTACACGAGCCGGAGGAAAATGTGAGGTTGGGTCGAACCATTGAATCGGATCATAAATTCGGTCTAGGATACTGCCATATAATACTTTATGACCCTAAGAAAGAATCGGATCAATAATTATGCCCTCACGCCACCCTGTGGCCCGTTAGAAATTTTTGTCGTATAGCCAAAGGGGGTAGTACACGAGCCGGAGGAAAAACTGAAGATGGGTCGAACCATTGAATCGGATCATAAATTCGGTATAGGATACTTCCATATAATACTTTATGACCCTAAGAAAGAATCGGATCAATAATTATACCCTCACGACACCCCGTGGCCCGTTCGAAATTTTGGTCGTATTGCCAAGGGGGGTAGTACACGAGCAGGAGGAAAAACTGGGGATGGGTCGAACCATTGAATCGGATCATAAATTCAGTCTAGGATACTTCCATATAATACTTTATGAAACTAAGAAAGAATCGGATCAATAATTATGCCCTCACGCCACCCCGTGGCCCGTTCGAAATTTTGTTCGTATTGCCAAAGGGGGTAGTACACGAGCAGGAGGAAAAACTGAGGATGAATCGAACAAATGAATCGGATAATAAATTTGGTCTAGCAGATTTCCATACTATATTTATGAACCTAAGAAATAATCGGATCAATAATTATGCGCTCACGCCACCCCATGGCCCGTTCGAAATTTTGGTCGTATAGCCAAAGGGGGTAGTACTCGAGCCGGAGGAAAAGCTGAGGGTGGATCGAACCACTGAATCGGACAATAAATTCGGTCTAGGAGACTGCCATACAATATTTTATGAACCTAAGAAATAATCGGATCAAAAATTATGCGCTCACGCCACCCCATGGCCCGTTCGAAATTTTGGTCGTATAGCCAAAGGGTACACGAGCCGGAGGAAAAACTGAGGATGGATCGAACCACTGAATCGGATAATAAATTCGGTCTAGGAGACTGCCATACAATATTTTATGACCATAAGAAAGAATCGGATCAATAATTATGCCCTCACGCCAGCTCGTGGCCCGTTAGAAATTTTGGTCGTATAGCCAAAGGGGGTAGTACACGAGCCGGAGGAAAAACTGAGGATGGGTCGAACCATTGAATCGGATCATAAATTCGGTCTAGGATACTTCCATATAATACTTTATGACCCTAAGAAAGAATCGGATCAATAATTATGCCCTCACGACACCCCGTTGCCCGTTCGAAATTTTGGTCGTATTGCCAAAGGGGGTAGTACACGAGCAGGAGGAAAAACTTAGGATGGGTCGAACCATTGAATCGGATCATAAATTCGGTCTAGGATACTGCCATATAATATTTTATGACCATATGAAAGAATCGGATCAATAATTATGCCCTCACGCCACCCCGTGGCCCGTTCGTAATTTTGTTCGTATAGCCAAAGGGGGTAGTAACGAGCCGGAGGAAAAAATGAGGATAGGTCGAACCATTGAATTGGATCATAAATTCGGTCTTGGAGAGATTTCCATACAATATTTTATGACCCTAAGAAATAATCGGATCAATAATTATGCCCTCACGCCCCCTCATGGCCCGTTCGAAATTTTGGTCGTATAGCCAAAGGGTAAACGAGCCGGAGGAAAAACTGAGAATGGGTCGAACCATTGAATCGGATAATAAATTCGGTCTAGGATACTGCCATATAATATTTTATGACCATATGAAAGAATCGGATCAATAATTATGCCCTCACGCCACCCCGTGGCCCGTTCGTAATTTTGGTCGTATAGCCAAAGGGGGTAGTACACGAGCCGGAGGAAAAAATGAGGATGGGTCGAACCATTGAATCGGATCATAAATTCGGTCTAGGAGATTTCCATACAATATTTTATGACCCTAAGAAATAATCGGATCAATAATTATGCCCTCACGCCCCCTCATGGCCCGTTCGAAATTTTGGTCGTATAGCCAAAGGGTAAACGAGCCGGAGGAAAAACTGAGAATGGGTCGAACCATTGAATCGGATCATAAATTCGGTCTAGGATACTGCCATATAATATTTTATGACCATAAGAAAGAATCGGATCAATAATTATGCCCTCACGGCACCCCGTGGCCCGTTCGTAATTTGGGTCGTATAGCCAAAGGGGGTAGTACACGAGCCGGAGGAAAATGTGAGGTTGGGTCGAACCATTGAATCGGATCATAAATTCGGTCTAGGATACTGCCATATAATACTTTATGACCCTAAGAAAGAATCGGATCAATAATTATGCCCTCACGCCACCTTGTGGCCCGTTAGAAATTTTGGTCGTATAGCCAAAGGGGGTAGTACACGAGCCGGAGGAAAAACTGAGGATGGGTCGAACCATTGAATCGGATCATAAATTCGGTCTAGGATACAGCCATATAATACTTTATGACCCTAAGAAAAAATCGGATCAATAATTATGCCCTCACGACACCCCGTGGCCCGTTCGAAATTTTGGTCGTATTGCCAAAGGGGGTAGTACACGAGCCGGAGGAAAAACTGAGGATGGGTCGAACCATTGAATCGGATCATAAATTCAGTCTAGGATACTTCCATATAATACTTTATGAACCTAAGAAAGAATCGGATCAATAATTATGCCCTCACGCCACCCCTTGGCCCGTTCGAAATTTTGTTCGTATTGCCAAAGGGGGTAGTACACGAGCAGGAGGAAAAACTGAGGATGAATCGAAAAAATGAATCGGATAATAAGTTTGGTCTAGCAGATTTCCATACTATATTTTATGACCCTAAGAAATAATCGGATCAATAATTATGCGCTCACGCCACCCCATGGCCCGTTCGAAATTTTGGTTGTATAGCCAAAGGGGGTAGTACTCGAGCCGGAGGAAAAGCTGAGGATGGATTGAACCACTGAATCGAATAATAAATTCGGTCTAGGAGACTGCCATACAATATTTTATGACCCTAAGAAATAATCGGATCAATAATTATGCCCTCATGCCACCCCATGGCCCGTTCGAAATTTTGGTCGTATATCCAAAGGGTACACGAGCCGGAGGAAAAACTGAGGATGGGTCGAACCATTGAATCGGATCATAAATTCGGTCTAGGATACTGCCATATAATATTTTATGACCATAAGAAAGAATCGGATCAATAATTATGCCCTCACACCACCCCGTGGACCGTTCGTAATTTTGGTCATATTGCCAAAGGGGGTAGTACACGAGCCGGAGGAAAAACTGAGGATGAGTCGAACCATTGAATCGGATCATAAATTCGTTCTAGGATACTTCCATATAATACTTTATGACCCTAAAAAAGAATCGGATCAATAATTATGCCCTCACGCCACCCGTGGCCCGTTCGAAATTTTGGTCGTATTGCCAATGAGGGTAGTACACGAGCAGGAGGAAAAACTAAGGATGAATCGATCAAATGAATCGGATAATAAATTTGGTCTAGCAGATTTCCATACTATATTTTATGACCTTAAAAAATAATCGGATCAATAATTATGCGCTCACGCCACCCCAAGGCCCGTTCGAAATTTTGGTCGTATAGCCAAAGGGGGTAGTACTCGAGCCGGAGGAAAAACTGAGGAAGGATCGAATCACTGAATCGGATAATAAATTCGGTCTAAGAGACTGCCATACAATATTTTATGACCCTAAGAAAGAATCGGATCAATAATTATGCCCTCACGCCACCCCGTGGCCCGTTAGAAATTTTGGTCGTATGGCCAAAGGGGGTAGTACACGAGCCGGAGGAAAAACTGAGGATGGGTCGAACCATTGAATCGGATCATAAATTCGTTCTAGGATACTTCCATATAATACTTTTTGACCCTAAAAAAGAATCGGATCAATAATTATGCCCTCACGCCACCCGTGGCCCGTTCGAAATTTTGGTCGTATTGCCAAAGGGGGTAGTACACGAGCAGGAGGAAAAACTGAGGATGAATCGAAAAAATGAATCGGATAATAAATTTGGTCTAGCAGATTTCCATACTATATTTTATGACCCTAAGAAATAATCGGATCAATAATTATGCTCTCACGCCACCCCGTGGCCCGTTCGTAATTTTGGTCGTATAGCCAAAGGGGGTAGTACACGAGCTGGAGGAAAAACTGAGGATGGGTCGAACCATTGAATCTGATCATAAATTCGGTCTAGGATACTTCCATATAATATTTTATGACCATAAGAAAGTATCGGATCAATAATTATGCCCTCACGCCACCCCGTGGCGCGTTAGAAATTTTTGTCGTATAGCCAAAGGGGGTAGTACACGAGCCGGAGTAAAAACTGAGGATGGGTCGAACCATTGAATCGGATCATAAATTCGGTTTAGGATATTTCCATATAATACTTTATGACCTTAAGAAAGAATCGGATCAATAATTATGCCCTCGCGCCACCCCGTGGCCCGTTCGTAATTTTGATCGTATAGCCAAAGGGGGTAGTACACGAGCCGGAGGAAAATGTGAGGTTGGGTCGAACCATTGAATCGGATCATAAATTCGGTCTAGGATACTGCCATATAATACTTTATGACCCTAAGAAAGAATCGGATCAATAATTATGCCCTCACGCCACCCTGTGGCCCGTTAGAAATTTTTGTCGTATAGCCAAAGGGGGTAGTACACGAGCCGGAGGAAAAACTGAAGATGGGTCGAACCATTGAATCGGATCATAAATTCGGTATAGGATACTTCCATATAATACTTTATGACCCTAAGAAAGAATCGGATCAATAATTATACCCTCACGACACCCCGTGGCCCGTTCGAAATTTTGGTCGTATTGCCAAGGGGGGTAGTACACGAGCAGGAGGAAAAACTGGGGATGGGTCGAACCATTGAATCGGATCATAAATTCAGTCTAGGATACTTCCATATAATACTTTATGAAACTAAGAAAGAATCGGATCAATAATTATGCCCTCACGCCACCCCGTGGCCCGTTCGAAATTTTGTTCGTATTGCCAAAGGGGGTAGTACACGAGCAGGAGGAAAAACTGAGGATGAATCGAACAAATGAATCGGATAATAAATTTGGTCTAGCAGATTTCCATACTATATTTATGAACCTAAGAAATAATCGGATCAATAATTATGCGCTCACGCCACCCCATGGCCCGTTCGAAATTTTGGTCGTATAGCCAAAGGGGGTAGTACTCGAGCCGGAGGAAAAGCTGAGGGTGGATCGAACCACTGAATCGGACAATAAATTCGGTCTAGGAGACTGCCATACAATATTTTATGAACCTAAGAAATAATCGGATCAATAATTATGCGCTCACGCCACCCCATGGCCCGTTCGAAATTTTGGTCGTATAGCCAAAGGGTACACGAGCCGGAGGAAAAACTGAGGATGGATCGAACCACTGAATCGGATAATAAATTCGGTCTAGGAGACTGCCATACAATATTTTATGACCATAAGAAAGAATCGGATCAATAATTATGCCCTCACGCCAGCCCGTGGCCCGTTAGAAATTTTGGTCGTATAGCCAAAGGGGGTAGTACACGAGCCGGAGGAAAAACTGAGGATGGGTCGAACCATTGAATCGGATCATAAATTCGGTCTAGGATACTTCCATATAATACTTTATGACCCTAAGAAAGAATCGGATCAATAATTATGCCCTCACGACACCCCGTTGCCCGTTCGAAATTTTGGTCGTATTGCCAAAGGGGGTAGTACACGAGCAGGAGGAAAAACTTAGGATGGGTCGAACCATTGAATCGGATCATAAATTCGGTCTATGATACTGCCATATAATATTTTATGACCATATGAAAGAATCGGATCAATAATTATGCCCTCACGCCACCCCGTGGCCCGTTCGTAATTTTGTTCGTATAGCCAAAGGGGGTAGTACACGAGCCGGAGGAAAAAATGAGGATAGGTCGAACCATTGAATTGGATCATAAATTCGGTCTTGGAGAGATTTCCATACAATATTTTATGACCCTAAGAAATAATCGGATCAATAATTATGCCCTCACGCCCCCTCATGGCCCGTTCGAAATTTTGGTCGTATAGCCAAAGGGTAAACGAGCCGGAGGAAAAACTGAGAATGGGTCGAACCATTGAATCGGATAATAAATTCGGTCTAGGATACTGCCATATAATATTTTATGACCATATGAAAGAATCGGATCAATAATTATGCCCTCACGCCACCCCGTGGCCCGTTCGTAATTTTGGTCGTATAGCCAAAGGGGGTAGTACACGAGCCGGAGGAAAAAATGTGGATGGGTCGAACCATTGAATCGGATCATAAATTCGGTCTAGGAGATTTCCATACAATATTTTATGACCCTAAGAAATAATCGGATCAATAATTATGCCCTCACGCCCCCTCATGGCCCGTTCGAAATTTTGGTCGTATAGCCAAAGGGTAAACGAGCCGGAGGAAAAACTGAGAATGGGTCGAACCATTGAATCGGATCATAAATTCGGTCTAGGATACTGCCATATAATATTTTATGACCATAAGAAAGAATCGGATCAATAATTATGCCCTCACGGCACCCCGTGGCCCGTTCGTAATTTTGGTCGTATAGCCAAAGGGGGTAGTACACGAGCCGGAGGAAAATGTGAGGTTGGGTCGAACCATTGAATCGGATCATAAATTCGGTCTAGGATACTGCCATATAATACTTTATGACCCTAAGAAAGAATCGGATCAATAATTATGCCCTCACGCCACCCTGTGGCCCGTTAGAAATTTTGGTCGTATAGCCAAAGGGGGTAGTACACGAGCCGGAGGAAAAACTGAGGATGGGTCGAACCATTGAATCGGATCATAAATTCGGTCTAGGATACAGCCATATAATACTTTATGACCCTAAGAAAAAATCGGATCAATAATTATGCCCTCACGACACCCCGTGGCCCGTTCGAAATTTTGGTCGTATTGCCAAAGGGGGTAGTACACGAGCCGGAGGAAAAACTGAGGATGGGTCGAACCATTGAATCGGATCATAAATTCAGTCTAGGATACTTCCATATAATACTTTATGAACCTAAGAAAGAATCGGATCAATAATTATGCCCTCACGCCACCCCTTGGCCCGTTCGAAATTTTGTTCGTATTGCCAAAGGGGGTAGTACACGAGCAGGAGGAAAAACTGAGGATGAATCGAAAAAATGAATCGGATAATAAATTTGGTCTAGCAGATTTCCATACTATATTTTATGACCCTAAGAAATAATCGGATCAATAATTATGCGCTCACGCCACCCCATGGCCCGTTCGAAATTTTGGTTGTATAGCCAAAGGGGGTAGTACTCGAGCCGGAGGAAAAGCTGAGGATGGATTGAACCACTGAATCGAAAAATAAATTCGGTCTAGGAGACTGCCATACAATATTTTATGACCCTAAGAAATAATCGGATCAATAATTATGCCCTCATGCCACCCCATGGCCCGTTCAAAATTTTGGTCGTATATCCAAAGGGTACACGAGCCGGAGGAAAAACTGAGGATGGGTCGAACCATTGAATCGGATCATAAATTCGGTCCAGGATACTGCCATATAATATTTTATGACCATAAGAAAGAATCGGATCAATAATTATGCCCTCACACCACCCCGTGGACCGTTCGTAATTTTGGTCGTATTGCCAAAGGGGGTAGTACACGAGCCGGAGGAAAAACTGAGGATGAGTCGAACCATTGAATCGGATCATAAATTCGTTCTAGGATACTTCCATATAATACTTTATGACCCTAAAAAAGAATCGGATCAATAATTATGCCCTCACGCCACCCGTGGCCCGTTCGAAATTTTGGTCGTATTGCCAAAGGGGGTAGTACACGAGCAGGAGGAAAAACTAAGGATGAATCGATCAAATGAATCGGATAATAAATTTGGTCTAGCAGATTTCCATACTATATTTTATGACCTTAAAAAATAATCGGATCAATAATTATGCGCTCACGCCACCCCAAGGCCCGTTCGAAATTTTGGTCGTATAGCCAAAGGGGGTAGTACTCGAGCCGGAGGAAAAACTGAGGAAGGATCGAATCACTGAATCGGATAATAAATTCGGTCTAGGAGACTGCCATACAATATTTTATGACCCTAAGAAAGAATCGGATCAATAATTATGCCCTCACGCCACCCCGTGGCCCGTTAGAAATTTTGGTCGTATAGCCAAAGGGGTAGTACACGAGCCGGAGGAAAAACTGAGGATGGGTCGAACCATTGAATTGGATCATAAATTAGTTCTAGGATACTTCCATATAATACTTTATGACCCTAAAAAAGAATCGGATCAATAATTATGCCCTCACGCCACCCGCGGCCCGTTCGAAATTTTGGTCGTATTGCCAAAGGGGGTAGTACACGAGCAAGAGGAAAAACTGAGGATGAATCGAAAAAATGAATCGGATAATAAATTTGGTCTAGCAGATTTCCATACTATATTTTATGACCCTAAGAAATAATCGGATCAATAATTATGCTCTCACGCCACCCCGTGGCCCGTTCGTAATTTTGGTCGTATAGCCAAAGGGGGTAGTACACGAGCTGGAGGAAAAACTGAGGATGGGTCGAACCATTGAATCGGATCATAAATTCGGTCTAGGATACTTCCATATAATACTTTATGACCCTAAGAAAGAATCGGATCAATAATTATGCCCTCACGCCACCCCGTGGCCCGTTCGTAATTTTGGTCGTATTGCCAAAGGGGGTAGTACACGAGTCGGAGGAAAAACTAAGGATGGGTCGAACCATTGAATCGGATCATAAATTCGGTCTAGGATAATGCCATATAATATTTTATGACCATAAGAAAGAATCGGATCAATAATTATGCCCTCACGCCACCCCGTGGCCGGTTCGTAATTTTGGTCGTATAGCCAAAGGGGGTAGTAAACGAGCCGGAGGAAAAACTGAGGATGGGTCGAAAAATTGAATCGGATCATAAATTCAGTTTAAGAGATTTCCATACAATATTTTATGACCCTAAGAAATAATCGGATCAATAATTATGCCCTCACGCCACCTCATGGCCCGTTCGAAATTTTAATCGTATAGCCAAAGGGTACACGAGCCGGAGGAAAAACTGAGGATGGGTCGAACCATTGAATCGGATCATAAATTCAGTCTAGGATACTGCCATATAATACTTTATGACCCTATGAAATAATCGGATCAATAATTATGCTCTCTCGCCACCCCGTGGCGCGTTAGAAATTTTGGTCGTATAGCCAAAGGGGGTAGTACACGAGCCGGAGGAAAAACTGAGGATGGGTCGAACCATTGAATCGGATCATAAATTCGGTCTAGGATACTTCCATTTAATACTTTATGACCCTAAGAAAGAATCGGATCAATAATTATGCCCTCACGACACCCCGTGGCCCGTTCGAAATTTTGGTCGTATTACCGAAGGGGGTAGGTAGTACACGAGCCGGAGCAAAAACTGAGGATGGGTCGACCCATTGAATCAGATCATAAATTCGGTCTAGGATACTGCCATATAATACTTTATGACCCTAAGAAAGAATCGGATCAATAATTATGCCCTCACGCCACCCTGTGGCCCGTTCGAAATTTTGGTCGTATTGCCAAAGGGGGTAGTACACGAGCAGGAGGAAAAACTAAGGATGGGTCGAACCATTGAATCGGATCATAAATTCGGTCTAGGATACTGCCATATAATACTTTATGACCCTAGGAAAGAATCGGATCAATAATTATGCACTCACGCCACCCCGTGGCTCGTTCGAAATTTTGGTCGTATTGCCAAAGGGGGTAGTACACGAGCCGGAGGAAAAACTGAGGATGGGTTGAACCATTGAATCGGATCATAAATTCGGTCTAGGATACTGCCATATAATATTTTATGACCATAAGAAAGTATCGGATCAATAATTATGCCCTCACGCCACCCCGTGGCCCGTTCGTAATTTTGGTTGTATAGCCAAAAGTGGTAGTACACGAGCCGGAGGAAAAAATGAGGATGGGTCGAACCATTGAATCATATCATAAATTCGATCTAGGAGATTTCCATACAATATTTTATGACCCTAAGAAATAATCGGATCAATAATTATGCCCTCTCGCCACCCCGTGGCGCGTTAGAAATTTTGGTCGTATAGCCAAAGGGGGTAGTACACGAGCCGGAGGAAAAACTGAGGATGGGTCGAACCATTGAATCGGATCATAAATTCGGTCTAGGATACTTCCATTTAATACTTTATGACCCTAAGAAAGAATCGGATCAATAATTATGCCCTCACGCCACCCCGTGGCCCGTTCGTAATTTTGGTCGTATAGTCAAGGGGGGTAGTACACGAGCCGGAGGAAAATGTGAGGTTGGGTCGAACCATTGAATCGGATCATAAATTCGGTCTAGGATACTGCCATATAATACTTTATGACCCTAAGAAAGAATCGGATCAATAATTATGCCCTCACGCCACCCTGTGGCCCGTTAGAAATTTTTGTCGTATAGCCAAAGGGGGTAGTACACGAGACGGAGGAAAAACTGAGGATGGATCGAACCATTGAATCGGATCATAAATTCGGTCTAGGATACTTCCATATAATACTTTATGACCCTAAGAAAGAATCGGATCAATAATTATGCCCTCACGACACTCCGTGGCCCGTTCGAAATTTTGGTCGTATTGCCAAAGGGGGTGGTACACGAGCAGGAGGATAAACTGAGGATGAATCGAACAAATGAATCGGATAATAAATTTGGTCTAGCAGATTTCCATACTATATTTTATGACCCTAAGAAATAATCGGATCAATAATTATGCGCTCACGCCACCCCATGGCCCGTTCGAAATTTTGGTCGTATAGCCAAAGGGGGTAGTACTCGAGCCGGAGGAAAAGCTGAGGATGGATCGAACCACTGAATAGGACAATAAATTCGGTCTAGGAGACTGCCATACAATATTTTATGACCCTAAGAAATATTCGGATCAATAATTATGCCCTCACACCACCCCATGGCCCGTTCGAAATTTTGGTCGTATATCCAAAAGGTACACGAGCCGGAGGAAAAACTAAGGATGGGTCGAACCATTGAATCGGATCATAAATTCGGTCTAGGATACTGCCATATAATATTTTATGACCATAAGAAAGAATCGGATCAATAATTATGCCCTCACGCCACCCCGTGGACCGTTCGTAATTTTGGTCGTATTGCCAAAGGGGGTAGTACACGAGCCGGAGGAAAAACAGAGGATGGGTCGAACCATTGAATCGGATCATAAATTCGTTCTAGGATACTTCCATATAATACTTTTTGACCCTAAGAAAGAATCGGATCAATAATTATGCCCTCACGCCACCCTTGGCCCGTTCGATATTTTGGTCGTATTACCAAAGGGGGTAGTACACGAGCAGGAGGAAAAACTAAGGATGAATCGATCAAATGAATCGGATAATAAATTTGGTCTAGCAGATTTCTATACTATATTTTATGACCTTAAAAAATAATCGGATCAATAATTATGTGCTCACGCCACCCCATGGCCCGTTCGAAATTTTGGTCGTATAGCCAAAGGGGGTAGTACTCGAGCCGGAGGAAAAACTGAGGATGGATCGAATCACTGAATCGGATAATAAATTCGGTCTAGGAGACTGCCATACAATATTTTATGACCCTAAGAAAGAATCGGATCAATAATTATGCCCTCACGCCACCCCGTGGCCCGTTAAAAATTTTGGTCGTATAGCCAAAGGGGGTAGTACATGAGCCGGAGGAAAAACTGAGGATGGGTCGAACCATTGAATCGGATCATAAATTCGGTCTAGGATACTTCTATATAATACTTTATGACCCTAAGAAAGAATCGGATCAATAATTATGCCCTCACGACACCCCGTGGCCCGTTCGAAATTTTGGTCGTATTGCCAAAGGGGTAGTACACGAGCAGGAGGAAAAACTAAGGATGGGTCGAACCATTGAATTGGATCATAAATTCGGTCTAGGATACAGCCATATAATACTTTATGACCCTAAGAAAGAATCGGATCAATAATTATGCTCTCACGCCACCCCATGGCCCGTTCGTAATTTTGGTCGTATAGCCAAAGGGGGTAGTACACGAGCCGGAGGAAAAACTGAGGATGGGTCGAACCATTGAATCGGATCATAAATTCGGTCTAGGATACTTCCATATAATACTTTATGACCCTAAGAAAGAATCGGATTAATAATTATGCCCTCACGCCACCCCGTGGCCCGTTCGAAATTTAGTTCGTATTGCCTAAGGGGGTAGTACACGAGCCGGAGGAAAAACTGAGGATGAATCGAGCAAATGAATCGGATAAAAAATTTGGTCTAGCAGATTTCCATACTATATTTTATGACCCTAAGAAATAATCGGATCAATAATTATGCGCTCACGCCACCCCATGGCCCGTTCGAAATTTTGGTCGTATAGCCAAAGGGGGTAGTACTCGAGCCGGAGGAAAAGCTGAGGATGGATCAAACCACTGAATCGGATAATAAATTCGGTCTAGGAGACTGCCTTACAATATTTTATGACCCTGAGAAAGAATCGGATCAATAATTATGCCCTCACGCCACCCCGTGGCCCGTTCGTAATTTTGGTCATATAGCCAAAGGGGGTAGTACACGTGCCGGAGGAAAAACTGAGGATGGGTCGAACCATTGAATCGGATCATAAATTGGGTCTAGGAGACTGCCATACAATATTTTATGACCCTAAGAAAGAATCGGATTAATAATTATGCCCTCACGCCACCCAGTGGCCCGTTCGAAATTTTGGTCGTATACCCAAAGGGGGTAGTACACGAACAGGGAGGAAAACTGAGGATGGATCGAACAACTGAATCTGATCATAAATTCGGTCTAAGAGACTGCCATACATTATTTTATAACCCTAAGAAAGAATAGGATCAATAATTATGCCCTCACGCCACCCCGTGGCCTGTTCGAAATTTTGGTCGTATACCCAAAAGGGGTAGTACTCGAGCCGGAGGAAAAACTGAGGATGGATCGAACCACTGAATCGGATAATAAATTCGGTCTAGGAGACTGCCTTACAATATTTTATGACCCTGAGAAAGAATCGGATCAATAATTATGCCCTCACGCCACCCCGTGGCCCGTTCGTAGTTTTGGTCATATAGCCAAAGGGGGTAGTACACGAGCCGGAGGAAAAATAACGATGGAACGAACCACTGAATCGGATCATAAATTCTGTCTAGGAGACTGCCCGACATTATTTTATGACCATAAGAAAGAATCGGATCAATAATTATACCCTCATGCCACCACGTGGCTCGTTCGAAATTTTTCCAGTATTGCCAAAGGAGGTAGTACACGAGCAGGATGAAAAACTGAGGATGGGTCGAACAACTGAATTGGATCAAAAATTCGGTCTAGTAGACTGCCATTCAATATTTTATGACCTTAAGAAAGAATCGGATCAATAATTATGCGCTCACGCCACCCAATGGCCCGTTCGAAATTTTGGTCGTTTAGCCAAAGGGGGTAGTACTCGAGCCGGAGGAAAAACTGAGGATGGATCGAACCACTGAATCGGATAATAAATTCGGTCTAAAAGACTTCTTACAATTTTTTATAACCCTAAGAAAGAATCGGATCAATAATTATGCCCTCACGCCACCCCGTGGTCCGTTCGAAATTTTGGTCGTATTACCAAAGGGGGTAGGCAGTACACGAGCCGGAGGAAAAACTGAGGATGGGTCGACCCATTGAATCGGATCATAAATTCGGTCTAGGATACTGCCATATAATACTTTATGACCCTAAGAAAGAATCGGATCAATAATTATGCCCTCACGCCACCCCGTGGCCCGTTCGAAATTTTGGTCGTATTGCCAAAGGGGGTAGTACACGAGCAGGAGGAAAAACTGAGGATGAATCGAACCACAGAATCGGTTAATAAATTCGGTCTAAGAGATTTCCATACAATATTTTATGACCCTAAGAAATAATCGGATCAATAATTATGCCCTCACGCCACTTCATGGCCCGTTCGAAATTTTGGTCGTATAGCCAAAGGGTACACGAGCCGGAGGAAAAATTGAGGATTGGTCGAACCATTGAATCGGATCATAAATTCGGTCTAGGATACTGCCATATAATACTTTATGACCCTAAGAAAGAATCGGATCAATAATTATGCCCTCACACCACCCCGTGGCCCGTTCAAAATTTTGGTCGTATAGCCAAAGGTGGTAGTACACGAGCCGGAGGAAAAACTGAGGATGGGTCGAACCATAGAATCGGATCATAAATTCGGTCTAGGATACTGCCATATAATACATTATGACCATAAGAAAAAATCGGATAAATAATTATGCCCTCACGCCACCCCGTGGCCCGTTAGAAATTTTGGTCGTATAGCTAGAGAGGGTAGTACACGAGCTGGAGGAAAAACTGAGGATGGGTCGAACCATTGAATCGGATCATAAATTCGGTCTAGGATACTTCCATGTAATACTTTATGACCCTAAGAAAGAATCGGATCAATAAATATGCCCTCACGCCACCCCGTGGCCCGTTCGAAATTTTGGTCGTATTGCCAAAGAGGGCAGTACACGAGCCGGAGGAAAAACTGAGGATGGGTCGAACCATTGAATCAGATCATAAATTCGGTCTAAGATAATGCCATATAATACTTTATGACCCTAAAAAAGAATCGGATCAATAATTATGCCCTCACGCCACCCCGTGGCCCGTTCGAAATTTTGGTCGTATAGCCAAAGGGGGTAGTACACGAGCCGGAGGAAAAACTGAGGATGGGTCGAACCACTGAATCGGATAATAAATTCGGTCTAGGAGATTTCCATACAATATTTTATGACCCTAAGAAATAATCGGATCAATAATTATGTCCTCACGCCACCCCATATCCCGTTCGAAATTTGGTCGTATAGCCAAAGGTTACACGAGCCGGAGAAAAACTGAGGATGGATCGAACCACCGAATCGGATAATAAATTCGGTCTAGCAGATTTCCATACTATATTTTATGACCCTAATAAATAATCGGATCAATAATTATACGCTCACGCCACCCCATGGCCCGTTCGAAATTTTGGTCGTATAGCCAAAAGGGGTAGTACACGAGCCGGAGGAAAAACTGAGGATGGGTCGAACCATTTAATCGGATCATAAATTCGGTCTAGGATACTGCCATACAATACTTTATGTCCCTAAGAAAGAATCGGATCAATAATTATGCCCTCACGCCACCCCGAGGCCCGTTCGTAATTTTGGTCGTATAGCCAAAGGGGGTAGTACACGAGCCGGAAGAAAAATAAGGATGGGTCGAACCACTGAATCGGATCATAAATTTGGTCTAGAATATTTCCATACTATATTTTATGACCCTAAGAAATAATCGGATCAATAATTATACGCTCACGCCACCCCATGGCCCGTTCGAAATCTTGGTCGTATAGCCAAAGGGGGTAGTACTCGAGCCGGTGGAAAAACTGAGGATGGATCAAACCACTGAATCGGATAATAAATTCTGTCTAGGAGACTGCCATACAATATTTTATGACCCTAAGAAAGAATCGGAACAATAATCATGCCCTCACGCCACCCCGGGGCCCGTTCGTAATTTTGGTCGTATAGCCAAAGGGGGTAGTACACGAGCCGGAGGAAAAATAAGGATGGGTCGAACCACTGAATCGGATCATAAATTCGGTCTAATAGACTGCCCTAAAATAATTTATAACCATAAGAAAGAATCGGATCAATAATTACACCCTCACGCCACCACGTGGCTCGTTCAAAATTTTGCCAGTATTGCCAAAGGGGGTAGTACACGAGCCGGAGGAAAAACTGAGGGTCGAACAACTGAATCGAGTCATAAATTCGGTCTAGAAGACTGCCATACAATATTTTATGACCCTAAGAAAGAATCGGATCAATAATTATGCCGTCACGCCACCCCATGGCCCGTTGGAAATTTTGGTCGTATAGCCAAAGGGTACACGAGCCGGAGGAAAAACTGAGTATGGATCGATCCACTGAATAGGATAATAAATTCGGTCTAGGAGACTACCATACAATATTTTATGGTCCTAAGAAAGAATCGGATCAATAATTATGCCCTCACGCCACCCCGTGGCCCGTTCGAAATTTTAGTCGTATTACCAAAGGGGGTAGGTAGTACACGAGCCGGAGGAAAAACTGAGGATGGGTTGAACTATTGAATCTGATCATAAATTCGGTCTAGGAAACTGCCATATAATACGTTATGTCCCTAAGAAAGAATCGGATCAATAATTAAGCCCTCACGCCACCACGTGGCCCGTTCGAAATTTTGGTCGTATTGCCGAAGGGGGTAGTACACGAGCAGGAGGAAAAACTGAGGATGAATCGAACCACTGAATCGGATCATAAATTCGGTCTAGAAGACTGCCATACAATATTTTATGACCCTAAGAAAGAATCGGATCAATAATTATGCCCTCACGCCACCCCATGGCCCGTTCGAAATTTTGGTCGTATAGAAAAAGGGTACACGAGCCGGAGGAAAAACTGAGGATGGATCGAACCACTGAATCGGATAATAAATTCGATCTAGGAGACTGCTATACAATATTTTATGGTCCTAAGAAAGAATCGGATCAATAATTATACGCTCACGCCACCCCGTGGCCCGTTCGAAATTTTGGACGTATTACCAAAGGGGGTAGTACACGAGCCGGAGGAAAAACTGAGGATGGGTCGAACCATTGAATCGGATCATAAATTCGGTCTAGGATACTGCCATACAATACTTTATGTCCCTAAGAAAGAATCGGATCAATAATTATGCCCTCACGCCACCCCGAGGCCCGTTCGTAATTTTGGTCGTATAGCCAAAGGGGGTAGTACACGAGCCGGAGGAAAAATAAGGATGGGTCGAACCACTGAATCGGATCATAAATTTGGTCTAGCATATTTCCATACTATATTTTATGACCCTAAGAAATAATCGGATCAATAATTATACGCTCACGCCACCCCATGGCCCGTTCGAAATCTTGGTCGTATAGCCAAAGGGGGTAGTACTCGAGCCGGTGGAAAAACTGAGGATGGATCGAACCACTGAATCGGATAATAAATTCGGTCTAGGAGACTGCCATACAATATTTTATGTCCCTAAGAAAGAATCGGAACAATAATCATGCCCTCACGCCACCCCGTGGCCCGTTCGTAATTTTGGTCGTATAGCCAAAGGGGGTAGTACACGAGCCGGAGGAAAAATAAGGATGGGTCGAACCACTGAATCGGATCATAAATTCGGTCTAATAGACTGCCCTAAAATAATTTATAACCATAAGAAAGAATCGGATCAATAATTACACCCTCACGCCACCACGTGGCTCGTTCAAAATTTTGCCAGTATTGCCAAAGGGGGTAGTACACGAGCCGGAGGAAAAACTGAGGATGGGTCGAACAACTGAATCGAATCATAAATTCGGTCTAGAAGACAGCCATACAATATGTTATGACCCTAAGAAAGAATCGGATCAATAATTATGCCCTCACGCCACCCCATGGCCCGTTCGAAATTTTGGTCATATAGCCAAAGGGTACACGAGCCGGAGGAAAAACTGAGTATGGATCGATCCACTGAATCGGATAATAAATTCGGTCTAGGAGACTGCCATACAATATTTTATGGTCCTAAGAAAGAATCGGATCAATAATTATGCCCTCACGCCACCCCGTGGCCCGTTCAAAATTTAAGTCGTATTACCAAAGGGGGTAGGTAGTACACGAGCCGGAGGAAAAACTAAGGATGGGTTGAACCATTGAATCTGAACATAAATTCGGTCTAGGAAACTGCCATATAATACGTTATGTCCCTAAGAAAGAATCGGATCAATAATTAAGCCCTCACGCCACCCCGTGGCCCGTTCGAAATTTTGGTCGTATTGCCGAAGGGGGTAGTACACGAGCAGGAGGAAAAACTGAGGATGAATCGAACCACTGAATCGGATCATAAATTCGGTCTAGAAGACTGCCATACAATATTTTATGACCCTAAGAAAGAATCGGATCAATAATTATGCCCTCACGCCACCCCATGGCCCGTTCGAAATTTTGGTCGTATAGAAAAAGGGTACACGAGCCGGAGGAAAAACTGAGGATGGATTGAACCACTGAATCGGATAATAAATTCGATCTAGGAGACTGCCATACAATATTTTATGGTCCTAAGAAAGAATCGGATCAATAATTATGCCCTCACGCCACCCCGTGGCCCGTTCGAAATTTTGGACGTATTACCAAAGGGGGTAGGTAGTACACGGGCCGGAGGAAAAACTGAGGATGGGTCGAACCATAGAATCGGATCATAAATTCGGTCTAGGATACAGCCATATAATACTTTATGTCCCTAAGAAAGAATCGGACCAATAATTATGCCCTCACGCCACCCCGTGGCCCGTTCGAAATTTTGGTCGTATTGCCAAAGGGGGTAGTACCCGAGCAGGAGGAAAAACTGAACCACTGAATTGGATAATAAATTCGGTCTAGGAGATTTCCGTACAATATTTTATGACCCTAAGAAATAATCGGATCAATAATTATGTCCTCACGCCACCCCATAGCTCGTTCGAAATTTTGGTCGTATAGCCAAAGGGTACACGAGCCGAAGGAAAAACTGAGGATGGATCGAACCACTGAATCGGATAATAAATTCGGTCTAGCAGATTTCCATACTATATTTTATGACCCTAAGAAATAATCGGATCAATAATTATACGCTCACGCCACCCCAAGGCCCGTTCGAAATTATGGTCGTATAGCCAAAGGGGGTAGTACTCGAGCCGGAGGAAAACTGAGGATGGATCGAACCACTGAATCGGATAATAAATTCGGTCTAGGAGACTGCCATACAATATTTTATGACCCTAAGAAATAATCGGAACAATAATCATGCCCTCACGCCACCCCGTGGCCCGTTCGTAATTTTGGTCGTATAGCCAAAGGGGGTAGTACACGAGCCGGAGGAAAAATAAGGATGGGTCGAACCACTGAATCGGATCATAAATTCGGTCTAATAGACTGCCCTAAAATAATTTATAACCATAAGAAAGATTCGGATCAATAATTACACCCTCACGCCACCACGTGGCTCGTTCAAAATTTTGCCAGTATTGCCAAAGGGGGTAGTACACGAGCCGGAGGAAAAACTGAGGATGGGTCGAACAACTGAATCGAATCATAAATTCGGTCTAGAAGACAGCCATACAATATGTTATGACCCTAAGAAAGAATCAGATCAATAATTATGCCCTCACGCCACCCCATGGCCCGTTCGAAATTTTGGTCATATAGCCAAAGAGTACACGAGCCGGAGGAAAAACTGAGTATGGATCGATCCACTGAATAGGATAATAAATTCGGTCTAGGAGACTGCCATACAATATTTTATGGTCCTAAGAAAGAATCGGATCAATAATTATGCCCTCACGCCACCCCGTGGCCCGTTCGAAATTTTAGTCGTATTACCAAAGGGGGTAGGTAGTACACGAGCCGGAGGAAAAACTGAGGATGGGTTGAACTATTGAATCTGATCATAAATTCGGTCTAGGAAACTGCCATATAATACGTTATGTCCCTAAGAAAGAATCGGATCAATAATTAAGCCCTCACGCCACCACGTGGCCCGTTCGAAATTTTGGTCGTATTGCCGAAGGGGGTAGTACACGAGCAGGAGGAAAAACTGAGGATGAATCGAACCACTGAATCGGATCATAAATTCGGTCTAGAAGACTGCCATACAATATTTTATGACCCTAAGAAAGAATCGGATCAATAATTATGCCCTCACGCCACCCCATGGCCCGTTCGAAATTTTGGTCGTATAGAAAAAGGGTACACGAGCCGGAGGAAAAACTGAGGATGGATCGAACCACTGAATCGGATAATAAATTCGATCTAGGAGACTGCTATACAATATTTTATGGTCCTAAGAAAGAATCGGATCAATAATTATACGCTCACGCCACCCCGTGGCCCGTTCGAAATTTTGGACGTATTACCAAAGGGGGTAGTACACGAGCCGGAGGAAAAACTGAGGATGGGTCGAACCATTGAATCGGATCATAAATTCGGTCTAGGATACTGCCATACAATACTTTATGTCCCTAAGAAAGAATCGGATCAATAATTATGCCCTCACGCCACCCCGAGGCCCGTTCGTAATTTTGGTCGTATAGCCAAAGGGGGTAGTACACGAGCCGGAGGAAAAATAAGGATGGGTCGAACCACTGAATCGGATCATAAATTTGGTCTAGCATATTTCCATACTATATTTTATGACCCTAAGAAATAATCGGATCAATAATTATACGCTCACGCCACCCCATGGCCCGTTCGAAATCTTGGTCGTATAGCCAAAGGGGGTAGTACTCGAGCCGGTGGAAAAACTGAGGATGGATCGAACCACTGAATCGGATAATAAATTCGGTCTAGGAGACTGCCATACAATATTTTATGTCCCTAAGAAAGAATCGGAACAATAATCATGCCCTCACGCCACCCCGTGGCCCGTTCGTAATTTTGGTCGTATAGCCAAAGGGGGTAGTACACGAGCCGGAGGAAAAATAAGGATGGGTCGAACCACTGAATCGGATCATAAATTCGGTCTAATAGACTGCCCTAAAATAATTTATAACCATAAGAAAGAATCGGATCAATAATTACACCCTCACGCCACCACGTGGCTCGTTCAAAATTTTGCCAGTATTGCCAAAGGGGGTAGTACACGAGCCGGAGGAAAAACTGAGGATGGGTCGAACAACTGAATCGAATCATAAATTCGGTCTAGAAGACAGCCATACAATATGTTATGACCCTAAGAAAGAATCGGATCAATAATTATGCCCTCACGCCACCCCATGGCCCGTTCGAAATTTTGGTCATATAGCCAAAGGGTACACGAGCCGGAGGAAAAACTGAGTATGGATCGATCCACTGAATCGGATAATAAATTCGGTCTAGGAGACTGCCATACAATATTTTATGGTCCTAAGAAAGAATCGGATCAATAATTATGCCCTCACGCCACCCCGTGGCCCGTTCAAAATTTAAGTCGTATTACCAAAGGGGGTAGGTAGTACACGAGCCGGAGGAAAAACTAAGGATGGGTTGAACCATTGAATCTGAACATAAATTCGGTCTAGGAAACTGCCATATAATACGTTATGTCCCTAAGAAAGAATCGGATCAATAATTAAGCCCTCACGCCACCCCGTGGCCCGTTCGAAATTTTGGTCGTATTGCCGAAGGGGGTAGTACACGAGCAGGAGGAAAAACTGAGGATGAATCGAACCACTGAATCGGATCATAAATTCGGTCTAGAAGACTGCCATACAATATTTTATGACCCTAAGAAAGAATCGGATCAATAATTATGCCCTCACGCCACCCCATGGCCCGTTCGAAATTTTGGTCGTATAGAAAAAGGGTACACGAGCCGGAGGAAAAACTGAGGATGGATTGAACCACTGAATCGGATAATAAATTCGATCTAGGAGACTGCCATACAATATTTTATGGTCCTAAGAAAGAATCGGATCAATAATTATGCCCTCACGCCACCCCGTGGCCCGTTCGAAATTTTGGACGTATTACCAAAGGGGGTAGGTAGTACACGGGCCGGAGGAAAAACTGAGGATGGGTCGAACCATAGAATCGGATCATAAATTCGGTCTAGGATACAGCCATATAAAACTTTATGTCCCTAAGAAAGAATCGGACCAATAATTATGCCCTCACGCCACCCCGTGGCCCGTTCGAAATTTTGGTCGTATTGCCAAAGGGGGTAGTACCCGAGCAGGAGGAAAAACTGAACCACTGAATTGGATAATAAATTCGGTCTAGGAGATTTCCGTACAATATTTTATGACCCTAAGAAATAATCGGATCAATAATTATGTCCTCACGCCACCCCATAGCTCGTTCGAAATTTTGGTCGTATAGCCAAAGGGTACACGAGCCGAAGGAAAAACTGAGGATGGATCGAACCACTGAATCGGATAATAAATTCGGTCTAGCAGATTTCCATACTATATTTTATGACCCTAAGAAATAATCGGATCAATAATTATACGCTCACGCCACCCCAAGGCCCGTTCGAAATTATGGTCGTATAGCCAAAGGGGGTAGTACTCGAGCCGGAGGAAAACTGAGGATGGATCGAACCACTGAATCGGATAATAAATTCGGTCTAGGAGACTGCCATACAATATTTTATGACCCTAAGAAATAATCGGAACAATAATCATGCCCTCACGCCACCCCGTGGCCCGTTCGTAATTTTGGTCGTATAGCCAAAGGGGGTAGTACACGAGCCGGAGGAAAAATAAGGATGGGTCGAACCACTGAATCGGATCATAAATTCGGTCTAATAGACTGCCCTAAAATAATTTATAACCATAAGAAAGATTCGGATCAATAATTACACCCTCACGCCACCACGTGGCTCGTTCAAAATTTTGCCAGTATTGCCAAAGGGGGTAGTACACGAGCCGGAGGAAAAACTGAGGATGGGTCGAACAACTGAATCGAATCATAAATTCGGTCTAGAAGACAGCCATACAATATGTTATGACCCTAAGAAAGAATCAGATCAATAATTATGCCCTCACGCCACCCCATGGCCCGTTCGAAATTTTGGTCATATAGCCAAAGGGTACACGAGCCGGAGGAAAAACTGAGTATGGATCGATCCACTGAATCGGATAATAAATTCGGTCTAGGAGACTTCCATACAATATTTTATGGTCCTAAGAAAGAATCGGATCAATAATTATGCCCTCACGCCACCCCGTGGCCCGTTCAAAATTTAAGTCGTATTACCAAAGGGGGTAGGTAGTACACGAGCCGGAGGAAAAACTGAGGATGGGTTGAACCATTGAATCTGATCATAAATTCGGTCTAGGAAACTGCCATATAATACGTTATGTCCCTAAGAAAGAATCGGATCAATAATTAAGCCCTCACGCCACCCCGTGGCCCGTTCGAAATTTTGGTCGTATTGCCGAAGGGGGTAGTACACGAGCAGGAGGAAAAACTGAGGATGAATCGAACCACTGAATCGGATCATAAATTCGGTCTAGAAGACTGCCATACAATATTTTATGACCCTAAGAAAGAATCGGATCAATAATTATGCCCTCACGCCACCCCATGGCCCGTTCGAAATTTTGGTCGTATAGAAAAAGGGTACACGAGCCGGAGGAAAAACTGAGGATGGATTGAACCACTGAATCGGATAATAAATTCGATCTAGGAGACTGCCATACAATATTTTATGGTCCTAAGAAAGAATCGGATCAATAATTATGCCCTCACGCCACCCCGTGGCCCGTTCGAAATTTTGGACGTATTACCAAAGGGGGTAGGTAGTACACGGGCCGGAGGAAAAACTGAGGATGGGTCGAACCATAGAATCGGATCATAAATTCGGTCTAGGATACAGCCATATAATACTTTATGTCCCTAAGAAAGAATCGGACCAATAATTATGCCCTCACGCCACCCCGTGGCCCGTTCGAAATTTTGGTCGTATAGCCAAAGGTGGTAGTACACGAGCCGGAGGAAAAACTGAGGATGGGTCGAACCATAGAATCGGATCATAAATTCGGTCTAGGATACTGCCATATAATACATTATGACCCTAAGAAAAAATCGGATAAATAATTATGCCCTCACGCCACCCCGTGGCCCGTTAGAAATTTTGGTCGTATAGCTAGAGAGGGTAGTACACGAGCTGGAGGAAAAACTGAGGATGGGTCGAACCATTGAATCGGATCATAAATTCGGTCTAGGATACTTCCATGTAATACTTTATGACCCTAAGAAAGAATCGGATCAATAAATATGCCCTCACGCCACCCCGTGGCCCGTTCGAAATTTTGGTCGTATTGCCAAAGAGGGCAGTACACGAGCCGGAGGAAAAACTGAGGATGGGTCGAACCATTGAATCAGATCATAAATTCGGTCTAAGATAATGCCATATAATACTTTATGACCCTAAAAAAGAATCGGATCAATAATTATGCCCTCACGCCACCCCGTGGCCCGTTCGAAATTTTGGTCGTATAGCCAAAGGGGGTAGTACACGAGCCGGAGGAAAAACTGAGGATGGGTCGAACCACTGAATCGGATAATAAATTCGGTCTAGGAGATTTCCATACAATATTTTATGACCCTAAGAAATAATCGGATCAATAATTATGTCCTCACGCCACCCCATATCCCGTTCGAAATTTGGTCGTATAGCCAAAGGTTACACGAGCCGGAGAAAAACTGAGGATGGATCGAACCACCGAATCGGATAATAAATTCGGTCTAGCAGATTTCCATACTATATTTTATGACCCTAATAAATAATCGGATCAATAATTATACGCTCACGCCACCCCATGGCCCGTTCGAAATTTTGGTCGTATAGCCAAAAGGGGTAGTACACGAGCCGGAGGAAAAACTGAGGATGGGTCGAACCATTTAATCGGATCATAAATTCGGTCTAGGATACTGCCATACAATACTTTATGTCCCTAAGAAAGAATCGGATCAATAATTATGCCCTCACGCCACCCCGAGGCCCGTTCGTAATTTTGGTCGTATAGCCAAAGGGGGTAGTACACGAGCCGGAAGAAAAATAAGGATGGGTCGAACCACTGAATCGGATCATAAATTTGGTCTAGAATATTTCCATACTATATTTTATGACCCTAAGAAATAATCGGATCAATAATTATACGCTCACGCCACCCCATGGCCCGTTCGAAATCTTGGTCGTATAGCCAAAGGGGGTAGTACTCGAGCCGGTGGAAAAACTGAGGATGGATCAAACCACTGAATCGGATAATAAATTCTGTCTAGGAGACTGCCATACAATATTTTATGACCCTAAGAAAGAATCGGAACAATAATCATGCCCTCACGCCACCCCGGGGCCCGTTCGTAATTTTGGTCGTATAGCCAAAGGGGGTAGTACACGAGCCGGAGGAAAAATAAGGATGGGTCGAACCACTGAATCGGATCATAAATTCGGTCTAATAGACTGCCCTAAAATAATTTATAACCATAAGAAAGAATCGGATCAATAATTACACCCTCACGCCACCACGTGGCTCGTTCAAAATTTTGCCAGTATTGCCAAAGGGGGTAGTACACGAGCCGGAGGAAAAACTGAGGGTCGAACAACTGAATCGAGTCATAAATTCGGTCTAGAAGACTGCCATACAATATTTTATGACCCTAAGAAAGAATCGGATCAATAATTATGCCGTCACGCCACCCCATGGCCCGTTGGAAATTTTGGTCGTATAGCCAAAGGGTACACGAGCCGGAGGAAAAACTGAGTATGGATCGATCCACTGAATAGGATAATAAATTCGGTCTAGGAGACTGCCATACAATATTTTATGGTCCTAAGAAAGAATCGGATCAATAATTATGCCCTCACGCCACCCCGTGGCCCGTTCGAAATTTTAGTCGTATTACCAAAGGGGGTAGGTAGTACACGAGCCGGAGGAAAAACTGAGGATGGGTTGAACTATTGAATCTGATCATAAATTCGGTCTAGGAAACTGCCATATAATACGTAATGTCCCTAAGAAAGAATCGGATCAATAATTAAGCCCTCACGCCACCACGTGGCCCGTTCGAAATTTTGGTCGTATTGCCGAAGGGGGTAGTACACGAGCAGGAGGAAAAACTGAGGATGAATCGAACCACTGAATCGGATCATAAATTCGGTCTAGAAGACTGCCATACAATATTTTATGACCCTAAGAAAGAATCGGATCAATAATTATGCCCTCACGCCACCCCATGGCCCGTTCGAAATTTTGGTCGTATAGAAAAAGGGTACACGAGCCGGAGGAAAAACTGAGGATGGATCGAACCACTGAATCGGATAATAAATTCGATCTAGGAGACTGCTATACAATATTTTATGGTCCTAAGAAAGAATCGGATCAATAATTATACGCTCACGCCACCCCGTGGCCCGTTCGAAATTTTGGACGTATTACCAAAGGGGGTAGTACACGAGCCGGAGGAAAAACTGAGGATGGGTCGAACCATTGAATCGGATCATAAATTCGGTCTAGGATACTGCCATACAATACTTTATGTCCCTAAGAAAGAATCGGATCAATAATTATGCCCTCACGCCACCCCGAGGCCCGTTCGTAATTTTGGTCGTATAGCCAAAAGGGGTAGTACACGAGCCGGAGGAAAAATAAGGATGGGTCGAACCACTGAATCGGATCATAAATTTGGTCTAGCATATTTCCATACTATATTTTATGACCCTAAGAAATAATCGGATCAATAATTATACGCTCACGCCACCCCATGGCCCGTTCGAAATCTTGGTCGTATAGCCAAAGGGGGTAGTACTCGAGCCGGTGGAAAAACTGAGGATGGATCTAACCACTGAATCGGATAATAAATTCGGTCTAGGAGACTGCCATACAATATTTTATGTCCCTAAGAAAGAATCGGAACAATAATCATGCCCTCACGCCACCCCGTGGCCCGTTCGTAATTTTGGTCGTATAGCCAAAGGGGGTAGTACACGAGCCGGAGGAAAAATAAGGATGGGTCGAACCACTGAATCGGATCATAAATTCGGTCTAATAGACTGCCCTAAAATAATTTATAACCATAAGAAAGAATCGGATCAATAATTACACCCTCACGCCACCACGTGGCTCGTTCAAAATTTTGCCAGTATTGCCAAAGGGGGTAGTACACGAGCCGGAGGAAAAACTGAGGATGGGTCGAACAACTGAATCGAATCATAAATTCGGTCTAGAAGACAGCCATACAATATGTTATGACCCTAAGAAAGAATCGGATCAATAATTATGCCCTCACGCCACCCCATGGCCCGTTCGAAATTTTGGTCATATAGCCAAAGGGTACACGAGCCGGAGGAAAAACTGAGTATGGATCGATCCACTGAATCGGATAATAAATTCGGTCTAGGAGACTGCCATACAATATTTTATGGTCCTAAGAAAGAATCGGATCAATAATTATGCCCTCACGCCACCCCGTGGCCCGTTCAAAATTTAAGTCGTATTACCAAAGGGGGTAGGTAGTACACGAGCCGGAGGAAAAACTGAGGATGGGTTGAACCATTGAATCTGAACATAAATTCGGTCTAGGAAACTGCCATATAATACGTTATGTCCCTAAGAAAGAATCGGATCAATAATTAAGCCCTCACGCCACCCCCGTGGCCCGTTCGAAATTTTGGTCGTATTGCCGAAGGGGGTAGTACACGAGCAGGAGGAAAAACTGAGGATGAATCGAACCACTGAATCGGATCATAAATTCGGTCTAGAAGACTGCCATACAATATTTTATGACCCTAAGAAAGAATCGGATCAATAATTATGCCCTCACGCCACCCCATGGCCCGTTCGAAATTTTGGTCGTATAGAAAAAGGGTACACGAGCCGGAGGAAAAACTGAGGATGGATTGAACCACTGAATCGGATAATAAATTCGATCTAGGAGACTGCCATACAATATTTTATGGTCCTAAGAAAGAATCGGATCAATAATTATGCCCTCACGCCACCCCGTGGCCCGTTCGAAATTTTGGACGTATTACCAAAGGGGGTAGGTAGTACACGGGCCGGAGGAAAAACTGAGGATGGGTCGAACCATAGAATCGGATCATAAATTCGGTCTAGGATACAGCCATATAATACTTTATGTCCCTAAGAAAGAATCGGACCAATAATTATGCCCTCACGCCACCCCGTGGCCCGTTCGAAATTTTGGTCGTATTGCCAAAGGGGGTAGTACCCGAGCAGGAGGAAAAACTGAACCACTGAATTGGATAATAAATTCGGTCTAGGAGATTTCCGTACAATATTTTATGACCCTAAGAAATAATCGGATCAATAATTATGTCCTCACGCCACCCCATAGCTCGTTCGAAATTTTGGTCGTATAGCCAAAGGGTACACGAGCCGAAGGAAAAACTGAGGATGGATCGAACCACTGAATCGGATAATAAATTCGGTCTAGCAGATTTCCATACTATATTTTATGACCCTAAGAAATAATCGGATCAATAATTATACGCTCACGCCACCCCAAGGCCCGTTCGAAATTATGGTCGTATAGCCAAAGGGGGTAGTACTCGAGCCGGAGGAAAACTGAGGATGGATCGAACCACTGAATCGGATAATAAATTCGGTCTAGGAGACTGCCATACAATATTTTATGACCCTAAGAAAGAATCGGAACAATAATCATGCCCTCACGCCACCCCGTGGCCCGTTCGTAATTTTGGTCGTATAGCCAAAGGGGTTAGTACACGAGCCGGAGGAAAAATAAGGATGGGTCGAACCACTGAATCGGATCATAAATTCGGTCTAATAGACTGCCCTAAAATAATTTATAACCATAAGAAAGATTCGGATCAATAATTACACCCTCACGCCACCACGTGGCTCGTTCAAAATTTTGCCAGTATTGCCAAAGGGTCGAACTGAGGATGGGTCGAACAACTGAATCGAATCATAAATTCGGTCTAGAAGACAGCCATACAATATGTTATGACCCTAAGAAAGAATCGGATCAATAATTATGCCCTCACGCCACCCCATGGCCCGTTCGAAATTTTGGTCATATAGCCAAAGGGTACACGAGCCGGAGGAAAAACTGAGTATGTTTCGATCCACTGAATCGGATAATAAATTCGGTCTAGGAGACTTCCATACAATATTTTATGGTCCTAAGAAAGAATCGGATCAATAATTATGCCCTCACGCCACCCCGTGGCCCGTTCAAAATTTAAGTCGTATTACCAAAGGGGGTAGGTAGTACACGAGCCGGAGGAAAAACTGAGGATGGGTTGAACCATTGAATCTGATCATAAATTCGGTCTAGGAAACTGCCATATAATACGTTATGTCCCTAAGAAAGAATCGGATCAATAATTAAGCCCTCACGCCACCCCGTGGCCCGTTCGAAATTTTGGTCGTATTGCCGAAGGGGGTAGTACACGAGCAGGAGGAAAAACTGAGGATGAATCGAACCACTGAATCGGATCATAAATTCGGTCTAGAAGACTGCCATACAATATTTTATGACCCTAAGAAAGAATCGGATCAATAATTATGCCCTCACGCCACCCCATGGCCCGTTCGAAATTTTGGTCGTATAGAAAAAGGGTACACGAGCCGGAGGAAAAACTGAGGATGGATTGAACCACTGAATCGGATAATAAATTCGATCTAGGAGACTGCCATACAATATTTTATGGTCCTAAGAAAGAATCGGGTCAATAATTATGCCCTCACGCCACCCCGTGGCCCGTTCGAAATTTTGGACGTATTACCAAAGGGGGTAGGTAGTACACGGGCCGGAGGAAAAACTGAGGATGGGTCGAACCATAGAATCGGATCATAAATTCGGTCTAGGATACAGCCATATAATACTTTATGTCCCTAAGAAAGAATCGGACCAATAATTATGCCCTCACGCCACCCCGTGGCCCGTTCGAAATTTTGGTCGTATTGCCAAAGGGGGTAGTACACGAGCAGGAGGAAAAACTGAACCACTGAATTGGATAATAAATTCGGTCTAGGAGATTTCCGTACAATATTTTATGACCCTTAGAAATAATCGGATCAATAATTATGTCCTCACGCCACCCCATAGCTCGTTCGAAATTTTGGTCGTATAGCCAAAGGGTACACGAGCCGAAGGAAAAACTGAGGATGGATCGAACCACTGAATCGGATAATAAATTCGGTCTAGCAGATTTCCATACTATATTTTATGACCCTAAGAAATAATCGGATCAATAATTATACGCTCACGCCACCCCAAGGCCCGTTCGAAATTATGGTCGTATAGCCAAAGGGGGTAGTACTCGAGCCGGAGGAAAACTGAGGATGGATCGAACCACTGAATCGGATAATAAATTCGGTCTAGGAGACTGCCATACGATATTTTATAACCCTAAGAAAGAATCGGATCCATAATTATGCCCTCACGCCACCCCGTGGCCCGTTCGTAATTTTTGTCGTATAGCCAAAGGGTACACGAGCCGGAGGAAAAACTGAGGATGGATCGAACCACTGAATCGGATAATAAATTTGGTCTAGGAGACTGCCATACAATATTTTATGGTCCTAAGAAAGAATCGAATCAATAATTATGAACTCACGCCACCACGTGGCCCGTTCGAAATTTTGTTCGTATTACAAAAGCGGGTAGGCAGTACACGAGCCTAATGAAAAACTGAGGATGGGTCGAACCATAGAATCGGATCATAAATTCGGTCTAGGATACTGCCATACAATACTTTATGTCCCTAAGAAAGAATCGGATCAATAATTTTGGCCTCACGCCACCCCGTTGCCCGTTCGAAATTTTGGTCGTATAGCCAAAGGGGGTAGTACACGAGCCGGAGGAAAAACTGAGGATGGGTCGAACCAATGAATCGGATCATAAATTCGGTCTAGGATACTTCCATATAATATTATATGACCCCAAGAAAGAATCGGATCAATAATTATCCCCTCACGCCACCCCGAGGCCCGTTCGTAATTTTGGTCGTATAGCCAAAGGGGGTAGTACACGAGCCGGAGGAAAAATAAGGATGGGTCGAACCACTGAATCGGATCATAAATTTGGTCTAGCATATTTCCATACTATATTTTATGACCCTAAGAAATAATCGGATCAATAATTATACGCTCACGCCACCCCATGCCCCGTTCGAAATTTTGGTCGTATAGCCAAAGGGGGTAGTACTCGAGCCGGTGGAAAAACTGAGGTTGGATCGAACCACTGAATCGGATAATAAATACGGTCTAGGAGACTGCCATACAATATTTTATGACCCTAAGAAATAATCGGAACAATAATCATGCCCTCACGCCACCCCGTGGCCTGTTCGTAATTTTGGTCGTATAGCCAAAGGGGGTAGTACACGAGCCGGAGGAAAAATAAGGATGGGTCGAACCACTGAATCGGATCATAAATTCGGTCTAATAGACTGCCCTAAAATAATTTATAACCATAAGAAAGAATCGGATAATAAATACGGTCTAGGAGACTGCCATACAATATTTTATGACCCTAAGAAAGAATCGGAACAATAATCATGCCCTCACGCCACCCCGTGGCCTGTTCGTAATTTTGGTCGTATAGCCAAAGGGGGTAGTACACGAGCCGGAGGAAAAATAAGGATGGGTCGAACCACTGAATCGGATCATAAATTCGGTCTAATAGACTGCCCTAAAATAATTTATAACCATAAGAAAGAATCGGATCAATAATTACACCCTCACGCCACCGCATGGCTCGTTCAAAATTTTGCCAGTATTGCCAAAGGGGGTAGTACACGAGTCGGAGGAAAAACTGAGGATGGGTCGAACAACTGAATCGGATCATAAATTCGGTCTAGAAGACTGCCATACAATAATTTATGATCCTAAGAAAGAATCGGATCAATAATTATGCCCTCACGCCACCCCATGACCCGTTCGAAATTTTGGTCGTATAGCCAAAGGGTACACGAGCCGGAGGAAAAACTGAGGATGGATCGAACCACTGAATCGGATAATAAATTCGGTCTAGGAGACTGCTATAAAATATTTTATGGTCCTAAGAAAGAATCGGATCAATAATTATGCCCTCACGCCACCCCGTGCCCGTTCGAAATTTTGGTCGTATTACAAAAGGGGATAGGTAGTACACGAGCCGGAGGAAAAACTGAGGATGGGTCGAACCATTGAATCGGATCATAAATTCGGTCTAGGATACTGCCATATAATTCTTTATTTCCCTATGAAAGAATCGGATCAATATTTATGCCCTCACGCCACCCCGTGGCGCGTTCGAAATTTTGGTCGTATTGCCAAAGGGGGTAGTACACGAGCAGGAGGAAAAACTGAGGATAGATCGAACCACTGAATCGGATAATAAATTCGGTCTAGGGGATTTCCATGCAATATTTTATGACCCTAAGAAATAATCGGATCAATAATTATGTCCTCACGCCACCCCATAGCCCGTTCGAAATTTTGGTCGTATATCCAAAGGTTACACGAGCCGGAGAAAAACTGAGGATGGATCGAACCACTGAATCGGATAATAAATTCAGTCTAGCAGATTTCCATACTATATTCTATGACCCTAAGAAATAATCGGATCAATAATTATACGCTCACGCCACCCCATGGCCCGTTCGAAATTTTGGTCGTATAGCCAAAGGGTACACGAGCCGGAGGAAAAATTGAGGATGGATCGAACCACCGAATCGGATAATAAATTCGGTCTAGGATACTGCCATACAATATTTTATGGTCCAAAGAAAGAATCGAATCAATAATTATGCCCTCACGCCACCCCGTGGCCCGTTCGAAATTTTGGTCGTATTACCAAAGGGGGTAGGTAGTACACGAGCCGGAGGAAAAACTGGGGATGGGTCGAACCATTGAATCTGATCATAAATTCGGTCTAGGATACTGCCATATAATACGTAATGTCCCTAAGAAAGAATCGGATCAATAATTATGCCCTCACGCCACCCCGTGGCCCGTTCGAAATTTTGGTCGTATTGCCGAAGGGGGTAGTACACGAGCAGGAGGAAAAACTAAGGATGAATCGAACAACTGAATCGGATTATAAATTCGGTCAAGAAGACTGCCATACAATATTTTTTGACCCTAAGAAAGAATCGGATCAATAATTATGCCCTAACGCCACCCCATGGCCCGTTTGAAATTTTGGTCGTATAGAAAAAGGGTACACGAGCCGGAGGAAAAACTGAGGATGGATCGAACCACTGAATCGGATAATAAATTCGGTCTAGGAGACTGCCATACAATATTTTATGGTCCTAAGAAAGAATCGGATCAATAATTATGCCCTCACATCACCCCGTGGCCCGTTCGAAATTTTGGACGTATTAACAAAGGGGGTAGGTAGTACACGAGCCGGAGGAAAAACTGAGGATGGGTCGAACCATTGAATCGGATCATAAATTCGGTCTAGGATACTGCCATAAAATACTTTATGTCCCTAAGAAAGAATCGGACCAATATTTATGCCCTCACGCCACCCCGTGGCCCGTTCGAAATTTTGGTCGTATTGCCCAAGGGGGTAGTACACGAGCAGGAGGAAAAACTGAGGATGAATCGAACCACTGAATCGGATAATAAATTCGGTCTAGGAGATTTCCGTACAATATTTTATGACCCTAAGAAATAATCGGATCAATAATTATGTCCTCACGCCACCCCATAGCCCGTTCGAAATTTTGGTCGTATAACCAAAGGGTACACGAGCCGGAGGAAAAACTGAGGATGGATCGAACCACTGAATCGGATAATAAATTCAGTCTAGCAGATTTTCATACTATATTTTATGACCCTAAGAAATAATCGGATCAATAATTATACGCTCACGCCACCCCATGGCCCGTTCGAAATTTTGGTCGTATAGCCAAAAGGTACACGAGCCGGAGGAAAAACTGAGGATGGATCGAACCACTGAATCGGATAATAAACTCGGTCTAAGAGACTGCCATACAATATTTTATGACCCTAAGAAAGAATCGGATCCATAATTATGCCCTCACGCCACCCCGTGGCCCGTTCGTAATTTTTATCGTATAGCCAAAGGGTACACGAGCCGGAGGAAAAACTGAGGATGGATCGAACCACTGAATCGGATAATAAATTTGGTCTAGGAGACTACCATACAATATTTTATGGTCCTAAGAAAGAATCGAATCAATAATTATGCCCTCACGCCACCCCTTGGCCCGTTCGAAATTTTGGTCGTATTACCAAAGCGGGTAGGAAGTACACGAGCCTGAGAAAAACTGAGGATGGGTCGAACCATTGAATCGGATCATAAATTCGGTCTAGGATACAGCCATACAATACTTTATGTCCCTAAGAAAGAATCAGATCAATAATTATGGCCTCACGCCACCCCGTGGCCCGTTCGAAATTTTGGTCGTATTACCAAAGGGGATAGGTAGTACACGAGCCGGAGGAAAAACTGAAGGTGGGTCGAACCATTGAATCGGATCATAAATTCGGTCTAGGATACTGCCATATAGTACTTTATGTCCCTAAGAAAGAATCGGATCAATAATTATGCCCTCACGCCACCCTGTGGTCCGTTCGAAATTTTGGTCGTACTGCCAAAGGGGGTAGTACACGAGCAGGAGGAAAAACTGAGGATGAATCGAACCACTGAATCGGATAATATATTCGGTCTAGGAGATCTCCATTCAATATTTTATGACCCTAAGAAATAATCGGATCAATAATTATGTCCTCACGCCACCCCATAGCCCGTTCGAAATTTTTGTCGTATAGCCAAAGGGTACACGAGCGGGAGGAAAAACTGAGGATGGATCGAACCACAGAATCTGATAATAAATTCGGTCTAGGAGACTGCCCTACAATATTTTATAACCATAAGAAAGAATCGGATCAATAATTATAACCTCACGCCACCACGTGGCTTGTTCAAAATTTTGCCAGTATTGCCAAAGGGGGTAGTACACGAGCCGGAGGAAAAACTGAGGATGGGTCGAACAACTTAATCGGATCATAAATTCGGTCTAGAAGACTGCCATACAATATTTTATGACCCTAAGAAAGAATCGGATCAATAATTATGCCCTCACGCCTCCCCATGGCCCGTTCGAAATTTTGGTCGTATAGCCAAAGGGTACACGAGCCGGAGGAAAAACTGAGGATGGATCGAACCACTGAATCGGATAATAAATTCAGTCTAGGAGACTGCCATACAATATTTTATGGTCCTAGGAAAGAATCGGATCAATAATTATGCCCTCACGTCACCCCGTGGCCCGTTCGAAATTTTGGTCGTATTACCAAAGTGGGTAAGTAGTACACGAACCGGAGGAAAAACTGAGGATGGGTCGAACCATTGAATCTGATCATAAATTCGGTCTAAGATACTGCCATATAATACGTTATGTCCCTAAGAAAGAATCGGATCAATAATTATGCCCTCACGCCTCCCCGTGGCCCGTTCGAAATTTTGGTCGTATTGCCGAAGGGGGTAGTACACGAGCAGGAGGAAAAACTAAGGATGAATCGAAACACTGAATCGGATCATAAATTCGGTCTAGAAGACTGCCATACAATATTTTATGACCCTAAGAAAGAATCGGATAAATAATTATGCCCTCACGTCACCCCATGGCCCGTTTGAAATTTTGGTCGTATAAAAAAAGGGTACACGAGCCGGAGGAAAAACTGAGGATGGATCGAACCACTAAATCGGATAATAAATTCGGTCTAGGAAACTGCCATACAATATTTTATGGTCCTAAGAAAGAATCGGATCAATAATTATGCCCTCACGCCACACCGTGGCCCGTTCGAAATTTTGGTAGTATTACCAAAGGGGGTAGGTAATACACGAGCCGGAGGAAAAACTGAGGATGGGTCGAACCATTGAATCGGATCTTAAATTCGGTCGAGGATACTTCCAAATAATACTTTATGACCCTAAGAACGAATCGGATCAATAATTATGCCCTCACGCCACCCCGTGGCCCGTTCGAAATTTTGGTCGTATTGCCAAAGGGGGTATTACACGAGTAGGAGGAAAACTAAGGATGAATTGAACCACTGAATCGGATAATAAATTCGGTCTAGGAGATTTCCGTACAATAATTTTTTTACCCCAAGAAATAATCGGATCAATAGTTATGCCCTCACGCCACCCCATGGCCCGTTCGAAATTTTGGTCGTATTTCCAAAATGTACACGAGCCGGAGGAAAAACTGAGAATGGATCGAACAACTGAATCGGATAATAAATTCGGTCTAGGAGACTGCCACACAATATTTTATGGTCCTAAGAAAGAATCGGATCAATAATATGCCCTAACGCAACCCTGTGGCCCGTTCGAAATTTTGGTCGTAATACCAAAGGGGGTAGGTAGTACACGAGCCGGAGGAAAAATTGAAGATGGGTCGAACCATTGAATCGGATCATAAATTCGGTCTAGGATACTGCCATATAATACTTTATGTCCCTAAGAAAGAATCGGACCAATAATTATGCCCTCACGCCACCCCGTGGCCCGTTCGAAATTTTGGTCGTATTGCCAAAGGGGGTAGTACACGAGCAGGAGGAAAACTAAGGATGAATCGAACCACATAATCGGATAATAAATTCGGTCTAGGAGATTTCCGTACAATATTTTATAACCTTAAGAAATAATCGGATCAATAATTATGCCCTCACGCCACCCCATGGCCCGTTCGAAATTTTGGTCGTATAGCCAAAGGGTACACGAGCCGGAGGAAAAACTGAGGATGGATCGAACCACTGAATCGGATAATAAATTCGGTCTAGGAGACTGCCATACAATATTTTATGACCCTAAGAAAGAATCGGATCAATAATTATGCCCTCACGCCACCCCGTGGCCCGTTCGTAATTTTGGTCGTATAGCCAAAGGGTACACGAGCCGGAGGAAAAACTGAGGATGGATCGAACCACTGAATCGGAAAATAAATTCGCTCTAGGAGACTGCCATACAATATTTTTAGGTCCTAAGAAAGAATAGGATCAATAATTAAACCATCACGCCACCCCGTGGCCCGTTCGAAATTTGGTCGTATTACCAAAGCGGGTTGGCAGTACACGAGCCTGAGGAAAAGCTGAGGATGGGTCGAACCATTGAATCGGATCATAAATTCGGTCTAGGATACTGCCATACAATACTTTATGTCCCTAAGAAATAATCGGATCAATAATTATGGCTTCACGCCACCCCGTGGCCTGTTCGAAATATTGGTCGTATAGCCAAAGGGGGTAGTTCACGATCCGGAGGAAAAACTGAGGATGGGTCGAACCATTGAATCGGATCATAAATTCGGTCTAGGATACTTCCATATAATACTTTATGACCCTAAGAAAGAATCGGATCAATAATTATGCCCTCACGCCACCCCGTGGCCCGTTCGAAATTTTGGTCGTATTGCCAAAGGGGGTAGTACACGAGCAGGAGGAAAACTAAGGATGAATCGAACCACTGAATCGGATAATAAATTCGGTCTAGGAGATTTCCGTACAATATTTTATGACCCTAAGAAATAATCGGATCAATAATTATGCCCTCACGCCACCCCGTGGCCCGTTCGTAGTTTTGGTCGTATAGCCAAAGGGTACACGAGCCGGAGGAAAAACTGAGGATGGATCGAACCACTGAATCGGAAAATTAATTCGGTCTAGGAGACTGCCATACAATATATTTTGGTCCTAAGAAAGAATAGGATCAATAAATAAACCCTCACGCCACCCCGTGGCCCGTTCGAAATTTTGGTCCTATTACCAAAGCGGGTAGGCAGTACACGAGCCTGAGGAAAAGCTGAGGATGGGTCGAACCATTGAATCGGATCATAAATTCGGTCTAGGATACCGCCATATAATACTTTATAACCCTATGAAAGAATCGGATCAATAATTATGCCCTCACGCCACCCCGTGGCCCGTTCGAAATTTTGGTCGTAGTGCCAAAGGGGGGTAGTACACGAGGAGGAGGAAAACTAAGGATGAATCGAAGTACTGAATCGGATAATAAATTCGGTCTAGGAGATTTCCGTACAATATTTTATGACCCTAAGAAATAATCGGATCAATAATTATGCCCTCACGCCACCCCGTGGCCCATTCGAAATTTTGGTCGTATTTCCAAAGGGGGTAGGTAGTACACGAGCCGGAGGAAAAACTGAGGATGGGTCGAACCATTGAATCGGATCATAAATTCGGTCTAGGATACTGCCATATAATACTTTTTGTCCCTAAGAATGAATCGGATCAATAATTACGCCCTCACGCCACCCCGTGGCCCGTTCGAAATTTTGGTCGTATTGCCAAAGGGAGTAGTACACGAGCAAGAGAAAAATTGAGGATGAATCGAACCACTGAATCGGATAATAAATTTGTTCTAGGAGATTTCCAAACAATATTTTATGACCCTAAGAAATAATCGGATCAATAATTATGTCCTCACGCCACCCTATGGCCCGTTCGAAATTTTGGTGGTATAGCCAAAGGGGGTAGTACACGAGCCGGAGGAAAAACTGTGGATAGGTAGAACCAGTGTATCGGATCAAAAATTCGGTCTATGATACTTCCATATAATACTTTATGACCCTAAGAAAGAATCGGATCAATAATTATGCCCTCACGCCACCCCGTGGCCCGTTCGAAATTTTGGTCGTATTGCCAAAGGGGGTAGTACACGAGCAGGAGGAAAACTAAGGATGAATCGAACCACTGAATCGGATAATAAATTCGGTCTAGGAGATTTCCGTACAATATTTTATGACCCTAAGAAAGAATCGGACCAATAATTATGCCCTCACGCCACCCCGTGGCCCGTTCGAAATTTTTGTCGTATTGCCAAATGGGGGTCGTACACGAGCAGGAGGAAAAACTGAGGATGAATCGAACCACTGAATCGGATAATAAATTCGGTCTTGGAGATTTCCGTACAATATTTTATGACCCTAAGAAATAATCGGATCAATAATTTTGTCCTCACGCCACCCCATAGCCCATTCGAAATTTTGGACGTATAGCCAAAGGGTACACGAGCCGGAGGAAAAACTGAGGATGGATCGAACCACTGAATCGGATAATAAATTCGGTCTAACAGATTTCCATACTTTATTTTATGACCCTAAGAAATAATCGGATCAATACTTATACGCTCACGCCACCCCATGGCCCGTTCGAAATTTTGGTCGTATAGCCAAAGGGGGTAGTACTCGAGCCGGAGGAAAAACTGTGGATGGATCGAACCACTGAATCGGATAATAAATTCGGTCTAGGAGACTGCCATACAATATTTTATGACCCTAAGAAAGAATCGGATCCATAATTATGCCCTCACGCCACACCTTGGCCCGTTCGTAATTTTGGTCGTATAGCCAAAGGGTACACGAGCCGGAGGAAAAACTGAGGATGGATCGAACCACTGAATCGGATAATAAATTTGGTCTAGGAGACTGCCATACAATATTTTATGGTCCTAAGAAAGTATCGGATCAATAATTATGCCCTCACGCCACCCCGTAGCCCGCTTGAAATTTTGGACGTATTGCCAAAGGGGGTAGTACACGAGCAGGAGGAAAAACTGAGGATGAATCGAACCACTGAATCGTATAATAAATTCGTTCTAGGAGATTTCCATACAATATTTTATGACCCTAAGAAATAATCGGATCAATAATTATGTCCTCACGCCACCCCATAGCCCGTTCGAAATTTTGCCAGTATTGCCAAAGGGTACACGAGCCGGAGGAAAAACTGAGGATGGATCGAACCACTAAATCGGATAATAAATTCGGTTAGGAGACTGCCATACAATATTTTATGGTCCTAAGAAAGAATCGGATCAATAATTATGCCCTCACGCCACCCCGTGGCCCGCTCGAAATTTTGGTTGTATTACCAAAAGGGGTAGGCAGTACGCGAGCCTGAGGAAAAACTGAGGATGGGTCGAACCATTGAATCGGATCATAAATTCGGTCTAGGATACTGCCATATAATACTTTTTGTCCCTAAGAAAGAATCAGATCAATAATTATGCCCTCACGCCACCCCATAGCCCGTTCGAAATTTGGTCGTATAGCCAAAGGGTACACGAGCCGGAGGAAAAACCGAGGATGGATCGAACCACTGAATCGGATAATAAATTCGGTCTAACAGATTTCCATACTATATTTTATGTCCCTAAGAAAGAATCGGATCAATAATTATGCCCTCACGCCACCCCGTGGCCCGTTCGAAATTTTGGTCGTATTGCCAAAGGGGGTAGTACACGAGCAGGAGGAAAAACTGAGGATGAATCGAACCACTGAATCGGATAATAAATTCGTTCTAGGAGACTTCCATACAATATTTAATGACCCTAAGAAATAATCGGATCAATAATTATGTCCTCACGCCACCCCATAGCCCGTTCGAAATTTTGCCAGTATTGCCAAAGGGTACACGAGCCGGAGGAAAAACTGAGGATGGATCGAACCACTGAATCGGATAATAAATTCGGTTAGGAGACTGCCATACAATATTTTATGGTCCTAAGAAAGAATCGGATCTATAATTATGCCCTCACGCCACCCCGTGGCCAGCTCGAAATTTTGGTTGTATTACCAAAGGGGGTAGGCAGTACGCGAGCCTGAGGAAAAACTGAGAATGGGTCGAACCATTGAATCGGATCATAAATTCGGTCTAGGATACTGCCATATAATACTTTTTGTCCCTAAGAAAGAATCGGATTAATAATTATGCCCTCACGCCACCCCATAGCCCGTTCGAAATTTTGGTCGTATAGCCAAAGGGTACACGAGCCGGAGGAAAAACTGAGGATGGATCGAACCACTGAATCGGATAATAAATTCGGTCTAACAGATTTCCATACTATATTTTATGACCCTAAGAAATAATCGGATCAATAATTATACGCTCACGCCACCCCATGGCCCGTTCGAAATTTTGGTCGTATAGCCAAATGGGGTAGTACTCGAGCCGGAGGAAAAACTGAGGATGGATCGAACCACTGAATCGGATAATAAATTCAGTCTAGGAGACTGCCATACAATATTTTATGACCCTAAGAAAGAATCGGATCCATAATTTGCCCTCGCGCCACCCCGTGGCCCGTTCGTAATTTTGGTCGTATAGCCAAAGGGTACACGAGCCGGATGAAAAACTGAGGATGGATCGAACCACTGAATCGGATAATAAATTCGGTCTAGCAGATTTCCATACTATATTTTATGACCTTAAGAAATAAAAGGATCAATAATTATACGCTCACGCCACCCCATGGCCCGTTCGAAATGTTGGTCGTATAGACAAAGGGGGTAGTACTCGAGCCGGAGGAAAAATTGAGGATGGATCGAACCACTGAATCGGATAATAAATTCGGTCTAGGAGACTGTCATACAATATTTTATAATCCTAAGAAAGAATCGAATCAATGATTATGCCCTCACGCCACCCCGTGGCCCGTTCATAATTTTGGTCGTATAACCAAAGGGGGTAGTACACGAGCCGGAGGAAAAATAAGGATGGGTCGAACCACTGAATCAAATCATAAATTCGGTCTAGTAGACTGCCCTACAATATTTTATAACCATAATAAAGAATCGGATCAATAATTATACCCTCACGCCACCACGTGGCTCGTTCAAAATTTTGCCAGTATTGCCAAAGGGGGTAGTACACGAGCCGGAGGAAAAACTGAGGATGGGTTGAACAACTGAATCGGATCATAAATTCGGTTTAGAAGACTGCCACACAATATTTTATGACCCTAAGAAAGAATCGGATCAATAATTATGCCCTCACGCCACCCCATGGCCCGTTTGAAATTTTGGTCGTATAGCCAAAGGGTACACGAGCCGGAGGAAAAACTGAGGATGGATCGAACCACTGAATCAGATAATAAATTCGGTCTAGGAGACTGCCATACAATATTTTATGGTCCTAAGAAAGAATCGGATCAATAATTATGCCCTCACGCCACCCCGTGGCCCGTTCGAAATTTTGGTCGTATTACCAAAGCGGGTAAGCAGTACACGAGCCTGAGGAAAAACTGAGGATGGGTCGAACCATTGAATCGGATCATAAATTCGGTCTAGGATACTGCCATATAATAGTTTATGTCCCTATGAAAGAATCGGATCAATAATTATGCCCTCACGCCACCCCGTGGCCCGTTCGAAATTTTGGTCATATTGCCAAAGGGAAGGAGAATTACAATTCCATTAACAAGATTATCAACGATCACGTTATAGATTTTTCAAACACCACATTACATTTCCAATTTAAAATCCAATTCAAATACCAATTAAAAAAAATCGCAAACCGAACCCCCCTCCCCTCCCCCTCTCTATGTTCACAAAATAATAAGTTCTATATGTTTAGACTTAGTTTGGATGAGTAAATCTTGTAACCTGAAAAATGGTTTAAATAATAGATTAGTTACATATATTACATAAGTTCTATTATGTCAAATTAATACATGCTCCATTGTTTGTTGAATGTGGTTACAAGCATGTTAAGGCTTTCTACTCTATAATGTCAATAATCTGAATTCTATAGTTAGTCATAACTAATAAGGTTCGCTTGTTAGATGCATTGTAACGATTTCTTATGGCTGTAAACGAATTTGGTTATGGCTGTGAAGAATCCCCATTTTGGGAAAATTTACTTAAGTAGAAAGCTTAAGACTTTTTATTTATACTAGTCATTGTATTTTATATGTATATAATTTATGGATATGATTCAGCTATGATGAAAATAATCTAAAGAGGTTTCCAAGTTTTAATGGTATATTATGCCTTAGGTTTCCTTTTTCGTTTGCTAAATCAAGTGCACCGAATCTAAACGATTATATTAGTGTACTCATACACAAGTTCAATCATATCTTAACTCAAAATATTCTTTTATAGTTACCATATCGTTTAAACCAAAAATATAACATACCACATTATTCAACCCATCTAAGACACGTGTTTCTAACCAGATTACATAATATATTAAACAAAAACGGATCTCCATACTACGCTGATTTTGATTTATTTAATTACTTTCTTTTCCTTTTTTGTTCTCTATTAATTAACTCACAATTAAACTAATCAATTACGCGATTGTGAACGTTACATAATTTAAAAAAAAAGCAACACGTTTCGACACCCTTATGGTAATATTACCAAAATTTAACTGCATGTAGCTACAAAAGAAAATGCAATACACAACAGATCCAAAACTTAGAAAATTTTCCCACAAGAAGTCATTTTGTTTTAACCTTACATACATACATACATACATGTAAGATAAGGTAAGGTAAGGTGTTAGCACTTAACAAAAAGGTCATTGAAAATCCTTTGTGGAGCCTGAGGAGGAGTTTGAAGATGCCTCCGCATGATCTTCCTCGTTACGGTTCTTGTTCGCTCTTGATCTAACATTTACACCCATTGGAAACGGGACCTACACAACATTGTTAATTATGTCAAACCGACCAACTATACGTAATGTAATATCATATGAGACAGACAAGACTTGGGCAAACGATACAAACCTGGTCACCTGCATTTGGACCGTCAGTATGAAAAAGGATGGGGCGGCACCGCTTATCCTCGTTCATCAAACTTGAATTCTGAAAGTGGGCAATCAGCGCAGCCTTTCCTTGTATGCGAGCATATGCAATGGATGCCACCTTTTCACTGTTGAACTTCTCCCACTTCTTCCCATTAAATGCCTGTAAATTGGTTAAGAATTACGACCATAATAGGGGTGTCAATCATGTCGGGTTGGTGGATTGTGGGTTGACGGGTTGAAATTTGCAACCCGAACCCGACCCACATTACTATTCGTGTCAAAGACCCACACACACATTAAGTATTCAACATGACCCGCTTAATCCATTCATCAAAAATAAAAAAGATGTTTTAGAAACAAAATTGATATGATTTAGAGTCGGTGGAGCATATGAGTATTTGAAAAATATAAAAATTCTTGAAAATGAATTGGAAATGGCAGATGTATCTTCAGAAAAATGGTTAACGGAAAAAAAAACAAAAATAAAAATACAATTACAAACGTTATTGTGGAACACTAAACGGGCTAACGGATCAACCTGGACCCGACCTGTTTTTTAAAAGGGTTATGTTAGTTGATCCAAAATCCTTTTTTTTTCATGTCGGGTGGCAGGCCCTAGACCAGACACTGGCACACTGCAAAAGATCCTTAAACAAAGCACTACCTGATAGAAAGGAATAATAAGCGGAGGCTCGGTCATGTTGATAAATGCATAGCCCACGTTACATTTGTTCTGCAAACAAAAATTATAAAACAGTGTTAGCTTTCGGTTGCATTTGCATAACCTCAAACACAGGAAAATCACTAGCCTTAAAATCTATGGGCAAGTAGATAAAATCATATGTTCCACGATGGCGTTCATCAATTGCAGCCAACAGCATCTTAGAAGTGTACCTGCAGTTTCCACCATCTATCATTTTAGAGTATGTTAAAATATAAGAATTAAAATCAGTGTTGTAAAAATCGGCCTAGGCGGACCAAAGGCGCCTCGATTTTGGCTAATTGGAGGCTATTGGCACTAGTTGGTGAAAATCGTTCCTAGTCGGATAAAATCAGTCCAAATCGCCCAACTCAGCGTCGGTCAAAATCAGTCCTCGTTGGTCAAAATCGGTCCTAGGCGATCAAAGTCGGTCCTTAGCAGATAAAATTAGTCCAAATCGCCCAACTCGCCCCAATATGTCCAGAAGCTTTTTATTGAAACCCAGCCCAAAAAAGTCAGCCCAGATACACTTTTTCCTAGATGACTGATTAGAAACTTTTTAGTACTTGATTTGCTATGTTAAAGGTTAAATGTTTGACGTTTGAAGTTTGAACTACTTTAAAGTATTATATTATATTGATGGGTATATAACTATACATTATATATATATATATATGCATATAATCAAGAGAGAACTAGATAACTAATAAATATATATTTCTAATTTCTTTTTAAAAAATATTTTAAAATTTTATTTTTCTTTCATCCTTCTTATATGTTGTTACTCTTCACCCGAAAAAAATCTAAAAAAAGTCGATGTGGCAGCAATAGTGTTCTATTGCATATGTGCAATTGTGTTGTATTGTATGCGCAATACTATTGCACATATGCAATATATACAATTGCATATATGCAAGCCAACACTATTGCATATAGACACTACTTTGGCTTTTTTAAAAAAGTCTTTTTAAACAATATCAATGTACAAGAAAGATGAATGAAAAAAAAATAAACTATTTTTTTTTAAAGTTAAAAATATTTAATTATTAGTTCTCTAGTTATCTTTTTAAGAGAAGTTCTCTCTTGATCCCACCCATTATATATATATATAATGTGTGTGTGTGTAAAAGTTACATATAAAAATTCCAATCAGATTAATCCTGGTTCATCCTAAGCAGTAACCGACCGCCCGGCTAGCGCCTAGCGAATTCTGCAACACTGATTAAAATATAAGATCATAGGTTTAAGCATACTTGTTAGGGATGTTCTTGATCATTAGAGTGGTTCTTCTGTCTTCCCCACGCATTATACGGTCCAGATCAAGTTCAAACTGTTTCTTGTTGTCAGCTTGGTTTTCATTTCTACGGTTTCTAGCACGGTCACTTGGAGAATCAAACAAACTTGCCATCATTTGCCCTCCTCTACTAGGAAACATTACACCATTCTGATGATGAGTAATATTTGTAGATGGAACTGGCAACTCCATACAAGGAGGTACCACATTATGAGAAACAAAATCCAGAGGGACCCTCATATTCCCGAGAGATCCTGGATGAAAAACTGATGATGTCTCAAGGGATTCATAAGAGTTCCGTCTATCCCAGATAGACGGATTCACAGATGGCGCCGACCCCACATGGTGGTTTTTAATGTGCAGAAAAGCGTTGGCCATATGAGACGGTGCTCTATGAGCATTTCCAATTCCATTCATCAAGGACGGTGAACTGGGCCATATCATATTATGAGGTTGCTGAGAAGGATTCCACATGTAATGATGAGTGGCGGCAGGGGAACAATTCGCATTTCCAAACACTGAAAGACACGGACAGGTTCAATTAACGATAATGAATTAACATGTAAATGGAGGTCAAAAGTAAAAAAACCCCTTACCGTTCTCATTAACGGAGCCACCAACTCTGTTAAACTGCCTATTTCCCAGCCTTTCGGGCATTCTTCCATCGAAACCTGCAGCCATGGAGCTAGGAGAATTGCATTGAATACCAAAACCGCTGGTTAAGCCATCTGGAAGTGAATGAGGGGGGTAACTTGGCGTGCTCCTGAAATCATATTTCTGTTGGTTCGGTAAACCACCAGATTCCACCCCAATAAAACCGTTTGATACACCAGCTGGGATGCCCACATGACCGCCAACTCGAACATTAGAAGCAATGCCTTCATTATAATCTTTGTCTAAAGGCAGCCCTACCTATAATGACAAAATTGCGTTTATAAATCAGTCACGAGTATTTTTGCGTGTCCTATGATCTCATAAATCCAATAATAAACTATAATATCATAATATGAGTTGCTAGAGCATACAAACAATATTCGGGAAAAGAGAGAGAGAGAGAGAGAGAGAGAGAAACGAACAACCTTTGGAATTGAATAATGGACATCAAGCTTTGTATGCCCCAAGAGTTTGTTCTGAAGAGCTTGCATGGCGCGCCTGCTTGCTCTTATATCATAGTATGATATCATCACAAACCCAAGATGCTTGCAGGCTGTGTACAGATTCTGAATCTCCCCATATTGCTGCATTATTATTATTATTATTATTTCCATTTGATCATTGCTGCTAACTCCATTAAAATTTAAAAAACAAGAGACAGAAACATACCTCAAACAAGCTTCTTAACTCGGAATCGTCCATGTTGCTACTAATATTTCTCACAAAAAGTGTTCTTGATGGTTCTTCCAATCTTTCATCGTCTCCCAACTCCATCCCCCCGACACTGTTAAAAAAATCCAACTCTTCGACATCATCAGTACCGCTGCCTGGTTGTAGAAGTCCATCTGTCACTCCGGATAATAAATCATCATCGTCTGGAAGGAGATTCCCGATAGTTTGGGCCTCAATCTGTTCAAGGGATTCAAATTGTTCCTCTTCTGCTGTTTCTGCATACCGAGAGGCACCAACAGAATGACCGTACATGCTGTTGTTGTTGTTATTTTCTGCTGATACTCTCACTGCACAATCCGCCGACTTGAGAAACAAAAACATACATACAATATTCACTTAAGAAAACCGAAAGCCCTTACATTTGGTAGTAAAAAGATCAGATAATGAACTTGAAAAGAGGCCATTCTCATAGTGACCACCCGATTTACGATCCATACCCATATTTGGTCTATTATTATTATTCAGAGGATGGCCAACATTGGTAATTTGGTTTAAGTAATGATTAGGGGCATCAAACTGTTGTCGGGTCAATGAGGCGTCACCAGCTGCTGCATTCCCATGTTTTACACCTGAAGCAAAGCAACAATATGAATTAATGTTGAAACTGAGATAATAAGGTTCAGTGAGGCATACATACCATCATCATCATCAGCAGCAGGATCTGTTTTCCAAAAGCCAATTTGTTTCGATAAGAAAGAGGAAGATCCATCATCCATGAGTTCAGAAGGCATAATTGACTTTATTTATCACTTGATAAATACTAAAAGCAAAAAAGGAAATCATTAATGCTAATATATGCATAACAATGGTAAACTACTATTATGAAATCATAGAGACTTGAATTGAATAATATCTATGCAATCGGATGGATCAAGAAAGAAAGAAAGAAAAAGCAGTAGTTAAGACTTGAAGAGCATGAGAGAGATGGAATGGAGCTTAAAAGGATGAAGAAGAATTGGAATGAATTATGGCAAGCAAGGGATCTGGGTTTCTTTGGCGTGCCTTTAATGTCTTCCTACATTGCACGTTAACCCCATCGATCCATATTCAATTATCATCACAGCAACAAGGCTTGATCATTTAACTCACAAGAAAAGAAACAATCCTCCTCCCTGCTGCTGCTGCTGCCAAGCAGGAAGAGAGAGATTGGGTTGCCGTTTGTTATTACATCCAACGCCGTTACACACGCCGTTTGTTTTCTCAGTACTTTTACACCAACAACCTAACCTAACCTAACTTCAACTCAAGTCAACACATGGGATCAATTTTTTTTTACTTTTTCTTTCTTTTGTTCAACAAAGGGTCCCACTTCAAAGCTTGATCGAAGAAACAAAAGTTTTTGGCTTTTTATGGATTAAGACTACATCGAGGCGAAGTGGTTATCATGGAAGGAATGGCGTGCCTTCCAGTTGTACTTGATGGCAGCATGAGGAGTAGGTTCATTGATGGTTTTTTTTAATTTTGTGTAATCAATGGTTCTAGCGTCTTCTAGTATTCTAAGAAAAATCTGGTTGATCATTCAAAATAATATACACACACGTGTGTGGTAATTGAGAAAATGAAATAAGAGCATTTGAGTTTCATGATGATTTGTGTCGGAATGAGGTAGTGTGACAAAATATTAAATGCCTCATAATTTGAACATGGTACACAAGGTTGTTATGTGTTTCTGTATTTGTTGCATCTTTAACACTAGCAGTTGTTGCAAGTCACAAAGTTACTCAGTGACAATATTGATAATTTAATCACAAAGTTGTACGTTGAAAAAACCACTAGTGAATGATTGGATGGAAGTCAGAAGTTCTTCATAAGATGCATTAGGCTAAAACTCATCTGTCATCTTATAGCTAACATCATATCTGAACTTGGCGAAGAACTACTCACTTACTACATTGGTATCAAATTAGGGCTACCCAGCCCGTACTAAACAACCCTATTTATACTACTAAATAAGAAGAGGATAAAGTAAGAAACAACTTTAATAAAAATTAGGAAATTAAAATCTAAGAATATAATTAAAGATACGTGAAATCTGAATTCAAATTTCCTTCCAACATGCGTGTCGTCAAGTAGGGTTCCATAGAACTTCTTGAAACGAGCGCTCTGCATCAATTGATATCAGAATATTAGTTGTTCTCTTTTCGATCAAAAGTAAAAATAAATTTATTTCATTTTTTCACTAAAGAGACAATCAAGTAGAACTTTAAACTTTAATAGTGGCTAAACTCAAATATGGGACTAAAAGAAGTGGCAAATTAAAGCCAAGGGGCTGTTGTGTAACCTAGACAATATTTTAGTCCGGATATCTTACGGTGACTAAGTCAACAAAATGCCCCTTTAATTTGTTTTTCTAATGGGGTGTTTGGCCTAACTTTTTTAACAAAGCTTTTAGCTTTTTTAGCTGTTTTTACAAAATAAGCTTAATTTGGTGTTTGGTTTAGCTTTTTAAGCTTATGCTTATAAGCTTATATAAGCTAATTTGAAGATGGTTTTTTAGCTTATTTGAAAAAACTTATTTGTGTAAGGATGTAAGTTACTCATTTACCCTCAAATGGTGATGGATTAACAATTATTGAAGCAACTTATTACTAACAAATTAAAGAATGGTGGATTTAACAACTTATTATCAACTTGTAGAATATAAGCTGAACCAAACACTTAAAAAGAGCTTATCAAACAATGAAAAATAAGCTATAAGCTTCTTCAAAATAAACGCATAAGCCAAAAAATAAAAGCTAGGCCAAACACCCCCTAATGCTAATTTCTTTTAATCCTTATTGCATGTGAGGCATCATCTCAAGACCTCTTATTTTCAAATCTAAGGGTTGTTTAAAGACTTTGTCTTTATCCATTGACCACCAACCCCATTGATTTTCATTTGATTCTTTTACAAAATATATAAAAAAAAGTAATTCTATAAAGAAAAGGTAAATTTAGATTTATTGAAAATACAAAAACTTGATAGCCCTTTTATCGATTAGACTATACGGTATGGAAACCGTTTTACCGTTGAAGAGCTGAGGTGGCAAGTGGTGTAGGTGACAAACACCGCCCCAGTGTTGTTTGTGCCGGCCAACTGCAAAACTTTTGTGAAAATTTCACTGATAAAATTACCGCTCAAATCCTCTATCCCTTTAATTTCTTAACTATTATTATCAAAGCCAAGTCCAATTGCCACAAAAAATGTTGAACCTCCGACGACGTAAAGCATTGAAAGACAGTGGATTCCAGCAACGTAATTGAGAAATTAAACGAAGACGAGGACTTTCGGCGATTGTTTAGGTAATGGTTGTGACATTCGTCAATTTCGGGTCTTGTTTGTATTCGTTTTTGTATTTGTTTATTATGTAAACCGACCCGATTTGTTAACCGAAGCTTATGTTATAATCAAAATGATGGATTTATGTTACAATATTGTTTCACACTTGTTGGGTCTTGAAAACATCCTATTTTTATTTTTATTTTTATTTATTTATTATTTATTTATTTATTTTTTTGTTGTTTTGTGTTTTTGTCTTGATCCATTTTGCATTAAAAATCTTGTCTCACACCCATATTTGACCACCAACATTACCCTATATATACACCACATTTCCTCTTCATTTTCCCTTGCTACAACTCCAAAAAAAAAAACTATCTCAAACATCAAAGATTCAAGATTATCTTCTTAAGTGTTCTTGAAGGTTTTTAGTCTTTCATCTTAATTAGTTTATGTAGCCTTATTAATACTTGTTTATGGTTGTGCAACATATATATAATATACACCCCTTGTTTACCTTTGGTAGTTACTTCTCTGATTCCGGTCGGTGAGGTTTCGGACCTCATAAGTCAAGGCTTCATGGAGGACTTCGTGTTCTTGATATATATACATCTATATAACGTGTTCATACATATTAATCTTGCTTATTTTAGTTTGTTGGTCATGTTTACAAGTTCCATGGTTATGGGTTTTTAAGAGTCTATGCTTCGGTTTAACCGTAAATAGCTCTAAACCGTAAACCGAACTTTGTTACTAGTTTTGTTAAATAATTGTTTAAACATACTTATTGTTAGATCTAAGTTTCTAAAATCATTTTTACAAATTCTATGGTTATGGGTTTGTAGAATCTTACCTCGGTCTTAACCCGAAACACGATCCGAACCGAAAACCGAACTTTTGTTTAAAGACTTTATTGTTAACTTTTGGTTGTAAAACTTAAAGTATTTTTATTTGTACATTATTATACAAGTTCTTTAGTGTTTGGACATGTGGAAACCATCTATGAACTTGTTGTGAGATGGAAACCGAACCAAACCGATTCTTACTCGCTTAAGACACACAAGCGTGTGTGTTTTTTTTAGCCATAAAAACTTGTATATTTCTTTAAAAATAGTTACAAATTGATTTTTAAATATTTTATTAAGTACTTGGAAATGTTGGATCCAACTTGATCTCATAACAAAGTTTGGACTGACAAAACCGAACACTCGCTTAACGTGCGTTGTTAGTTCTAAAACAATTGAACTACATACTTGGTTAAGTCTTATTAAATTTTATTGAGTTATCTCATAACATTCAATATTTTGGAAAGTTGACTTTGGGTTTGACCAATTATCAAGACCCGAACCGACAACCCGAACACTCGATAAAAAAAACCGTTTTAGTATATTTATTCCAAAGGGATTTGCATTCTTGCATTTTACCCACCTTATTACTTAATATAGGTTGAGTAAATATTAAGGTTAGATACTTTAACCCGGTTTCGAGCAAACATACATTTTTAAAGGGTTATTATTATAAATACTTAAATAGTTACATTTTAAACCTTGAACTTTAATTATTTATATTTCTCGACATTTATTTTGTTTAAAGACCTTCAAGACAACCTTTCTAAATTCAAGACTTCTTTTCTTTTTAGGCATTGTGCGTTAAACTCGTCGTTCTGACAAATCTCCAAATTATCATCTTTCAAGTTTACCACTTGAAGGTGGGTACTTCATACCCCATTTTCCATCTTTTATTTTGGGGGTGACATTTCATACTTATTCAACAAAATGCTTTATATTTGAATCTTAAACCACAAACGTAGTTGTATACTTTACCTAAATAATTGCTCGATTTGGTGTTCTATGCTTATATGCCTATGTGTTTATCGCTTTTGGTTAGTGGAACTATAAAATCCTAGACTATTTGGCATCCCCTTATAGCAAGGTGTCGTTAACGTAATGCAATTAACGATAACTATAAAATCCTAGACTATTTGGCATCCCCTTATAGCTAGGTGTCGCTAATGTGTGTAGCGATATCTATTTATCCAAATTACCACTTTTATTTATCGTTTCGTATGCAAGTTTTGTGGCTATCTTTGTTATATACTAATATGATTAAACTTATGAATTGCTCACCAACCTTTGTGTTGACAAACTTTATTTTATGAAATTTTGCAGGTTTGCATCTTGGTTGATTTATGATTGTGAAGAAAACGACATCAAAGACCTTAGGATATTAGTAAAAACGAACAATATCAAATTTACCATATTTTGTGATATCTTGTTTATGGTTATTTTATGGATAATTGTTATGTGACATTTTCGATGTTGTGAAATGAAATGAGTTTATTAAATACTGTCACTTTAATTAGTGTCATGTGCTTATGGACAATCGTTACACCTCGGCATGTTCCGCCGCCTTTGGTCGGGGTGTGACAGATTGGTATCAGAGCCCTGACAATAGGATAGGTGGTTAGACGTAACGACCTAGTATTGTTATGCTTAGGGTCCTATACGTGTGCTCATAGTTGTTTACTCTATTTTGATTGTTCATATCGCATATTATTTATAAACTTGTTTAAAATTCACCAATATCCCAAATGTTCACATACACACACTTTCATAGTATTTCCAAGGTATCCTTACCTTAAAACGCAAAAAGTAGATTTTCATTGTGTTTTATGGATTACAAGATTAACTTGAGTCCCGTTGTTTATAATTCCTTAAAGGTTGCATTTATATCGGGTTCGTAGCCCTCATAGGAAGCGAGACATTATAAAACGACCATTTGACAAAAAGATTCTAAGAATCGAAGGTGATTTACTTACCTGGAATGGTGGGATTATAGTGCTCGTTTTCTAGGCCACAAACCGTGTTATACATGTCAATACTTTAAGTAGTCGAATGCGAGCGTTCCGGTCGCCATCCTAATTTTTTGGTGTCAAAACAATAGAACTACGGTGATTCGTGGACTAGTACTTTGACATGACGTTGTATCCCGATTTATTGTGTTATTATCGTTATTTGAGTCGAAAACATGAAAAAGTTGCGGTGATTCGTGCACATGTTTAGACTCCAACCTTGTGTTTTATAAATTTTTTTTTTGAGTTGGAATATCAAATCATGGTGGTTCATGTACGATTTTCCAACTCTATAAACCTCAAAATCTCAAAATTTTAAGCTTTAACCCCTCAAAATCTCAAATCATTTATGATTGTTTCCGGTTTGTTGTTTATATATAAAGATTTATATTTTATCTAACACTAACATCTACTCCTCACTAACTCTAGGATTCACAATCAAAAAGAAAATTTAACTTCACCTTATTCTTATTTTATACACTCTCATATCCATTACTTTTTACCTAAAACTTATTCCATTTCTTTATAATCTTTTAGCATGCCTCCACTAAGACCGCGCAAGAGCCCCAACCGACGTATGGCTGCTTTTATCGTCAAGCAAATGGCCGCTGTGATTCCCGAACTTGTAACTCAAATCCAAGCTACCCAACCTCCTCCACCCGTTGTTGCACCCGTTGAACCCAAACCCGTATCCTACCCATATAAGCAATTTACTAGTGCCAACCCAACCGAATTCTAGGGTACGAACTGTGCGACAACCTTGTTGCAATGGTTCGAGTCTATGGAGAATGTGTTTAGATATAGCGAGTGCCCCGAAGCGAAAAAGACAAATTTCGCTTCAAGCATGTTTAGAAAAACCGCTCTAACATGGTGGGGTAGTGTCATGCATCTCCAAGGGTCGGAAACGGCTATGCCTCTTCCATGGTCCGACCTCAAGGCACTTATGATGAAAAAGTTTTGTCCCAAACACGAACTTCAAAAGCTTTAGGAGGAATTTTGGAACCTCAAGCAAGATAGTGGTGATAACTGTAACATTCGTTACTTTTTAAATCTGAAAACCCGATCCATTCAAATTTTTGGTTTTTGTTTATAAATATATATATTATTAAAAGATTCTTAAGTTTCACTTCAAGTGACATTCGTCATTTTTGAGTTAGTATTGTGTTCGTTAAACCGACCCGGTTTTTCATTTTAATGTACTCTTGTTCGTCGTTTATCATACCTTCATTTTCTATTCGTATTGAATTCCGAGGATTTACGGTTATCATTTGTCGCTTTCAATTCATTTTGCGCAATTAACGAAAGTTAATGTTTTAAAGATAAAACAATTTGCAAACTGTGCGGGTAAAATATAAAAATATCCAAGTTATATAAATTCTATTTCATATAGATTGCACCTCAAAGTTCAAGGACTTAAGAGTAAATATATTTTGAAAACTAATCCGTTTTATTAGTCGAGGTGATCCATTTAGTTATAAATACAATCATATGTTACATATTTCATATGTAATAGTTTTTCCTAAACTTATTTAAATATATTAACCATTACTAATATATATATATATACACACTTTATTCAAATGTCGCATAGATAACGTAACTTACGTATAACCAAAGTACATTTTTTTATTATTATTTAATTATGTCACATTTTTTTACTTAGTTGGTTTTAAAAGATGAAGAAAAATACATTTCTGCTACATTTAAATCTTGGTCAAAATTCTTTATGATGATAATAAATGTGTTTGAATATAAATTGTAGGTTACAATTTAATTTTTATGACCAATTACAAGTTTTAAATGGCATTCATGACCCATTAAGTATTTTGACCAATTTAATACATTTGAAACAACTCTAGCTCACTTCACTTATAAATAGAGCTCCATTCCTTCCCATTTCCTCACAACTCAATTTACAAAAGATTCTTGTTATTTTCTCATTTTGGTGTTTTTCACCTACTTTGATTTATGAAGTCAAACCGTGAAGTTCAAGATTTCTTCTTTTATTATCTAAGTTCTTGTTCCGGGTATGTTTTTAGTTTCTGCTTGTTCGTGTCGTTTAGAACTTAATGTTATATTGTTTATTTAACATTGGTGTAGTTCATCAAAAACGATATTGACTCGCTTATGTATTTATTCGGTTCGGTTTAGTTATTTTATTTATCCAACATCTAAAACTAATTCTTTTCATCTCACTCTCTAAAATATAATACTTTTTACCATGTCGGAAACGAACCCAACCTAAAGTTGAGTCCGGGTCCGACCGGAAATGAACCGAATTCTTTTAAGTCGTCTTTATTATTAAATAAACCAAATAGATTATTAAAAATTATTTTAAATCAAATAAATCATTTTAACATAAATAAATTATGTATAAATCTAAGTTTAACATTTTTCACCTAAAAACTAACGTTCACCTTCATTAAACCCGATAAAATTATTTTATTTTTCCGTTTCGTTGACTATAGCTCGTTACCTTTTATAAATTGTAAACATAATCATTTTTTTTTAGATAAAACTATAGTTAAAATCCGTGATTCGCAAATATCATAATTCTCGTATTAGCGTTAAGTTATTAATAAAATATTAATTTAAATCGTTAAAACCCGTTAAAGCTTAAACAATATTATTAAAATATAAAAATGCCATAAAATAATAAAAGTTACATTAAATAATGCTTAACTCCGTTAACAAAATAATTTTAACATTTTCAATCCCGATAGTTAGACTTTGCTTTTGTTTTAATTATAGTTCGAGAAGTTCAATCGTTTCGGATTTCTTTAACGCATGTTCGACCGCTTCGGTTTCGTTATCATGCTTTCGGTTTTCATTGCAACGTTTATCTTCAATTTCAAGGTGAGTTTTTCACCACCCCTTTTTAATATTTTTATTGTTTTGGGGTAGCATATGTATCCATATTAAAATTCAAGTATTGTTACTTCTATTACAAAACTACAATTCGTATATGGACTTGTGTGTTACTTGTATTACTTGCACAAATATTACTTGCACGAATATTACTTGCACGATTGGGAAGCCTCATTAAGTATGATCATACGCCCCCCTTTGCACTCCGGTCCATTTGTATCGAGTGGAAAAGGGCCTCATTATCCGAGTACGTTGATTGCTATCAACTGGAAAGGACCTTACTTGCGCGATTTCCCGAGTACGTTGGTTGTTACCAATTGGAAAGGACTTACTTGCTCGTTTATCACTTGTCCATGAGTTGTATGGTTTTTACGTATGTATTTAAACTGTGGAAGCTCACCAGCTATGTTCGTAGTTGACTTTATTTTATACATATGTTACAGGTGTAAAGATACGAGGATGAAAGTTAGAAGACACATAGCATGCCTATAGGATATTCAAAGAATAACTTATCATTTGTTACAACTTGTATTACATGAAGAGTTAAATGAAATAATGTTATTATGGTCACCTAATAGTGTCACGTGTGTTTGAGCAATCTGTACGTCACACTCAGGCGTTTCCGCTTTAGCCGGGGTGTTACAGATTGGTATCAGAGCCGTGGCTATAAGATAGAACATTAGACGTAGTGTTCTAGGTAGCTATAGCTTATTTGTTTATTTGTTAGGGTTGCATGATAGAATTATGTGAGCCTTTACTTGATTGTTTAAACGCACTTACTATTACTGGCTTACTGTACTACTGATTTCATTTATGCCTCATGAACACAAGTACACACAAACACAAGTCCTTAGGCCTAAAACAAGATTTCTCAAAAGCAATTTCAAGCAATCTTCAAATTCGGTGTTTCGATATTTCATCTTCTTAAAAACCATGTCCTCTTTGTGATAAGGATATGGTTGCACTCCTTAGAATGTCACACAAATCATGATGTTTCATGCGACGTGTGACTCCGACCCTCAATGTTTTACAATGTGTTTTAACTAAAAGTCTGACAAGTCTTGGTGATACATGAATAACCAGCTTTTGGTTCGATTTAATTACGCATTTGATTTGTTTTAACTGAAAGTCTATCAAGTTGTGGTGATACACGAATACCCAACTTTCGGTTCAAGTTGATTACGTATGTTTGGAACACACAAGTTACGATGATTCTTACAATGTGTGATTTCTAAGACTTCATTGTTCATATTACGGTTTTAAAAAGACATTGGTTATGAGAATAGTCAAGTTTAATTCGTTTTTTTTTTCTGTGTTCATATAGAAATTTCTAAAGGTTGCGCTATTACACGAATTGTCGAGTTTCAACCCGTTTTCTTTACTTATTATAATTCGAAAGGTCATACATGAATCGTCGAATTTCAATTCATTTCTATACTTATATATTCATTTATTGTTGGGATTTAAAATTGAAAATTCGAAAAGCCATGGTGATACATGAATCATCGAATTTCAATTTGTTTCCTTTATTTATATATTCATTTACTATTTTGGGTTTAAAATTGAAAATTCGAAAAGTCATGGTGGTACATGAATAGTCGATTTTCAATTCATCTTCTTTATTTGTAAATACTCATTATCTCTTATGTTCTAAAATTGAGAATTCGAAAGGTTATGGTGATACATGAATCGTCGAATTTCAATTCGTTTCCATTATTTATATATATTCATTTACTCTTTTGGGTTTAAAAATTGAAAATTCGAAAGGTCATGATGATACATGAATTGTCGACTTTCAATACTCATTTACTCGTGTATTTTAAAATTGAGAATTTAGAAAGTCATAGTGATGCATGAATTATCGATTTTCAATTCAATTTCTTTATATAATTCGTTCATTTTTATGGTTTTAATTGAAAATCCGAACAAGTTATGGTGATACGTAAACACTCGATTTTCAATTCGATTTCATTACCTATATTAAGCTTGCATTAAATTCATATTTTAATTCAAAATTTGATATCTTTTTTCATATGTTTATTCCAATATTAATTAGAATATCATTAAAATGTGAAAACTCATAAGCATTTCAATTTTGATTTCAACTTTTGCTTCATGCCATTTCATCTTTATTATTTATAAAGATTTATTCCGATTTTAAGAATCTTTTATGTGAAGTTTCCTTTGATTTTTTTATACGAATTTCATATTTACGTTCCGTGTCACGCTTTGTAGCACGCCTTCTCGCTTTCCTTGACATTGCCTCGAAACTCAAACCACAAAACAACAACCCAAATCATCAAGCATTTGACCATCGCAATCCCGATCATAACAAACCAAGATTCATTATCAACCACAACAATGCATTCAAACCTCAAAGCCATACCTGAGTAAATCCAAACCCAACCTAACTCTTGGATACTCAAACCCAACCCAACCAAGATATTTACACGAGAACCCACCCTTTGTATGACACGTACGATTCCCCCACTCCGCTACCGCGATGTCGAAAGGCTCCAAATGGTGATAAATTCAGCCACATCAACTCTTGCAATGCAACTAAACATACTCAACACCACACATTTACCCCGACGAAAAGTTACCCAACCATTCATTCCAACCATTTGCTCGTAGTAACCCAAGCACACCCGTTATAATACCTAACTTGTTTCCGCCATGCCATACCTTACCTCGCATCCCTTGACTACTAAAAAGTTTATTCGTTTTCCGACATCAATACTTAGTCTTTTCAAACTCATCAACCATTCCTAAATTTTAAATATATAAATTTTCACACATAATTTTCCACGTTTATTTCTTTATGTGAAAAATCAAATCTTGATTATTTTAAATAGTCAATTAACAAACATATATCCATATATATTTAGTATAATCAAAATATGTTTCTAAAAGAAATCTCATTTTAACCAAATGGTTTATCCCCAGTATTATTACTACTCGTACAATCATTATTATTACTATCATTATTATCACTATAATTATTGTTATTATTATTATTATTATCTTATTAAGAAAAATTATTGTTATTATTATTATTATCATTATTGTTATTGTTGTTATTATTATTATTATTATTATTATTCCAAAAAGATATTTAAAATAAGATTATTATTATTACTTCTTTTTGTAACAAATTAATCTTATCACCTTTCACTCAATAACCAACTTCTACATACTTTTTAAATCCGTGAGTCCCGTTAATAAAAATATTATCACTATAACAATTATAACATTTGACGATCCTCCATAGTGTTTTCATAAGACACAACCCGACAGAAAATCTTTTACACTAAAAGGTCTTATAAAATTTCGCAAACTTTAGTACTTTACTAAATGTTTCTTTACAAATTATTATTATTATTATTATTATTATTATTATTATTACTATTATTATTTTCCCTAAGTTAAACAAAATCGCGTTTTTACAATTGATTTTCAAATTTAAACGAAGCTCAACAATCACTTCTTTTCCCCTTTCTTTTCAACGCCAATGAGTTTCGAGTTAATAAGTCATACCATCGTCCCCATAATAATTTTCATACCGCAATCTGTCTTCGAGAAGACAAGCGTTGCAAGCTAACTTTTGAGTTCGTTTCTTTCTTCTTTATATACATATATTATTATATATGTATTTTGTTTGGACATTATCGAAATAATTTTCGATTTCTTTCAAAGGTTGTCTACAAAGTTTATGTTGAGTTTGGTTATTCGTTAATTAGTTATTTTCATACGTTCTTCATAGTTGCATTATTGAATTGGTTTACTTTCGTTATTTCACTCTCGTGGTCTATAACCGATTTCCGCTAAGCATAATCGTTTAGTGGAAAGTGGGATAATGCACATGTTGAGTTTATTAATTTTACACGAATTGTTTTGATTATCTGTTTAGTTCTATTTCCGCTCAAAGTTTATTCGAATCATTTTGTTATATTTGATCTTAAATGTCTTACTTTGATTACCTTGTTCTTGATGTTTTAATAATTTAAGACCAATGGCATACTTTGATCTTGATCTCTATGTTTTATCGATTGAGACCGATGTGTTACTTTTGATCTCAAAGTCTCAATTATTTACTTTGTTAATTCTTAGTGTCATTGTGTTGTTACTGATATTTTATTTGAAATTTACATTTTGGTTAACATGTCATTTTGATAATAAAGTTTCTCGTTATCTAATTTAATCACGAACCCAATGCCTTACCGATTTTCGTGTTTTTATTTTTGGTTCAATGCCACATTGATAAATCCTGTTATTCTCAAATCCAATGTTTCGTTTAATTACAATAATGTTCGTAATGTTTCCATTCATTATTATAAGATACGCTTATTTTGTTTAAACTTCAATAACATCCTTTACCTTGTTTAAATTTCAATGATTTCATGTGGACGTAATGCTTTCGCTTATCCCTGACCTCAAGGACTTAATCATATATTTTTATTATTTCTAATGCTTATAGTTTATTATTCTTGATTTAAAAACTTTCACATAAGAATTTATTCTAAATTAACCCACACAATAGGACGGATTATGTGGACCATTCGACGATAAAGGTAATTATGGGTCGACACGTAATTACCCAAGTCCTCGCATGGAAGACATAATAAGTATGTTGTGTGCAATAACTCGAAACCTATAATGATTTTGAAGGACGGGACAAATGTAGTACGATAAGGGCATGGTGGATACGCCGCTGGTACATCTTATATATAGGTGTCCTTACCGTATTCCCATTTGTGGCATCTTTCATGTCATTCAAAGATCGATGTTAATGTTTTTATTTAAATATGTATATAAAAATCGTTAAAAAGTTTTAAAGAACTCCTCATATTAGTTGTTTTCTTGTAAAATTTTATTTTTATTTTAATTTCGGGACGAAATTCCCAAAAGTTGTGAATCCTGTAACATTCGTTACTTTTCAAATCTGAAAACCCGATCCATTTCAAATTTTCGGTTTTTGTTTATAAATATATATAAATATATATATTATTAAAAGATTTTTAAGTTTCACTTCAAGTGACATTCGTCATTTTTGAGTTAGTATTGTGTTCGTTAAACCGACCCGGTTTTTCATTTTAATGTACTCTTGTTCGTCGTTTATCATACCTTCATTTTCTATTCGTATTGAATTCCGAGGATTTACGGTTATCATTTGTCGCTTTCAATTCATTTTGCGCAATTAACGAAAGTTAATGTTTTAAAGATAAAACAATTTGCAAACTGTGCGGGTAAAATATAAAAATATCCAAGTTATATAAATTCTATTTCATATAGATTGCACCTCAAAGTTCAAGGACTTAAGAGTAAATATATTTTGAAAACTAATCCGTTTTATTAGTCGAGGTGATCTATTTAGTTATAAATACAATCATATGTTACATATTTCATATGTAATAGCTTTTCCTAAACTTATTTAAATATATTAACCATTACTAATATATATATATATATACACACTTTATTCAAATGTCGCATAGATAACGTAACTTACGTATAACCAAAGTACATTTTTTTATTATTATTTAATTATGTCACATTTTTTTACTTAGTTGGTTTTAAAAGATGAAGAAAAATACATTTCTGCTACATTTAAATCTTGGTCAAAATTCTTTATGATGATAATAAATGTGTTTGAATATAAATTGTAGGTTACAATTTATTTTTTATGACCAATTACAAGTTTTAAATGGCATTCATGACCCATTAAGTATTTTGACCAATTTAATACATTTGAAACAACTCTAGCTCACTTCACTTATAAATAGAGCTCCATTCCTTCCCATTTCCTCACAACTCAATTTACAAAAGATTCTTGTTATTTTCTCATTTTGGTGTTTTTCACCTACTTTGATTTATGAAGTCAAACCGTGAAGTTCAAGATTTCTTCTTTTATTATCTAAGTTCTTGTTCCGGGTATGTTTTTAGTTTCTGCTTGTTCGTGTCGTTTAGAACATAATGTTATATTATTTATTTAACATTGGTGTAGTTCATCAATGTGACACCCGGTAAAATCCCAATCCCTTAAACCAAGTAAATTACCTAAATATTAGGTAATTATGTTATATGCGCCCTGCGCGAGCGCGCCATGTTAGTCAGCGCGTGCATTTGTTATGTGCGCCCTGCGCGAGCGCGCCATGTTAGTCAGCGCGTGCATTTGTTATGTGCGCCCTGCGCGAGCGCGCCATGTTAGTCAGCGCGTGCATTTGTTATGTGCGCCCTGCGCGAGCGCGCCATGTTAGTCAGCGCGTGCATTTGTTATGTGCGCCCTGCGCGAGCGCACCATGTTAAGAACCAGCGTGGGCATATGTTATATGCGCCATGCGCGAATGTTTTGACTTTATGTTTTCATGTACCTTAACGTTATGATGTCTAATGGGTTGACCGTCACGCATGATGCTAAGGCGGGTGCACCCTAAATCGTTTATGCGCGTGCGGAAGGGAACTAACCTCCCCGCATGGCGGGAACATTGAGAGCTAGTTTGTCTGAAGCTCCAAGATGGAATTGACTTCAACATGACTGATCACTATGTTGAAATACCAAGACCACTTGGAGAATCTACAAATGAAACTCAATATCCCTGACTGCGAGAAGGTTACGTACCTACCCGCAGCAAAGAAACATTCTACACGCAGAATCCTACACGCATAAGGCTGTACGCGCAAGGTTACACGCACAAAACACAGTATTCTTCAGAATAAAGGGGATTATTCCCGCCCAAAAGAAAACAGTAACGTGTTTCAGAAAATTTCTACTTTTTACTGTGCACTGGCAAAAGCACACTGTGGCATGAACAGTCAACTATCAGCCACCCTACTCTCACCAACCACAGACCTGCATGTCCTGCGAAAATCAGAATCTTTTACCCACTCCTCCACTTTTGAATAAATAATAATACTTTCCATACTTTATCATCATCACACCTAGATATGAAAAGATTACAATCCCCTAAATCAAGGGATTGTGTTCCATTGAGTTTGCCTATAAATATGTAACCTAAAATTATCACTCAACACACTTCAAACTTCTCTCTTAAAACTGCAAATCTGCTCTGAATCATCTCCCAAGCATCTATTTGATTTTCAATTCCGTTCCTGTTAATAGGTAAGCCGAGATTATAACCTTGAAATCTACTTTCCAACCCTTATATCTTGATCTTAATATAGATTTCTTGTTATTTAATCGTATTCTAGACCTTCGATTCCGAGGCCAACACCAAGAAAACCCGAATCTCGATTAATCCCTTAACAAGAACCACAGGTGAGTCTCACAGCCCCTATTTTCACTGTTTTCACTGTTTTAAACTGCTTTCGGGGCGAGGGACACGTACTTAAATAATGTTTTATCATGGTATACTTACAAGCTATGCAAGCGATTATGTGTTTAAGTTATGTTTCATGATGAGCAATGCAAACGGTTATCTAAGGTTTTCAAAGTATGTGCGCTAGAACTCGAGTAAGTGATCACTTTACCATTGGAACTCTAAGGGTATGGACTGCTGGTTTGATCCACCCACTCGTAGGGGTCGCACCTCTTTGCATGGACGAGTGCCTAGTATGGTCATGGGGCAGTACTATGGGTTTGAGCCCGCTCGTAGGGGTCGCGCCTCTTTGCATGGACGAGCGCCTTGTTTTCCGGCACAACGTCCGCGCGTAACCCGCGGGACGGTAATACGTTATTTTAGCTCGTAGTGGCAGCGCCACTTTGCATAGACGAGCACAGTTTTTCTGAAATGTCCGCGCGTAACCCGCGGGACGGTATTACTTATTTTAGCTCGTAGTGGCAGCGCCACTTTGCATGGACGAGCACATGTTTCTGGAACGTTCGCGCGTAACCCGCGGGACGGTATTACTTATTTTAGCTCGTAGTGGCAGCGCCACTTTGCATGGACGAGCACAGTTCCCAGAAATGTTCGCGCGTAACCCGCGGAACGATTTTATCAGAATGTGTTGATAGAACTATGTTTTTACCAAGCATGTGTTTAATAATGCTATCAGAATTATGTTTCAGAATGATTTGTATCAAGATTATGATGCAATACGAATTATCAAGTTACTAAAACTTGTGAACTCACTCAGTTTATACTGATTCAAATGTTTTTACGTGTCTTTCAGGAGATAATTAGGTAGCGCATGGAGTCACACTTAGAGCACCTCACGCTGAACATCTAAAACTAGCTTTTTGGAAGATTTTAGTTCTATCCCTTCGATGCGCGTGGTTGTACCCGCCGCGCAAGGGGATATGGCGTGGAAATCTTCAACAGTTTTATACTTGGATGTTTTTATGTAATTTTTTTTAAACAATGTAATGTATTGTATTAAACATTTCACGCGCAATGAAAATCTTTGAATGTTTGCAATGGCCCGTGCTTAATTATCAATCCCCACTCGCGCGCGCCCGGCTGTTTCCGCCGCTCAGGGCCGGGTGTGACAGATTGGTATCAGAGCACTGGTTATAGCGAACTAGGAAAAGAAGTTTTTAACCTAGACTATAACCTTTGGGGAATCGCATGAAATATTTTTCAAAGAATATTTTCAAAAGAATATTTTCAAAAGAAAAATCACACACGCACTTAGGAACACGGGTCAGTGTCTAGAGATAAGAACATTATGTGCTCTGAGTACATGCGCTAAGTTTGATACATTTCCATTCTCTTTTAAAGCGAGAATGCCTCCAACTAAAGCCAAGGGAATTACCATGACACCCGAGGAACTCGCGGAAATAATCGCGCAGGCGATTGCGACACATGAGGCCAGCAAGGCCGAATCTAGTCAGGGTCGTCAGAATGAGACCCCAGAACCCGAATCAGGAGCCTTGGACAAAGGATGCTCCTATAAGACATTCATGGCCTGTAGGCCTTGGTCATTCAAAGGCACTGAAGGAGCCATTGGGCTCTACAACTGGATTGACAAGATGGAGACAGTTCTCTCCATTAGCAGATGTAGTGAGAACCAGAAGGTCCTTTATGCGACCTGCATGTTCCAAGAGGCAGCTTCGTCTTGGTGGAAGCTTCAAACGAAAACTTTGGGGCGAGAAGTTGCTCTCCACAAGACCTGGGAGGAACTGAAGGAAATGTTGATGAGAAAGTTCTGCTCACGCGCAGAGATTCAGAGTCTGCAACAAGAATTCTGGAACCACACCATGGTAGGAACGGATATCGACGCCTACAACAACCGGTTCAACGAGCTTTGTCAGTTGGTGCCAGATATGGCAAACACAGAGGAAAAGAAGGTTGAGAGGTATATCTTTGGGTTGCCTCCTGTTGTTAGGGTTCCGCTCAACGCCGCAGCGCCTCCAACCTTCGATGAGGCGGTTGCGCGGGCCATCACCCTTACAAGGGATACGGTCCGTGCGGGTATGTTGACTACGCGCGGAAGCGAGCAGCGAACCTCTGACTCCAAAAGGAAATGGAACTCTCACCACCGAGGGTCCGACTCCAAGCAGCCACCGTTCAAGAAGCAGGAGAGCGTAAGGACTTACGCGATCCAGGCCGCGGAGTCGTCAAGGAAAGGATACAGCGGGCCTCGCCCATGGTGCAACAAACGCAAGTACCACCACGAGGGTGAATGCGCAAGAATCGAATGTGCCAAATGTGGCAGACCAGGGCACAAGACGATGAATTGCCGTATCAGAGAAGCTGGAGCAAGCGACAACTGCTACGCATGCGGGAAGCCAGGGCATTTTAGTCGGGATTGCCCGCAAAAGGGGAACCAAGCTCGTGGGAGAGCTTTTGTGATCGGCGCAGGCGAAGCAAAAGAAGAGCCGAATGTGGTAACCGGTACGTTTTTACTTAACGGCCATTTTGCATCTGTCTTATTTGATACTGGCGCTGACCTAAGTTTTATATCCACTGAGTTTAAAAACTCCTTAGGTCTAGCAACCAGTAGGCTAGACATACCTTATACTATAGAACTGGCCAATGGTAGGCAGTTGTGCGCGAGCGAAAGGGCTGAGCAATGTGTTTTATTCATGGGAGGTCACGAGTTCAATATTAACTTGTTGCCTATAGATTTGGGAAGTTTTGACATTGTGGTAGGTATGGATTGGTTAGTCGAGAATCTCGCAGAGGTTATTTGTCATGAGAAGCAGGTCCGGATTCCACTGTTGAACGGAGAAACTTTGATGATTCAATGGGAAAGAAAGGGAGTTGCGACGAAACTGATTTCGTGCCTAAAGGCGCGTAAGTGCCTAAGGAAAGGGTGCTACGCCTTCCTGGCGCATGTAGTAGAGAAGAGAGATGAGCGAAGAATTGAAGACTTACCAGTAGTGCGCGAATTTCCAGAAGTTTTTCCTGAAGATCTGCCCGGATTACCGCCGCCGCGACAAGTCGAATTTCGCATTGATTTGGTCCCGGGAGCTGCGCCAGTAGCACGAGCGCCTTATCGATTAGCTCCATCTGAGATGCAAGAACTATCCAATCAGTTACAGGAACTATTGGATAAGGGTTTCATTCGCCCAAGTTTCTCACCTTGGGGAGCTCCAATACTGTTTGTAAAGAAGAAGGATGGTTCCTTCCGGATGTGTATTGACTACAGGGAGCTGAACAAGCTGACAGTCAAAAATCGGTACCCTTTACCGAGGATTGACGACTTATTTGACCAGTTGCAGGGATCCAGTTATTATTCGAAGATAGATCTACGGTCAGGATACCACCAACTTAGGGTCCATGAGGAAGACGCGCCAAAGACAGCCTTCCGAACTAGATATGGCCATTATGAGTTCTTAGTGATGCCTTTCGGGCTAACTAATGCGCCGGCTATATTCATGGATCTGATGAACCGTGTGTGCAAACCATACTTGGACAAGTTTGTGATTGTGTTTATAGATGATATTCTGATTTACTCTCGGACCAAGGCCGAGCATGAGCAACACCTGAGATTGATTTTGGAATTGTTAAGGAAAGAAAAGTTGTATGCGAAGTTTTCCAAGTGCGAGTTTTGGCTTAGAGAAGTTCACTTCCTCGGTCACGTTGTAAACGAGAAAGGAATTCACGTTGATCCTTCCAAAGTCAAGGCCATCGAAAACTGGGAAGCGCCAAAAACCCCAACTGAGGTGAGGCAATTCCTTGAACTAGCTGGCTACTATCGACGCTTCATTGAGAACTTCTCCAAGATAGCTCTACCTCTGACCGCGCTAACTCAGAAAGACAGGATGTTTGTTTGGGGCGAAAACCAGGAAGCAGCGTTTCAAATGTTGAAGCAAAAGTTATGTAGTGCGCCAATTCTATCTCTGCCCGAGGGGACAGATGACATCGTCGTTTACTGCGACGCTTCACATCAAGGACTCGGATGTGTCCTTATGCAGCGAGACAAAGTCATAGCGTATGCCTCGCGCCAACTTAAGACCAATGAAAAGAACTACACAACGCATGATCTGGAACTTGGAGCGGTTGTCTTCGCGCTAAAGATTTGGCGCCATTACCTCTATGGTACAAAGTGTATAATCTTTACGGATCACAAGAGCCTTCAACATATATTTGATCAAAAGGATTTAAACATGAGGCAACGAAGATGGGTTGAATTGTTGAACGATTATGATTGTGAAATAAAGTACCACCCTGGAAAGGCGAATGTGGTAGCAGACGCGCTAAGTAGGAAGGAGCGAATAAAAACGCTACGAGTCAAGGCTCTAAGGTTGACCATTCACGCAGATCTCTCTACCCGCATCCGAGACGCTCAGCAAGAAGCCTTGAAACCAGAGTTTGTTAAAAACGAATGCATTGGGGGTATGGTTAAGAATTTGGGACTTAAAGAGAACGGCAATCTATATTTCGCTAACCGCATATGGGTCCCTCTCAAGGGAGGATTGCGCGAACAGATCTTGAACGAAGCTCACAAGACGCGGTATTCCGTACATCCTGGCGCAGACAAGATGTACCAAGATGTTAAAACGCAGTATTGGTGGCCCAATCTTAAAGGCGCCATCGCGACGTATGTCAGTAAGTGCCTAACGTGTTCGAAGGTGAAGGCTGAATACCAGAAACCATCAGGGTTGCTTCAGCAGCCAGAAATTCCCATGTGGAAGTGGGAACAAATCTCTATGGATTTCATCACCAAACTGCCAAGGACACCTGGGGGTTATGACACAATATGGGTTATTGTGGATCGGCTAACTAAGTCAGCGCACTTCCTGCCAATCAAGGAAACCGATAAGATGGAAAAGTTAGCCCGACTGTATATTCGAGAAGTAGTTTCAAAACATGGAGTCCCAGTGTCCATCATCTCTGATAGAGATAGTCGGTTCACATCAAGGTTTTGGAGATCGTTACAAGGAGCTCTAGGTACTCGCCTTGATATGAGTACAGCTTATCATCCTCAAACGGATGGGCAAAGAGAGCGAACAATCCAGACATTGGAAGATATGCTGCGCGCGTGCGCAATCGATTTCGAAGGTAGCTGGGATACTCATCTCCCATTGGTTGAATTTTCTTACAACAATAGCTATCACACAAGCATTAAGGCTGCGCCGTTCGAAGCTTTGTATGGGCGCAAGTGTAGATCCCCACTGTGCTGGGCTGAAGTGGGTGACAAGCAAATGACTGGTCCAGAATTGATCCAAGAAACAACAGACAAGATTTTTCAGATAAGGGATCGCCTTAAGACAGCGCGCGACAGACAGAAGAGCTACGCAGATGTGCGAAGGAAACCATTGGAGTTTCAAGTAGGGGATAGAGTACTGTTGAAAGTCTCTCCATGGAAAGGAGTCCCCCGTTTCGGCAAGCGAGGAAAGTTGAATCCGCGCTACATTGGACCATTTGAGATCCTGGAAAGGATCGGTCCGGTTGCTTATAAACTTCGTTTACCCGCCGAACTCAGTGGAGTTCATGATACGTTTCATGTGTCCAACCTCAAAAAGTGTTTATCTGACGAAACGTTGATTTTGCCGATGGAAGAGATTCACATCGACAAACGGCTGCACTTCATAGAAGAACCCATAGCAATAACCGATTGGAAAGAACAAAAGTTACGCAGGAGCAAAATCAAGTTAGTAAAGGTTCAATGGAACTCGAGGCGTGGGCCTGAATTCACTTGGGAAAGAGAAGATCAGATGCGCATGAAATACCCACACCTCTTTCAGAACATGGCTTCTGCCAGCAACGTCTCCTAAATTTCGGGACGAAATTCGTTTAACGAGGGGAGAATGTGACACCCGGTAAAATCCCAATCCCTTAAACCAAGTAAATTACCTAAATATTAGGTAATTATGTTATATGCGCCCTGCGCGAGCGCGCCATGTTAGTCAGCGCGTGCATTTGTTATGTGCGCCCTGCGCGAGCGCGCCATGTTAGTCAGCGCGTGCATTTGTTATGTGCGCCCTGCGCGAGCGCGCCATGTTAGTCAGCGCGTGCATTTGTTATGTGCGCCCTGCGCGAGCGCGCCATGTTAGTCAGCGCGTGCATTTGTTATGTGCGCCCTGTGCGAGCGCACCATGTTAAGAACCAGCGTGGGCATATGTTATATGCGCCATGCGCGAATGTTTTGACTTTATGTTTTCATGTACCTTAACGTTATGATGTCTAATGGGTTGACCGTCACGCATGATGCTAAGGCGGGTGCACCCTAAATCGTTTATGCGCGTGCGGAAGGGAACTAACCTCCCCGCATGGCGGGAACATTGAGAGCTAGTTTGTCTGAAGCTCCAAGATGGAATTGACTTCAACATGACTGATCACTATGTTGAAATACCAAGACCACTTGGAGAATCTACAAATGAAACTCAATATCCCTGACTGCGAGAAGGTTACGTACCTACCCGCAGCAAAGAAACATTCTACACGCAGAATCCTACACGCATAAGGCTGTACGCGCAAGGTTACACGCACAAAACACAGTATTCTTCAGAATAAAGGGGATTATTCCCGCCCAAAAGAAAACAGTAACGTGTTTCAGAAAATTTCTACTTTTTACCGTGCACTGGCAAAAGCACACTGTGGCATGAACAGTCAACTATCAGCCACCCTACTCTCACCAACCACAGACCTGCATGTCCTGCGAAAATCAGAATCTTTTACCCACTCCTCCACTTTTGAATAAATAATAATACTTTCCATACTTTATCATCATCACACCTAGATATGAAAAGATTACAATCCCCTAAATCAAGGGATTGTGTTCCATTGAGTTTGCCTATAAATATGTAACCTAAAATTATCACTCAACACACTTCAAACTTCTCTCTTAAAACTGCAAATCTGCTCTGAATCATCTCCCAAGCATCTATTTGATTTTCAATTCCGTTCCTGTTAATAGGTAAGCCGAGATTATAACCTTGAAATCTACTTTCCAACCCTTATATCTTGATCTTAATATAGATTTCTTGTTATTTAATCGTATTCTAGACCTTCGATTCCGAGGCCAACACCAAGAAAACCCGAATCTCGATTAATCCCTTAACAAGAACCACAGGTGAGTCTCACAGCCCCTATTTTCACTGTTTTCACTGTTTTAAACTGCTTTCGGGGCGAGGGACACGTACTTAAATAATGTTTTATCATGGTATACTTACAAGCTATGCAAGCGATTATGTGTTTAAGTTATGTTTCATGATGAGCAATGCAAACGGTTATCTAAGGTTTTCAAAGTATGTGCGCTAGAACTCGAGTAAGTGATCACTTTACCATTGGAACTCTAAGGGTAGGGACTGCTGGTTTGATCCACCCACTCGTAGGGGTCGCACCTCTTTGCATGGACGAGTGCCTAGTATGGTCATGGGGCAGTACTATGGGTTTGAGCCCGCTCGTAGGGGTCGCGCCTCTTTGCATGGACGAGCGCCTTGTTTTCCGGCACAACGTCCGCGCGTAACCCGCGGGACGGTAATACGTTATTTTAGCTCGTAGTGGCAGCGCCACTTTGCATAGACGAGCACAGTTTTTCTGAAATGTCCGCGCGTAACCCGCGGGACGGTATTACTTATTTTAGCTCGTAGTGGCAGCGCCACTTTGCATGGACGAGCACATGTTTCTGGAACGTTCGCGCGTAACCCGCGGGACGGTATTACTTATTTTAGCTCGTAGTGGCAGCGCCACTTTGCATGGACGAGCACAGTTCCCAGAAATGTTCGCGCGTAACCCGCGGAACGATTTTATCAGAATGTGTTGATAGAACTATGTTTTTACCAAGCATGTGTTTAATAATGCTATCAGAATTATGTTTCAGAATGATTTGTATCAAGATTATGATGCAATACGAATTATCAAGTTACTAAAACTTGTGAACTCACTCAGTTTATACTGATTCAAATGTTTTTACGTGTCTTTCAGGAGATAATTAGGTAGCGCATGGAGTCACACTTAGAGCACCTCACGCTGAACATCTAAAACTAGCTTTTTGGAAGATTTTAGTTCTATCCCTTCGATGCGCGTGGTTGTACCCGCCGCGCAAGGGGATATGGCGTGGAAATCTTCAACAGTTTTATACTTGGATGTTTTTATGTAATTTTTTTTAAACAATGTAATGTATTGTATTAAACATTTCACGCGCAATGAAAATCTTTGAATGTTTGCAATGGCCCGTGCTTAATTATCAATCCCCACTCGCGCGCGCCCGGCTGTTTCCGCCGCTCAGGGCCGGGTGTGACAATCAAAAACGATATTGACTCGCTTATGTATTTATTTGGTTCGGTTTAGTTATTTTATTTATCCAACATCTAAAACTAATTCTTTTCATCTCACTCTCTAAAATATAATACTTTTTACCATGTCGGAAACGAACTCAACCTAAAGTTGAGTCCGGGTCCGACCGGAAATGAACCGAATTCTTTTAAGTCGTCTTTATTATTAAATAAACCAAATAGATTATTAAAAATTATTTTAAATCAAATAAATCATTTTAACATAAATAAATTATGAATAAATCTAAGTTTAACATTTTTCACCTAAAAACTAACGTTCACCTTCATTAAACCCGATAAAATTATTTTATTTTTCCGTTTCGTTGACTATAGCTCGTTACCTTTTATAAATTGTAAACATAATCATTTTTTTTTAGATAAAACTATAGTTAAAATCCGTGATTCGCAAATATCATAATTCTCGTATTAGCGTTAAGTTATTAATAAAATATTAATTTAAATCGTTAAAACCCGTTAAAGCTTAAACAATATTATTAAAATATAAAAATGCCATAAAATAATAAAAGTTACATTAAATAATGCTTAACTCCGTTAACAAAATAATTTTAACATTTTCAATCCCGATAGTTAGACTTTGCTTTTGTTTTAATTATAGTTCGAGAAGTTCAATCGTTTCGGATTTCTTTAACGCATGTTCGACCGCTTCGGTTTCGTTATCATGCTTTCGGTTTTCATTGCAACGTTTATCTTCAATTTCAAGGTGAGTTTTTCACCACCCCTTTTTAATATTTTTATTGTTTTGGGGTAGCATATGTATCCATATTAAAATTCAAGTATTGTTACTTCTATTACAAAACTACAATTCGTATATGGACTTGTGTGTTACTTGTATTACTTGCACAAATATTACTTGCACGAATATTACTTGCACGATTGGGAAGCCTCATTAAGTATGATCATACGCCCCCCTTTGCACTCCGGTCCATTTGTATCGAGTGGAAAAGGGCCTCATTATCCGAGTACGTTGATTGCTATCAACTGGAAAGGACCTTACTTGCGCGATTTCCCGAGTACGTTGGTTGTTACCAATTGGAAAGGACTTACTTGCTCGTTTATCACTTGTCCATGAGTTGTATGGTTTTTACGTATGTATTTAAACTGTGGAAGCTCACCAGCTATGTTCGTAGTTGACTTTATTTTATACATATGTTACAGGTGTAAAGATACGAGGATGAAAGTTAGAAGACACATAGCATGCCTATAGGATATTCAAAGAATAACTTATCATTTGTTACAACTTGTATTACATGAAGAGTTAAATGAAATAATGTTATTATGGTCACCTAATAGTGTCACGTGTGTTTGAGCAATCTGTACGTCACACTCAGGCGTTTCCGCTTTAGCCGGGGTGTTACAATAACGTCGCTTACTCACTCTGTTTCCACGAGTTGAGTATTCTCGTCCCTCACTTGGTTATCCCGGCTGAGCGTGAGCTTGACAAATACATTGGGGGTTTACCTATGCAAATCCGGGACTCAGTCATGAGTAGCAAACCCGTGAATCTTGAGGATGACATTACTCTAGCCGGTGCGCTATCGGAGAATCATGTGAAAGCGGGTACCCTAACCCTCAAGAAACAAAACGAAAAAACCAAACCCGAGCCCGCACCACAAGCCAAGGTTGAACCCGCACCACAAGCCATTAACTACTCCAACTCTTCCCGTCACAACAATAACAACAACAACAAGAAACCCAAAACCAACTACCGAAACTATGCCGTTACCCAACCCCAACCTCAACAACAAACCCAAATTCCACCCCAAACCTCGAAAACCCTATACCGGTACTACCCCACTATGCAACATTTGCCAACTCCATCACCCACCAAACATGCCTTGTCGCCATTGTACCATTTGTAACCGACTTGGTCATCTCAACACCACATGCCGATCCGCACAACGAACCCAACCAAACCAACCAAGAACTTTTCCCCAAAATGTCCTCGCCTACCCACCAAACCAACCTCAACAACCCCGAGCTTGCTACAATTGCAGTGACCCTAACCATTTCCGCAAGAATTGTCCTCGCCTCATCCCTACTAACCAAACCATGACCGCACCTTACTACCAAACTCAAGCTTACCAAGTTCAAACCTACCAACCTCAACTTTCCCAACACAATGCACCACTCATCCAAGCCATACAAGCACCACCTCCTCCACCACCGCAAGCACCTTAAGTCAACCAAGGCAATCAAGGACGAGCTTTCATGATGAATGTTAATCAAGCTCAAGCGGCAAACGATGTTGTGAACGGTATGTTTTTAGTGAACCAACATTTGGCTTCAATTTATTTGATACGGGTGCCGATAGAAGTTTCATTTCTTTGAAATTTGAGTCGAAAATTGTCGTGTCACGAACTAAGCTTTCCTGATCGTTTTCTGTTGAAGTCGCTAATGGGAACTCCATCACCATAAATTCCGTCGTCCGCGATTGTACTCTCGTTCTTGCTAACCATAAATTCTCCATCGATCTCATCCCGATGCAAATGGGAAGTTTCGATGTCATAGTAGGCATGGATTGGTTATCTTTGCACCGTGCCGAAGTTGTTTGCTTCGATAAATTCATTCGCGTTCCGCTTGTCAACGGTAAAATCCTTAAGGTCTTCGGAAAAGCTACTTCGAGAAGGCTTAATCTCATATCGTGCTCTCAATCACAAAAATACTTACGCCAAAAGTATGCTCCGCTCCTAGCTCTCTTGGCGACAAAAGACAAAAAGGAAAATCCAAGATATTTCTATTGTTCGTGATTTCCTCGATGTCTTTCCCGACGATGTCACCGGTCTTCCACCCGTTCGTCCGATTGAATTTCGAATCGATCTTGTGCCCAGCGTTATGCCCGTGGCCAAGGCTCCTTACCGTTTAGCCCCGTCAGAAATGCAAGAATTATCGAACCAACTCGAAGAACTTTCCAATAAAGGTTTCATTCGTCCTAGCTCTTTTCCTTGGGGCGCTCCTGTTCTCTTCGTGAAATAGAAGGATGGTTCGTTTCGCATGTGCATCGATTATAGGGAACTTAACAAACTCACCATTAAAAATCGTTATCCCTTGCCACGAATCGACGACTTATTCGACCAACTTCAAGGCGCAACTTGCTTTTCCAAAATCGATCTTCGATCAAGTTATCATCAATTGCGTGTTCACGAAGAAGACATTCCAAAAACCGCTTTCCGTACTCAATATGGACATTTCGAATTTTTGGTTATGCCCTTCGGGTTAACAAATGCGCCCGCGGTGTTTATGGACCTCATGAACTGCGTTTGCAAACCATTCCTCGATAAATTCGTTATTGTCTTTATTGATGACATTCTCATCTTTTCCAAATCCAAAGCCGAACATGAGCATCATTTGCGTTCCATTCTCGAACTTCTTAGAAACGAACGACTTTATGCCAAGTTCTCAAAATGCGAATTTTGGCTCGAGCAAGTTCAATTTTTGGGACATTTCGTAAACAACAAAGGTATTCATGTTGATCCCGCTAAAATTGAGGCCGTTAAGGATTGGAAAACCCCAACGACTCCCACGAAAATTCGATCCTTCCTCGGTTTAGCCGGATATTATCGACGTTTCATTCGAAACTTTTCCAAGATCTCTTTGCCTCTTACCTCCCTCACTCATAAAGGAAAACCATTTGATTGGGGTTCAAAGCAAGAAAAAGCCTTTTGTACTCTCAAGGACATGCTTTGCAATGCTCCCATTTTAACCCTTCCCGATGGAAACGACGATTTTGTGGTATTTTGCGATGCCTCTCATCAAGGTCTTGGTTGTGTCCTCATGCAACGAGGTCCAAGTCATCGCTTACGCATCAAGGCAACTTAAGGTCAACGAGAAGAACTACACGACTCATGATCTCGAACTTGGTGCCGTTGTTTTCGCTCTCAAAATCTGGAGACATTACCTTTTTGGTACAAAATGTGTGGTTTTTACCGATCATAAAAGACTTCAACACATTTTTGACCAAAAAGATCTCAATATGAGACAACGACGATGGGCCGAATTACTTAGTGATTACGATTGCGAAATTCGTTACCATCCCGGTAAAGCGAATGTTGTCCCCGACGCCCTAAGTCGAAAGGTTAATGTTAAATACGTTCTGCTTCTAAGCGTTGTCGTTCAAACCGATCTTCAAATTCGAATCTTCCAAGCTAAATGTACCTCCGTTGAAGAAGGTAACATGTATGACGAAATGTCATATGGAGCTGAACTTCAACTCGAAACCAAACCCGATGGTCTTTTGTACTTTCTCAATCGTTTATGGGTTCCAATCGCGATGACCTTCATACTTGTATACTCGACGAAGTTCACAATTCGCGGTATTCCGTTCATCCCGGTGCGGATAAGATGTATTTCGATCTTCATGCTACCTTTTGGTGGCCGGGTATGAAAAAGGACGTAGCGTTATTCGTATCTAAATGTCTTACTTGCTCAAAAGTTAAAGCCGAACATCAAAGACCTTTTGGTCTACTCGAGCAACCACCGATTCCCGTTTGGAAATGGGAAGACATTACTATGGACTTTATCACTAAATTACCCAACACCCAAAAGGGCAACGATAGCATTTGGGTGATCATCGATCGTTTGACCAAAACTGCTCATTTCATTCCGATCCGCGAGAAGTATTCTGTCGAGCAGCTTGCTCAAATATATGTTCGAGAAATCGTGTGCCGACACGGTTTACCATTGACTATTATCTCTGACCGTGATGCTCGTTATACCTCTCATTTTTGGCGTTCACTTCAAGAAGTTTTGGGAACACGTCTCGATCTTAGCACCGCTTATCATCCTCAAACGGACGGTCAATCCGAACGTACAATACAAACTCTCGAGTATATGCTACGAGTATGTGTTCTTGATTTCGGTGGGAATTGGGATTCTCACATTCCGTTCATTGAGTTTTCTTATATTAATAGCTACCATTCGAGCATTGAGATGGCTCTTTTCGAAGCTCTTTACGGTCGTAAATGTCGTTCTCCGATTAGTTGGAACAAAGTCGGTGAAGCTCAAATCACGGGACCCAAAATGGTTCAAGAAGCCACCGACGTTATTGATCGAATCCGTAAGAACCTCCTAGCCGCTAGAAGTTGTCAAAACAGTTACGCCGACAAACGGCGAAAATCGATCGAATTTAATGTTGGCGATCTTGTCCTTCTAAAAGTATCTCCTTGGAAGGGGGTAGCCCGTTTCGGAAAGAAGGGTAAACTAGCTCCTCGTTTCGTTGGTCCTTTTAAAATCCTTGAGCGTGTTGGAAAAGTAGCTTATCGACTCGAACTACCAGAAGAACATACCGGTGTTCATCCGACATTTCTTGTTTCAAATCTTAAAAAGTGCTTAGCCGAGGGTAATCTCCATATACCTCTCGACGAAGTACATGTCGATGATGTCACACCCTGACCAAAGGCGGCGGAACATGCCGAGGTGTAACGCTTGTCCATAAGCACATGACACTAATTAAAGTGACAGTATTTAATAAACTCATTTCATTTCACAACATCGAAAATGTCACATAACAATTATCCATAAAATAACCATAAACAAGATATCACAAAATATGGCAAATTGATATTGTTCATTTTTACTAATATCCTAAGGTCTTTGATGTCGTTTTCTTCACAATCATAAATCAACCAAGATGCAAACCTGCAACATTTCATAAAATAAAGTTTGTCAACACAAAGGTCGGTGAGCAATTCATAAGTTTGATCATATTAGTATATAATAAAGATAGCCAGCCACAAAACTTGCATACGAAACGATAAATAAAAGTGGTAATTTGGATAAATAGATATCGCTAAACACATTAGCGACACCTAGCTATAAGGGGATGCCAAATAGTCTAGGATTTTATAGTTATCGTTAATTGCATTACTTTAACGACACCTTGCTATAAGGGGATGCCAAATAGTCTAGGATTTTATAGTTCCACCAACCAAAAACGATAAACACATAGGCATATAAGCATAGAACACCAAATCGAGCAATTATTTAGGTAAAGTATACAACTACGTTTGTGGTTTAAGATTCAAATATAAAGCATTTTGTTGAATAAGTATGAAATGTCACCCCCAAAATAAAAGATGGAAAATGGGGTATGAAGTACTCACCTTCAAGTAGTAAACTTGAAAGATGATAATTTGGAGATTTGTCGGAACGACGAGTTTAACGCACAATGCCTAAAAAGAAAAGAAGTCTTGAATTTAGAAAGGTTGTCTTGAAGGTCTTTAAACAAAATAAATGTTGAGAAATGTAAATAATTAAAGTTCAAGGTTTAAAATGTGACTATTTAAGAATTTATAATAATAACCCTTTAAAAATGTAAGTTTGCTCGAAACCGGGTTAAGGTATCTAACCTTAATATTTACTCAACCTATGTTAAGTAATAAGGTGGGTAAAATGCAAGAATGCAAATTCCTTTGGAATAAAGATACTAAAATGAGTTTTTTTTATCGAGTGTTCCGGTTGTAGGTTCGGGTCTTGATAATTGGTCAAACCCAAAGTCAACTTTCCAAAATATTGAATGTTATGAGATAACTCAATAAAATTTAATAAGACTTAACCAAGTATGTAGTTCCATTGTTTTAGAACTAACAACGCACGTTAAGCGAGTGTTCGGTTTTGTCGGTCCAAACTTTGTTATGAGATCAAGTTGGATCCAACATTTTCAAGTACTTAAGAAAATATTTAAAAATCAATTTGTAACTATTTTTAAATAAATATACAAGTCTTGATGGCTAAAAAAACACACACTTGTGTGTCTTAAGCGAGCAAGAATCAGTTTGGTTCGGTTTCCATCTCACAACAAGTTCATAGATGGTTTCCACATGTCCAAACACTAAAGAACTTGTATAATAATGTACAAATAAAAAAATACCAAAAGTTAACAATAAAGTCTTTAAACAAAAGTTCGGTTTTCGGTTCGGATCGTGTTTCGGGTTAAGACCGAGGTAAGATTCTACAAACCCATAACCATAGAATTTGTAAAAATGATTTTAGAAACTTAGATCTAACACTAAGTATGTTTAAACAAACAAAACTAGTAACAAAGTTCGGTTTACGGTTTAGAACTATTTACGGTTAAACCGAAGCATAGACTTTTAAAAACCCATAACCATGGAACTTGTAAACATGACCAACAAACTAAAACAAGCAAGATTAATATGTATGAACAAGTTATATAGATGTATATATATCAAGGACACGAAGTCCTCCATGAAGCCTTGCCTTATGAGGTCCGAAACCTCACCGACCGGAATCGGAGAAGTAACTACCAAAGGTAAACAAAGGGTGTATATTATATATATGTTGCACAACCATAAACAAGTATTAATAAGGCTACATAAACTAATTAAGATGAAAGACCAAAATCCTTCAAGAACACTTAAGAAGATAACCTTGAATCTTTGATGTTTGAGAGAGTTTTTTTTTTTTTTTTTTTTGGAGTTGTAGCAAGGGAAAATGAAGAGGAAAGGTGGTGTATATATAGGGTAATGTTGGTGGTCAAATATGGGTGTGAGACACAAGAGTTTTCATACAAAATGGATCAAGACAAAAACACAAAACAACAAAAAAATAAATAAATAAATAATAAATAAATAAATAAATAAAAATACAAATAAAAATAGGATGTTTTCAAGACCCAACAAGTGTGAAACAATATTGTAACATAAATCCATCATTTTGATTATAACATAAGCTTCGGTTTACAAATCGGGTCGGTTTACATAATAAACAAATACAAAAACGAATACAAACAAGACCCGAAATTGACGAATGTCTTTGGTTCTGTTCTTGTGCATATAATTGGTCCCATTCCCATGTGGATAATATTTCTCTTTTATATTTTGATTTCATTGCTTATAGCGGCAGGCAGGCGGTATAGGTGGGTGTTTATAAACACAATAATTATATGACTTTGCATCAATCATTATTATTATATATACTTGAGGCTTTCATTCCTGCTTTGCTTGCCATAAACATTTGGCTCTTTTGAATTTACAGTTGCAGATGCTCAAGGTCATATTATTTTTATGTCATTGATTTTAACTATATTGATGTGGTTTGAAAAGGACAAAACAAGATGAAATTTGCTTAAAAAATAAGCTAAAGCTGAACTTTAACATCAAGAAACATCAGCATCTATGGGTGGCTCATCTTCTGCGGCAATGCTGATGGTAGAGCCCGCTCGAGCTGCATCTTTTTCCTTCGCTGATGTAGATAATTCACAAGATTTTCGGTCCAGCCCAGCAAGTTTTTGTATTTCTTGACTTGTTCGGGTGAGACTAAATTTAGTAACATATAAAGTTGTCTAGCTCTATAGATAAAGCATGATTCATCTTATGTGTGTGCGATATATAGAGAAATATAGAAGCTCAACCAAATAGGCTCGGTTTAAAATTGTCACCCCTAGAGTTCCAAAGTGTCACCATCTCTGTGCCGCCGCCGCCACCACCAATGAACTTACCTGTTTTCAAGTTTACGCATTTACAGGTCTATGGATTTAAATGTCTACAAGTACAAGCTTCATGTTATATCCGTATTGTTATATTACTCATTTCTCTCTTTATGTTTAACATGTTATCATGAATAAAGGGGAAGAGTGAATGTATAAAGAGAGTTGCAAACTTACATAGTTGGTTGCATGTTTTAATAGTTAGTAATGCATATAAATTGTTAGGATATCGTAAATCCTTTTACATATTTATGGAGTTATATTTTATTTCATCTTACACTGTAAAGGTGATACGTCCACACATCCTGGGTTGTTGAGGTGCTACACTGTTACATATATGATATCATTAGGATCCAAATTCTTTTCTTTTTTTAGATATATTTATCTTTCTACAAGCCACATATCGCAAAACCGACCCTCAAAATTCCAACCTAGTTTAAAAGCGCCACGCTTGGAATTCCAACGGGTTTTCAGGCGCCCCCACCATCTCTGCGCCGCTACCACTGTGAGTCAGCCAACTTCATCAAGAATCAAGATCGTTGACCCTATTGTTTCTTGTGAACGAGGCCCAACCATTTCTTCTACGTGTCGCTGCCATTTAAGTGCCTTGGTATTCCTTGATAACTTCTTTATTCACTTTCTAAACCAGTTGAGCCGACATTTTTACATATTTGTTTGTTTCATCATTTATTTTTATTATTTTTAACCAAATATTTTGGTATGAACCAATTTTATTAGTGATTTTAGTTCATTCGCGTTTATTAGTAATGATTGGAACACCATTTTATGTCACCTCTATGAGTCAAATTACGTTAAACTTCACGATAAGCTCGCTTAGCTTGATTCTGACTATGAAATCATTATAATTGAATTCCAACACATTATAAACATCATTTACAATGGTTCTACACATTATAAGCGGTTCCAATGACATTTGTGATGATTTTAAATCAATGATCATCAATATAAATTAATAACCTTCAATTTCTAAAAATTCGAAGTTTGGTCCGTACCACGCTCATATGCAATAAACAAGAGAATTAGATAACCAGAAATACCCACAAAAAAGATTTGGATGATTCTAGTCGTTTTAATTGTATCTGGAACTGATTTATAGCTTCAGTGTTTCACACATCTTAAAGAGTTTACTACTTAGGTTACTATTTAGGTTTCAACCCAAAATTGACATCTTTTGACATTTTAGTCCACCTTTCACAACAAATTAAAAGTGGGGATATGGTCACAATTGGGGATTTATCATTACAATACGAAATTAGTATTCTATAAATTTATAGAAAACTTAAAAACAGGTAGGAAGGGTATACGCAATGAGGAATAAAACATGCTTGAGTTTTCCAACGGATTTAAGCATTTGCATCTAACTCTATATAATTTAACTAAAAATCACAATTCACAAACCTATCAATTTTTAAAAACCTCCAACATCCCGTTTGTTGGGGTAGGGGATTGGTAAATATAACCAACTCAATGTAGTTTTCATTAATGCTATAGATAAGGCTAAGGTTTAAAGAATAGGTTGTAGGAGTTTTTAGTTTAAAACCTTTTTTTTTCCCCATAAAATTTAAGTATATGGTAATTTTAACAACTTTTTCTAACATAGTTTAGAACCACCTATAATACTCAAGTGACATTTTCAAAGATAGTATTCATACTGATTTGGATGCTGTAGGTCTGACTCACTATAAGAAAACTCTCTTAAGTTAGGTTTCAAACATAAATATTTAATATGTTTAAAGATCTCATAAATTTTAACCATCATCCCCGTATCATTGTACTAAAAAAAATATGAATATTCTTAGACCTTGCCCTTTTGATGTATTATTACTTTGATAAAAATAAATGTTAATAGTTTGGTGCATATATGTAGAGTAGAGCACATTCCCATGGGGGTCCTTATCTCTCTTCTTTTTCACCTCTCTTTTGTCAATTCTCATCATTACCAACCTTTCTTTTTCTTTTTTCTTAAAATAAACAAATAAATAACTAATTATTAGGTAATCAACTAATGATGTTGCTCACTGATCAGCCTTTGCAGCTTTAATCACCTCCCCCATTACCACATTCCCTTTGTAAAATTATAAATAATAAAGGTAAAAATTACAATTCTTAATATTGCCCAATACAATCGTCTCTATTGCTTAGTGGATTTGATGGATGATTCATTTTGCTTACTTTGCATAGATAAGAAACAAAATAAAGAGTGGTCTTATGGCTAATGATAATTTGCAAATATTTTAAATAGCTAATAAAAATATTGATAAAAAGATACTGGACCAAGTAATTATTAAGTTTTATATGATGAGGTAAAATAAGTCGTGGTTGTAATTTTCTCCGGAGCTAATCGGTGAAAGAAGTGGGCCTCTCTTGTAAATTTTTAGCCCACTTCTTTTTTCAAATTTCACATAATATTGCATTAAACTAAAATTAAAAAAATACAATAGTTGTTCTGCTTTGATCATATATGGTAAACTTAACAAATGCCTAGGTTTGTAGAGGACAATATATGTGGCAAGCTTTACAATTGATGGTGATCACAACTCATTATTAAACACGAATCAAACCTAGTAAGTTAGACAATTGGTTGGTAAATGTCTAAATGAGTTACGGGCTGTTTGTCAACCTATGCACAGTAAGTGATAAATTAGTAAAGATATTTGAATGGTAAACATACTTTGAGCCAGTAACTGTTGCTACGTATGCCGATGTGGTGTTGATTGATGGAGGGGGGGTGGCGTGTGACTGTGTGAGTGGCAGATTGAGGTTTATGATTTATGCACACGTGTGAAGGGAAAAAATGGCTGAAATTTTCATTCCATGTCATTTTGAAGCTTAATGGGTTAGAAGTTTGTTGACCGATTCAGAGGTGTCAATCTAATTTACCAAACACACTTAACGTTGATTAATTTAGATGCAACCTCTTAATGGAATTATTAAAAGGCTACCACACAGCCATTAATGATAATAGTATGATATTAAAATGATCGAATGTTTATACCAGGCTGTTTATATAGCCAATAACTACAAAAGATAATGATAAAGTGATGCACAACAACATTTATCCGTATCAAGTGCTGAGTCAGCATACAATTTGACAGCAAGGCTATAAACGTGTCACTCGTTTGCTAGTGGCTATCGATACTTGTTGCACTATAATTTGAACCCTCATGCACGTTCATTTCATCCCAAATCATCTGCAAACACTCGCAAATCAATTCCATAAGCTTTTAAGCAAGTTCTTGGTGTTAAACCTTTTCTTGGTGTGAAACCTTTGTTCAAGAAAGAAGAAGATGCTTTCAGTAGCAAAGAGGTTCTGACCATCCATCCGGAAGTATTAGAAGTTAGCCTAAGTCATCACTAGGTTCCTAAGTTCCTTAACAACATGGTAACTATGTTCTAAGCTTCGCTAAAGTTCACTTTCACTCGTTAAGCCCATAAACGAGGTTTCGGGAATCAAAATCATTTATCTTAGCTGAACTCTTAGACTTAAGTATGGATTGCTTAACTCGTTACTCCAATCTGTTGGCCGGTTAAACTATCACTTATAGAATTTTAGAGCCGCTTGCTTCTATTTACGCTATTAAGATATGATACACATTTAATTGATATAATTGGTCATTTGGGATCAACATTTGCCTATTACATTGGTAAAAAACACAATTTGCTCTTCAAGTCTAAATTGGCATACAACACCAATCTCATCAAAATCACTTTTCATAAACTAATCACATCTTTTGTTTCAAAATTTAGGATCTTATCTGGTATCACTCACATATAAAACACACTCAAAATAACATGCTTTACTCTATATAACTAGTGTCTTAGAGTTTATACACAAGTCTTAATATAGCATTATATATATCTAGTTATTATTTGATCTATTACTATGACAATGATTTGATTATATATAAAACCTAGGGAAAAATAAATGAAATTGGATGATATTGATATAGATATTGGAAATGAAATGGATTATTGAGAAGGGGTAATGTGAGTTATGGAAGTGGACCTAAGTGTTTTAATGAGCGAAGGCCCCCTGTCTATGGCATTGTCATCTTCCTCTCTGTGAGGGTCCATTTTTAATAGCTCTTATTCTATCTATCTAATCATAATGCTTACAATTCCACCCTTTTCTCCAAATATTTAGTTTTTTCTTAATAAATTGACACACACATAGTACCCAATAGAGGTGGGGAAAAACCGGTTAACCGAACGGACCCAAAAATTGAATTGTTTTGAAACTGATTATGTAGAAACCAGTTTAAAACCGTATACTCGGAACCAGTTTGTAGTTTTCTCTATCGAAATTGGTTTTAAATCGGTTAACTGAACTGAAACTGGTCAAAAGTTGGCCAAAACCAGTCAAAAACCAATCATACGTAAACCACTCAAGAAACCAATTTCAACTTGAACAAAAACCGATTTGAAAAAAAAAAAAATCATAAACAGATTTGACTTTTATTGATCAGAACTCTAGCACCCAAAATGGGCATTTTTAAGAAATCAAGAAAGAGATAAATAAAGGTGAGAGGAACACTGTAGAAAAAGCAAGCAAGCAAGCAAGCAAGCAAGCAAGCAAAGCAGTGTGTGTTCTTTTTCTTTCTTTCTTTCTTTCTTTCTTTCTTTCTTTCTTTTTTTAATTTATTTTTTATTATTTAATACTTTTAATTGATAATAACCACCAACCATTACCACACCATAATCAAATGTCTGTCTGTGTCTTTGAACACAACACCAACACAAACACATGAATTCTTTTCTTTCCTAATTTTGATATCTTTCACATTATAATAATTATTATTATTCATAAAACATCCGCCTGCACTTTAGGGTTTTTCTTCACTTCACTTCTTTCTTTCTTTCTTTCAAGTTTCATCTGCTTTTTTTAATTAATCTTCCAACATACCACCCACAATCAAATTAACCTCCTTTTTGATCCAAACATTAGATCAATCAACTATGAACCATCTTTCTTGGATTACACCCAACAATCTTGCTGCTTTAACTCTTCAAAGATCCAACCTTTTTCTGTGAATCAAGATTCAAGATTGGATTTTTATTCTTTGTAATCATGCATTTTGCAAAGCTTGATGACTCTCCTATGTTCAGGAAACAGGTTTGTAAACATTTTACTAAAAAAAAGAAAAATGTTTGTTTTGATTGTGATATTTGATTTGGTTAGGCAGCCTTAAAACCCCACAAAAAGAGTGAATTTAGAGAGCTTGTGCTTTGTCCTGATTGCAAACAAAAGATTGTCAAATTGTGTATTGTTTTAGCTGGAATTTAAGGGCCCCCTTTCCCTAAATTGTAGATTTTTTTTTCAACTACTTCACTATAATTGGTTAATAAGACAGACAGACATATACCAATCTTTGTTTCCAATTGTTATTGGCCTCATAAGGAAACTAGGGTTTGTGACTAGGACTGGCAAACGGGTTGGGTTAGTCGGGTTTGGGTCCGAACTGGTCAGTTCAGAAAAGGGTTAATTTGGTTTGAGCGAGGATGAGTTCGAGTCAAGATTGGTTAATTTTAAGTTTGTGCTTGACCTAGGACTTGCAAACTGGTCGTGTCAGAACGGCTTACGGGTTAGGGTCAGAATGGGTCAGTTCAGAAAAGGGTTAATTTGGTTTGAGTCAAGATTGGTTAATTTTGAATTTTTGCTTGATGGTTTCAACCATCCAAACAGTTAATGGATTAAGACGGAACCCTAAGCCATGACAAATTGTGCAGGACCATTGTTTTCTAGTTTTCATATGAACGTTATACTATTAGGAATTTCAATGTCTTTCTTTGCATGTGATTGAATGATTGTCCTTTTCGCACATGGAACGGTCCTTTGTTTAATTCCGCACCGTCTGTATCAATCGAATTGTGAAAATTTCATGTTTTTGTACCATTTATTATGTTGTGCTTGTACTTATTATAATTTTTTATGTAACAGATGCAGAGTTTAGAGGAAAGTGCTGAATTGTTAAGGGAAAGAAGTTTAAAGTTCTACAAAGGATGCAGAAAATATACGTGAGTTGAAGTTGTTTTGTGTTTTTCTTATTTTGGTTACGACCATTACGTGATGCATTATGTTATGTATGCGTGCAGTGAGGGGCTTGGCGAGGGATATGATGGGGACATTGCTTTTGCCAGTACTCTCGAAACTTTTGGTGGAGGACATAATGATCCCATTAGTGTTGCCTTTGGAGGTATGTCTTGATTCTGCAACCTACCTTATGGCAATAACAACATTGATGTGGTATCTACTTGCAGGTCCTGTTATGACAAAATTTACTATTGCACTACGCGAGATTGGAACATACAAGGAAGTCCTTCGATCGCAGGTTATTTCTGTCCTCCTGATCACATTACTTGGTCAATATAATGACAGTGCGGTCATCATTTGCTTTTTTATTATTCTTTCAAAGTTTCAATAAGTTTGTTAGTGCCCAATTTATTAACCTATCAAAAATAAATTCGTATGAGTGTTTAAACTTGTCGCTTTTATTTGGATGCATGCATTTCTTATCTTGTTTATTGGACTTACAGGTGGAGCATATACTGAATGACCGGCTACTGCAATTTGTCAATATAGACATGCATGACGTCAAGGTAAATGCTTTCTCCACATATGTCTCTCTTTGAACTTCAACAACTTCCTCACTGATAGTAAACTACAGTGCATATTGTCGTTAGGCATCTTGAATTTACAAGTCATTTGTTACTTTATACAGTTCAATTTTTATGATTGTTGATTTGTTGGTACAGGAGGCACGAAAGCGGTTTGACAAGGCCAGTCTTTTATATGATCAGGTCCGTTTATATGTTTTTTTAATGTTGTGTATGAATATAAAAAGTTAAGTATATCTTATCATTGCCTTTGTCTGAAAGCAACAGTTATTGACAATTACTAATTTTCATGTTTCCTTATAGTTTATAATTTTCCCACTCCAAAGTAGGTTAGGCATTTTCTAAAATTGCAAGTTTACCTCTTTGTGACCTAAAGATCACATGCTTGAGCAAAAGCAAGAAACAAAGTGTAAACCTGCTTCCGTCGCAACATTTTCCATTCAAATAAGTGTTTATGCATCTAATGAAAACGAGTCTTCTTTGTTTTCAAACATCTGAAATGGTCGTGTTTTAAAAGAATACATTTTTTAGAAATCATGCACATAGGTGATTAAAGTATGAAACATTCATTATTTTCTTTGATGTCAATCCATATTACAGGCTCGGGAGAAATTTCTGTCTTTGAAAAAAGGCACCAAAAGTGACATAGCTATAGTCTTGGAGGAGGTATGCACCATTTTCTTTTGCTTTCTTGTGCCTTATCAAACTTTTTATCAGAAAACCCTAACAAATAAAGGCAAATATCCAGGATCTTCATAATGCTAGGGCTACTTTTGAGCAAGCTCGATTCAATCTGGTTAGACTGTTTGAACATTTATGAAACTACTCATATGTTGCTACCAATATAAGTTTTTGATAGTTGAGACCCGTACACACAGGTCACTGCACTTTCCAATGTGGAAGCAAAAAAAAGATTTGAATTTCTGGAAGCAGTTAGTGGTACGATGGACGCTCATCTTCGTTACTTTAAACAGGTGAAGGATCTTAAGACTGTTATCTATTTTTGGTCAAAAAGAAGATGTTAGTTTCTTATGCTTTGTGACGTCTGATCTTGTAGGGATATGAGCTTTTGCATCAAATGGAGCCATATATTAATCAGGTGTTAACATATGCTCAGCAATCTCGAGAAAGATCAAATTACGAGCAAGCAGCCCTAAATGAAAGAATGCAAGAGTACAAAAGACAGATTGATAGAGAAAGCAGATGGTCTTCAAACGGCTCAAATGGATCTCCAAATGGAGACGGGATTCAAGCTATTGGACGGAGTTCCCATAAAATGATCGAGGCAGTCATGCAGTCTGCTTCAAAAGGGAAGGTTCAAACCATTCGACAAGGATATCTTTCGAAACGCTCGTCAAACTTGAGAGGGGACTGGAAAAGAAGGTTTTTTGTTCTCGATAGCCGAGGAATGTTGTACTACTATCGCAAACAAAGCAGCAAACCTTCTGTAAGTATGCTCATTTCTGGCTTTGATTTTATGATTACTATTACTATTTAATTTTTTTAGGGTTCTGGCACTCAAATTTCTGCTCAGAGAAATAGTTCTGAACTTGGTCACGGGCTGTTGAGTCGTTGGCTTTCTTCTCATCACCATGGTGGCGGTGGAGTACATGATGAGAAATCTGTTGCTCATCACACTGTTAACCTCTTAACATCTACAATAAAAGTCGATGCTGATCAGTCTGACCTCAGATTTTGCTTCCGGATTATTTCACCAACAAAAAATTACACCTTGCAGGTGACCTACTTGTTAATAATCTTACTGACGTTGATGTCAAATAGCACTTTTTAACACTCATGACTTGCAGGCGGAAAGCACCCTGGATCAAATGGATTGGATAGAGAAGATAACAGGGGTTATTGCTTCATTGTTAAGCTCTCAGGTTACCGAGAGGGTAAGAGTAATCGACATATCATTTTGAGATGCTAATTTTTTTTAGCGGCTCATGAAAGTGACATTTGATTTACGTTGATTTTTATAGTGTTTGTCTGGTAGTCCAATGGGGAGTAGCCATCATCGATCGGCTAGCGATAGCAGTTCATTTGAAAGTTCTGATTTTGATCACAACAACACAGTTGTTGAGGATTTTCACACATCTGAGAGGCCTGCCTACCCTAACCCGGGCCGCTTATCAAGAATTTCGCATCACCTACAACCCGGTCCAAAACCCATAGACGTGCTCCGTAAGGTTTGTGGAAATGAGAAGTGTGCTGACTGTGGGGCCCCTGACCCTGATTGGGCTTGCTTAAATTTAGGAGTTCTTGTGTGCATTGAATGTTCTGGTGTACATCGCAATCTTGGTGTTCACATATCAAAGGTAAGCTTTTTATTAGGTCTCATTCAATCTTGAGATCACAATAATATCTTGATGGAAACGTTTGGTTGCAGGTACGATCATTGACACTTGATGTTAAAGTATGGGAGCCATCTGTCATAACCTTATTTCAGTCTTTGGGGAACGCTTATGCTAATTCGGTTTGGGAGGAATTGTTGCAGTCCAAAAGTGCATATAAGACAGAACTTGTTCCTGCAGGGTATATAACTCAAGCCATTTATTAATATTACTTTTTCCTACCAAGATGAACATGTGGTTAGATTTTTTTTAATTAATTAATTAATTTATTTATTTTTGTTGAAGGTTTCACAAGTCTGATAAGCCGCAGCTCCTTAGCTTCTCCAAACCTAGTCATTCGGATTCCATAGCTGTGAAGGAGAAGTTCATTCATGCTAAGGTATAGCTTACTGCTAGCTAAACTAAACAGTTGGATTTACGGTGCGAATAAAAACTCAAAAACTGTTTGTAAATGTGTGCAGTATGCTCTAAAAGCGTTTGTCAGAAAGCCAAAGGATCATAGTTCAGTGGTACAACATATATGGGAAGCTGTTGGCGCAAACGACAAGAAAGCTGTATACCGTCTGATTGTAAACTTTGAAGCGGACATGAATCATATTTATGAACGTGGATCGTGTAACTCTTCACTAACCCTGGCTAAAGCAATGCTGTTGCAAGAGCAGCCCGGTGACCGTTCATTGGTAGCAGGCACAAGTACAAGCGAAGCTCAGGGAGACGGTTTGGACGGGTGCACTCTTCTCCATCTCGCTTGTGAAACCGCAGATGTCGGTATGATTGAGCTGCTTTTACAATACGGAGCCGCTATAAATGTCACCAGTTCCAGAGGCCACACACCGCTTCACCATTGCATCCTCAGAGGCAAAGCCGCATGTGCAAAGCTGCTTCTTTCAAGGTAAATGCGTTTACAATACATGCCGCTTATTGGTAATTGTTTCTCAAGAAAAAACAATGATTTTGTTTTTTTTGGTTTGTGTATCGCAGAGGGGCGGACTCACAAGCGGTAAATGGAGCAGGTAAAACAGCCTTGGAGGTTGCAGTTGAATCAAATTTTAGGGATAATGAGGTGTTAAGTTTGATATCGGATTCGAACGGGTAAGCGAAGGGTATATATATGAATGAATGGAAAGAGTGTAATTAGTGTTGAAAGGGGGCTGAAAAGTGGTCAAGTGAAGGAGACCATACATGGCATGCATGCATATTATGTGTAATTTTATCATGTTAATGTTAATGTTAAGGTTAAGAGGTGGTTGGTTTGGGAGACTTACATTTGTTTTGTGTTTTGAGGATTGATCTGATGATTTGGGGTGGGGGCTTGTATGTACATTGTTTTGGCTAGTGTCTTGTTGAACTCAAAATCTAGTAAAATTTTGACTTTGATTTCTTCTCTCTCTCTATATTTTTTAAATGTATAGGATGCTACTTATATAACAATAATCTAGCTATGTATAACATCAATTATGTTGTATAATTTTCATTAAAACATTTTGTAAAATTTACTTCATAAATGACATTTTATTTTGTATACAGTTTTTGGTTTCACTAGCTAATTTGGATTTGAGTAAATTTGAACTATAGAGGAATAACATTTGTTATTTTTATGCTTTCAATAAAAAGTTTGAATGTCTCTCTCCAGTTTCTTTTCAACCCACCCTTTTTTTCCTTTTACGTCTTTTTATGTGTTCACATGTCTTTTTTATTTATTTATTTATTTGTTTGTTTCCCATCTTTTCTTTATTTTTAAAATTTTCAGATTTTGATTATTTTAGACCAAACTTAAATGTATTTCACACATATGAAAATTATAAAGTCTTTATCAATTAAATTACAGTTTTATGTTATTTTATATGAAAGTTGTTTTTAAATGACCAAATCCATAATTTGTAACAGTTTAATCTTTTGTGTGTTTGCTAACATGGGTGAAACAAGGAGGGTTAAAAAGGTTTATTGACCCTTCGAGCACTATAATATGTTAATATTGTATTTATAAGTAATTTAATAAATATGTAACTCAAATATTTTTGTTTAAATACATAATAGTTTATTAGTTAATAGTTAATAAAATTATTTACATCTAAATTCATTATTTTAGACTAACTGTTTTTTCGGCTTAAAATTTTTAAACTTAAATGGTAAAAACCGACGAAACCTAAAAGCTGAATGTTTTGGTTTTAGCTCAAAACCACACCGAACCACACCGGCAAATGATGCAAGGGCTTGGTCTGTGTACTGCACTAAAATCCACCTGTTGTTGTCTTTACTTCACTTGTTTTCTCTCTTTTGAAGTGAAAAAAATAAAAATAAAAAATCTTTCAGTTGAATAAATTCCCAGTTTGATTCCTCCTCCTCAAAGGAATCAATCCCAACTCACCTCCTTCTTCTTCAAGTTTCCATCTTTCTTTCTCCACCATTTCATTTCCATTTAAAGACAATCAAGATTCTTGCTTTAATGTTCTTCTTCTGTGTTTTGTGTGTGTATGTTACTATGACAAACTTTATACTTGTGTTGTTGTTGTGCTGCAGCATCTGTGTGCAATGCCACACAGAACCAACCACCCCTCCAAAACTCACAAACAAGTTTCAAAGAGTCATGTTAAGCATCTTGTTAGGCTGTACAACAGGCTTAGCCTGTGCTCTAGTTTCAGCTCTTGTAGTAAGACTCATCTTCAGATTCATCAACAAGGTTCCTATCCTCAAGGGCCCAGTTGTCTTTTCACCACAGATCTCACCCAAATCCCTCCAAACAAACCAAACCCATGTGCTAATTAGTGGCAACTATTACAAAACTACCCTTGACAATGGTTTCACTGTTGCAGTCAAGAAACTTGAACCCTTTGAGACTGGGAACAGTGTCAGTAGATGCATACAGAAAGAGCTTGAGACACTTGCCAGTGTGAGACACAGGCACTTGATGAGTTTGCGGGCGTATGTTCGCGAACCGGACCGGTTTTGTCTGGTTTATGATTATGTCTCCACTGGCAGTCTTGAAGATGCCATGGGGAAAAGGAGGGAGAACCAGCTGCATATCGGGTGGGACGCGAGGCTGCGGATTGCGGTCGGGGTTATTAAAGCGCTTCAGTATCTTCATTTTACTTGTACGCCTAGAGTCTTGCATTATAACTTGAAGCCGTCAAATGTGTTGTTAGACGCGGACTTTGAACCGAGGTTAGGGGATTATGGGCTGGCTAAGGTTATGCATTCAGTTAGGTCATCATCAGAAGGGTATTATGCCCCTGAATATTTCCCAAACTTCAGGTATTTTAATATTTTGATTACGATTTATGTTATGCACTTTTCTTGATATGCAGTGTTGTAGAACTCGTTAGGCGCTAATCTGTAAGAACTAGCGATTAATAGGGATTAAGCGGATTGGAACTTATATGTAATTTTGAAATATACATATATAAATAACGATTAATAGGCGACTTGGCGGTGGGAAACCAACTAATGACTAATTAGCGCCTAGGCGAGATATTTACAACCGTGTTGATATTACAGTTTATGTTATGCAGTCTTCTTGATATGCAGTGTTGTGGAACTCGGTAGGCGCTAGTCGAGCAGTGGTGGGATTAATCGGGATTAAATGGATTCGAATTAATATGCAGTTTTAAAATATTCATACATTATACAAAAAATTTTTTGTATACCTAATAACGATAAATTGGCTGTGGGACATTGACTAGCGATTAATCAGCGCCTAGGCGAGATATTTACAACCATGTTGATATGTATGTGCAATTAAATGTGAAGTTTGTGTACAGTATATACACAGAAAAGAGTGACATATTCAGCTTTGGGGTGATACTGGGGATACTGCTAACGGGTAGGGATCCAAGCGACCCGTTATTCGTGGAAGTAACAAGTGGGAGTGGGAGCAGAAGCAGGGGTGGGATGGGAATGTGGTTCCGACAGCTTGTGGAAGCTGGGGACGGTCGGGAGGCGCTTGACAAGAGTCTGTTGGGAGAAGAAATGGAGGAAGATGAGATGCTAATGGCTGTAAGAATAGCTGCGGTTTGTCTGTCTGATATGCCTGCTGATCGACCTTCTAGTGACGAACTTGTCCCAATGCTCACTCAACTCCACAGTTTCTGATTTCGGGATGATGGATGGTACATGATCCTCTTTAGTTTATAATCAGAATTCTAAAGTGTGTTTGTTTTCTGTTTAATTTGCATCTGAAGTGCTTAATTGATGATGATGATGTATTCTGTTTTGCATCTGATGTGGTTAGTTAATTGATGATGGTAGTAACTTAGTTAAGTACTCGATTGATTTGTTACTTGTTAAAAGATTTCTATATTTCTGTATATAACTCGTTCATAGTATAAACGAGTGGAAGACCAGCATTTGGACCAACGGAGCACAAACAATCGCCACATTTCTCAAATAAAATGATTGTCAATCTTAATATGTTTTGGTCATTTTGATGTAATGCTTGAAAGACCAAGATAATAATAAGTCATCTCCAAAATATATACAATATCCACATGTATATGAAAAGCCTCAACAATCAACATCAAGGTATGCTATGAGACAAAACTTGGATATTAATTAATACATATAGTTGTTGCCTGTGATCTAAACCACATTTAATGTAATACAGAATATGCTTTTGAGTGCATTAAAGCGTGGTTCTTGCGGATTTGCATATGTAGACAAAGCTTGTTGAACGACGTATATGATGCCTAGTCTAGTGAACGCTAAACACGACAAAACTCCAAGTATTACTTTGATATAACAAGGAGTACTTAACTAAGGCCCGTAAGACTAACTTTTAAGTTGATGTCAACATGAGCATTAAGCATCTTATAGTTTGCGTGTTATAAAATGTCTCGAGGATACTTTGTTGGAGACAAACATATGGCGTTCTATTTTCCGACTTTTGATAAGCCTAAGGTTAACACTGGTAGGCTTAATGACACAATTCAAAAGCGGAAATAAACACAAAGACGCTTTTTTGTAAGGATTTTCTAAATTTGTCACATTTACCAATTTTAATCATCTAACCTTGTCACCTTTAATCACAAATCATTTATATAAAGATTGTTCTGTAACTCCAAGCATAACCTAAGTTATACCCTTTTTCTGTCATAATATCCCGCTTTCAACCTTTTCGTATCAAAGTTTGTTTACCATCGTTTAACCGGTTAAACCCTAATATGTTTTAACACTAAATTACAATATTTATTTGTTGCATCAACAATCATTAATACCTAGTTAGTGTCATCATATCAAACTAACTGTAAATTATAAATTTATCACTTTCATATATACTTTTGTCTCTAGATTCATATTGATTAGATATTTTTATGTAAAAAGATAACTAAACCATGGTTAAGCTAAGAATGGGACATGTGAAAGAAAAAAATATCTTCCACAATAAACCAAGCTAGACCTCATCCTTATCCAACTCACCTTTATCTCTTTGTTACAATTTTTGCCTGTATATATGTATGGAATTTATACCAATCAATCAACAATTAATCCAATAACACAAAATGCAGGCTTCCATCTACTTGCCTTCTTCATCACTACCTTTCCTCTCAACCAAAACCTCAACTTTCACAAAGACATTACTATTTCCTGTGAAACATGATCATCAACAATGCATTATAAAATCATCAACCTCAATCTCCATGATCAAAGCAACAGCCTCTGATGCTCCTGAAGTCGATTACGGTTCCATGCAATCCTCGTAAGTACTAACTTTCTACAGTTTTTGAACTAGAGTAATTATTACTTTTTTTTTTTTTTTTGTGAAATTATATAGTAACAATTACTCTAGTTATTTGTACGTTTAGTAGTAGGTTAGTTTTATTTGTCGCATGTCCCACCACCACATTAAGTTTAAGTATATCTTGTTTTGTGTTTGAAGTGTTTTTCCAGCAGAAGCATGTGAGACTTTGGGAGGTGTTGCATGTGATGCTGAAATGTTTCCCGAGACCAAACTCAAACAAGAGCCTAAATCCAACAACAAGGTTACCGCACAAACAGTTGACAGAGAGTATCTTCAGTATGACCATCCCAAAACGTAAAACCATTTTGTTTCTTTGAATTTAAATCTTTATTTATATATTATTTGTTGATGGTATTAATCAAAATAATGTTTAATTTGTACAGGGTGTTTATTTCAGAGGCTTGTGATGATCTTTGAAGAAACGTGGATCTACTCACTGGTAGCAGATCTACTTTCCTCGGGTGTGATTAAACTATTTCACCGATGGTTCTTCTGGATCCGAGTTCTTCCACCTACAAAATGAACAGCGCCGTTACTTACCCCTCAGAAAGGGACAGAGGGGTCCTCTTTGGGGTAACCCTCCGGCGTGAGAATCAGTATCTTTTGGAGAAGATAATAATGTTTGTAGGTAAGTCAATCTCAAGAGTATTGCTGAATCGCTGAATACCCTTGATGATGTGACTGTGTGTTTTCCTGTAACTGACTGTGAGTGAATATAATTCAATATGATTGAATGTGATATCACTGCTTGTAACTGTCAATGATTGAGTGTGAATGAATGTGTCATCAAAGTGGAGTTGATGCTGTATTTATAGTGCTAGGGTTTTTACTGGTTGGGCTCAACCTCGTTGGCCTCCTCCAATCGCACTGCGCCACGTGCCCTCTGGGACACCTGGCGCTTTCTCGTTGGTTGTAATCACGTGGTAGCACATGTGTCATGCTGAGTTGTCGACCTTTCATTTGGCCGTTGTCAACATCAGCATATTCTTACTCCTTAAAAAGATGCCTTCTGGAAGATTGTCTGACGTGCACAATCAAGGTTGCCCTAATCCTGATTTGGATAAGGACGAGGTTGATTATGTGCACGTGTGATATGCGCCCATCCTGAGGATGCGCGAAGTCTTCTTTTTATTCTCACGCGCAGATATTTCATGCGCAAGTGTGATATGGACGAGCGTGTGATATGCGCCGCGCGATGGTGCGCCGGGCGCATATGCGACGCGCGAGCATATGTGATGTGCAAGAGCATGTGATATGCGCCGCGCGTTGATGCGCTGCGCGCATATGTGATGCGCGAGCATATGATGCATGCGCCATGCGCCTAGGTTTTGGCTTTGTGCCTTAATGTCTTTATCTTGTGGGTTGACCCGCCTTGATTGGTGTTGAGGCGGGTACATACCTCTTCAAGCCCCCCCAGTCTAATGTGTGTCTTATCTCGCGCGAGCGTGGTGAGATAGATATTAGACTCACTGAATTGTCCTTTTATAGGGGGTTTTGTCGTTTTCCTGGTTGTTTCCATCATCGCGCGAAGTTCTATCCACTTTGTTGAAAACCAAAGGTCCAAACACGTGGTTGGTTGGTGGTGACGTGCGCCGTAAACGTGTCAGAGGTTTCGTGTGCTCGAGGTGCTACAGTTGGCTTTCACGTCCCCTCACAGCTGTCCTGAACACGTGTTGCACTCGCATTGGTTAGTACCTGCGGGTGGGGGCGCGTCACTGTGCCGTGGCAGGTCGGTTACAATTTTATGTCCCCTCACACAGCTGTTAGGGACACGTGTCATTCCTTCGTTGGCTTGCACCTGCGAGTGGGGGCGCGTGGAATCCGATCAGCTGCCACATTTCTCTCTCCTGGTCCTATAAAAGCAGGCCCCTAGAAAATTTTGTATCCTCATCTTTATTGTTGTTCAAATTCGAATTCCTGCTTTCACATTCTGATTTGAGTGTTTACATCGATTCGAATCCTCGATTATCGGCTATTACAGTTGTATGTCTGATAGTTCATACTCGTCTAGCCCTTCAATCACCTCCGTTGCCTCTCGAAGACGCCGTGTGAAATCTGTGGTGATGTCGACATTGAAGCAAAAGGGGAAGGGGAAGAAGGTTGTTGAAACCACATCGGAGGAAGTAGGGAGGACCAAGGCCACCAAAAGGTGGAATGAAATCCCCTGCAAATTGAAGCAGGCGGATCTCGACAACCTCATCACCTCTCAGGGGTTTCCCACCCTGTTTGGCTGCATGTTGCCTAGGTCCGGGCAAACGGCGGCGAACCCGCCTGCCGGCTATATATCCCTATATAGCCACTTTTTCACCCACTGCAACCTTCGTCTCCCGATGACAAGGTTTGTGGGTGCACTGTTGAAGTTCTATGGGATTCACATATCCCAAGTCCATCCGTTTGGACTCGTGCGCGTGACTCACTTTGAGTTCATGTGCAAATCCCAGCGCGAGGAACCCACTCCTCGGCGCTTTCAATATTTTTATAAGGCCAAGATCCAAGACAATTGGATCTCTTTTATTCCTCGCAGTCAGAAGGTGAAGTGCTCCACTGTTTCATTCAAGAGCCTTCATGACTGGTCAGAGAGGTTTTTTTACATTAAGGCCGGTGTGATCCCCATCCGTATGACTATGCGCTCTATCGCTTCTGCGCCTGCGGATGAGGGTGTCCTCAAGAACCCAACTGGCGCATGGGTTAAAAAGCTGACCGCCGAACCATCCCCCGCGAAGAAAATTTGCGAGGAGGCGCTGGTTGAGGTCGGCATGAGCAGGCTCTGGGCCGACAGCGCGCTTGAGCCCGTTATCCAAGTCGACGGGTTGTGTAAGTTTTTTTTTTTTTTTTTTTTTTTTTTTTTTTTTTTTTTTATTGCGCTAACATCCTTCTTTTGCTGATATCATTTAACTCGTCTTTGCGCAGTCACCAGGGATTACATCCTTGCCGCTTATGATGAACATGTGGAGGGCGGCTCCGTCGAACTTGGCATTGGGGAGGTTGGTTTCCCGGATCGCTTCGATGACATGTTCATCCCAGTGGATCTGGATTTTGACTTTGACGGTGACGCGCCTGGTAAGCCTTCGCACTCTTGCTCATTCCTTTAGAAGACCCATGCTTATTAACAGTTCTGTCGCTTGTTTTTGTAGATGCGCTTGAAAACTACGAGCTAGAGCTCGCGGAAGAGGAGGAGGAGGAGGAAGAGGAGGCGCCTCTACTAAAGCGCAAAGCTAAGGGGAAATCTGGCGCAGGGGCCAGTAAGAAACAGAAGAAAGAGGACACCCCTGTCGCTCATCCCCATGCTCAAACGAAGAGACCTAAGGAAACCACAAAGGTTTCTTTAAGTTCTCTGCCTGTGAGAGTGGGCAGACCTCCTGTCCACTTGAGGTATGGTGGCGTCGCCTCCTCCTTTCGCGCGGCTGACGAGAGAAGCAGTGCCGCGCCTGCAACAGGTATACTTTATTTATCTTCATCTGGCTGAATTGTTATTAAACCCTTGCTCCTTTAAATGTTTGCAGAGGCAGCGACGGTAACAGATCAGCCGCCGGCGCCCCAAGGTGCCACGGCTGCGCCGGGGACTCCATCGAAGTCCCCTGTTCTACCCTCTGAGAAGGGTAGAATGGATTTTATGGCGATGTTCGATGCGCGAACAGAATTGCGCCAAGGTAAGTATTTGCACATATGTCTTATGAATTTTTCTCTTTGAAGTCAGTCATAAACAATTTTTCCTTGTTTATTTGTTCATAGGAGTTGTAGCTGGCGCAACAGTTGCTGGTGATACTCCTGGCGCCGCTTCTGGCGCCGCTGGTTCTGGTCCTGCTCCTGCTAGTGCTGAGTCTCCCCTTATTGGGATTACCAAGGAGCAGGAGACGGTGTTGCGGGCCGAACTGGCGGCGTCGAGACCTCCTTCGCCTCCTCCTGCAGGTAGCCCTCCCCGCGAGGCTGGTTTGGAGCCTTCCAGGTCGCAGCAGAAGAGGCCTGTTGAAGGAGACGAGGAGGACGAGGGGGTTCAAGGTGAAGACTCCTTAGGAGATCGCGCCAGCCCTGCGATGCCGCAAGTGTTCGCAGCGCAGACCTCTGGTGGGGCTGGCGCTGACTTTCCTGCTTCATCCCCGCAGGTATGTATTGATTTGTTGGTCCGCTTCGCGTATCTCCCTATAAGTATGTTTTATGACTTAGAACTTTTCTTACATTTTTGCAGGAAGGTGACCACGTTTACCGCCCGAGATGGAATATTAATGAAGAAAGTTCCTTTCAATCCATGGGCGTATGCGAGGACTTCTGGGCTCATGCCGTGCCTCCTACTGAAAGGAGGTATCAAGAGGAGCGCACTCGCGCGGACTTGCTGAACGACCATGTTTTCGCTGGGTCGGCTTTTTTCGCTGCTTCCCAAGAGCTTCGTCGTGATTATATTAAAGTACGCGACGCTCTTGTGGAAGCCCAGCGAGAGGCTAAGGTGGCCGCCTGGAACCTGTCTGATGCTCGCGCGCGAGCTGAGAAACTCCAGGCGGAGCTCAGTGAAAACCGAGCAAGTGCCAACACCGCATACATCAAGCGCGGGCATGAGCTCCAGGCTGCGCGGGAGAAGCAGCAGTTGGCGGAGGCCGAAGTTGCCAAGTACGCGCGCAGAGTGCGTGTCTTGGAACAGCAGGCCGAGGCGCGTGACCAAGCTATCATCAAGAGTATTACTGAGAAATCATCGTTGGAGAGCGAGGTTGCGCGCCTGAAAAGGGATTTGGCGGCCGCGCAGGCCGATAGAGATGAGGCCTTGGCCACGGCGGCGTCCAGCCAGGAAGCACTTGGTGCTGCGCAGGCGGAGAAAGAAAAAATTTTGGCGGCAGCAGCGTCTGACAAGGAGGAACTAAAAAAGGCTAAGGAAACTGTTGAGTTATTAAACTCTCAGGTTCCTGCCCTCGAGACGTCTGTTGCTGGCCTCGCGCAGGATCGCCAATGGCTGGTGTCACAGGGCATGGCTCGCTGCGCTTTGGCGATGAAATATTCCGCCGAGTTTCAAGCCCTTGTGATGGACTGCAATGCCGCCGCGCGTTTGGTGGGCCGAGCTGAAGGGTTTACGGATGGGTATGAGTATGGCATGTTGAGGAAGAACCCATCCGAGTACCCTTACAAGTTCGATGCGGCCTGCGCGGACATGGCCGCGGTGGGGGAAAAGTATATGAATACTCCCATCCCCATCCTTATGCAGGTACCTTGATCTTAATGAGTTTTACTTTACTAACTTTTCTAAGTGTTTGTACTCATTACTTTTCTAATGATTTACAGATAGCTGCGCTTGCTGACCAGCCCGACCTCGGCGCACTAAAGAAGTTGCTTGATGATTGCGAGAGGGCTGGTGGCGATGATGGTGGCGCGGGGGATGTTGCCCCTGCCAGCGGCTCTGGCGCGGCGAAAGAATCTGCTCGTGACACCGTTGTGATCGAAGACTCCAATGAGGAGGAAGAACTTGACTATGGTCAGTTCGGAGATGAAGAGCAGACCGCGCCAGATGCTGCGCGAGATGATGAGGATGATGAAGCGGCTGACGTCGACGTGGAGACTTGAGAAGCCCTTCATCAAATTTTGTATATTTATCTTTTATACTTGTAGTTTGTAACTCATCATACTTGTAAATTTCGATCCAATGAAATGAAACTTGTTATCTCCTTTTCGTATCTTGCGCATTTCCATTCATCTCTTCATGTTTGGTTGTATAGATATAAGATATGCTTGAACGTTAAAATAAGAACAAGGTTGTAAGGAAATTATTCACTTAACCTCTGTTCTATTTTGTTTGTGGCTCTCGCAGTATCTTGCTCATGCTGACATGCACGCTAATTTTTCGCTATTTCTTTTTCGCGCGTTGGTGTCACGCGGTATGGAAGTATGAGTTTAGCCATTACATGTCAGCTTGTGTTACTCAGATATCCACTATGGTTCCGCGCGCGGCCTCGACCTGAGACCTTAACATGATATGGCATGTACTTTGCCTTAGTTTTGTTTAAGGATTTTTATGATCAGGCTGCGCGGGGTGTAAGATGGATGTATGTGAGTGTTTTGAGCTAAGGCTCTTTGTTTTGGGCTAAGGCCCTGACGATTTTAGAGTTAAGACTCATTAACGTGTTTGAGCTAAGGCTCGTAATTTTGGGCTAAGGCCCTGACGTTTTAGAGTTAAGACTCGTTAACGCGTTTGAGCTAAGGCTCGCGCATGTATGTTTTACTTCGCTTTATTTTGTTTTGAAGTCAATATAGTGTTGTCATATTGTTCCAATTTAATAAAGGAAGTGTGAAACATGTATGCAAAGGTAAGAGAACCAATATTGAAAGATAGCGCGACAAATATTGAAAGATAGCGCGAATCATCATTGATGATGGCTTAAAAGCCTTGATTACAAATTTGAACTTTTTACATGAAGCATTTTCTAAGTTGTGCCGCGTTCCACGCGCGCGGTATCTTTTTCCCGTTCAAATCTTTTAAAGCGTACGCGCCTTTCCCCAGATCTTCTGAAATTTGATAAGGTCCCTCCCAATTGGGGGACATTTTTCCTGGGGGTATTGCGCGACTAGCTTCATTGTTTCGAAGGACAAAATCATTTTTCTTGAAGTGGCACTCTTTAACGCGCTGATTATAATATTTTTCCAGCTTTTTCTTGTATCTGGCTTCATTAATGATAGCCGCTTCTCTGCGCCCTTCAAGCAAGTTAAGGTCCAACCTTCTATCGCGGTCGTTATCAGTTTTGCCCATCATGAGTACCCTATGGGATGGGCATCCAATTTCCGCTGGGATCATAGCCTCTGTCCCATAGGTTAGGCTGAACGGGGATTCGCCATTGCTAGTTTTGCTTAATGTCCTGTGCGCCCACAGGACATTAGGTAACTCTGCGACCCAAGAATGGGATTCTCCCTCCAATCTTTTCTTCAGCCCATTTAGCAAACTTTGATTCGCGCGCTCCACTTGGCCATTCCCTTGAGGATGGTAGACGGACGTGAAGATTTGGTTGATGTGCAATTCTTTGAGCCAGCTTGATATCTTCCTGTCAGTGAATTGTTTGCCATTGTCGCTCACAATTTCCAGAGGAAGGCCAAAACGACAAATGATGTGGCTCCAGATGAATTGCTTCATCGCCTCAGCTGTGATTTTTGCTAGTGGCTTGGCTTCAACCCATTTTGTGAAATAGTCTATCGCCACTACCAAAAATTTCACCCGCCCTTGCGCTTGCGGCAGGGGCCCCACAATATCAATGGCCCATTTGTGGAAAGGCCATGCTGAGGTGACTGGAATCAAGTTGTTTTTTGGACGCATGGTGTTTGGCGCGTAGCTCTGACATGCCTTGCATTTTTGGATTTCTTTTAGCGCATCCAAGTACATGCCTGGCCAATAGTAGCCCGAGCTCATCGCCTTGGTAACCACCATGCGCGGACCAGCGTGAATTCCAAAGATTCCTTCATGAATCTCCCTAATCACATAGCTTGCTTCTTCCGCATCCAGGCATTTCATGAGCGGTCCAAGATAAGAGCGCCGATACACTGTACCATCAAGTAGTTCATAGTTCTGCGCCTTGTGTCTTATCTTTCTCGCCTGTGCGCGATCATCCGGTAACTTCCCCTCTTTCAGGAATTCCATTATTGGAGTTATCCAGGATGAAGGAGTTGTATGAATTACCAGGACCGATTGCGTTTGCACTGACGGGCTGCTCATTATTTCCACCCTGACATCTTTGCCAAAGTGATCAAAATTAGTTGATGCCATTTTACTCAACGCGTCTGCGGACTTGTTTTCGCTTCGCGAGATGTGTATGATTCTGAAGAAGTCAAACTGCTCAACGAGCTTTTTTGCCTGCTCTAGATACAGAGGCATTGTGTTCTCCTTGGCGTCATATAGGCCGTTGACCTGAGCAGCTACCAAGTAAGAATCAACATGCGCCTCTAGTCTTTTAACCCCAAACTTGCGCGCGATGCGCAGACCAGCCAGCAGGGCTTCATACTCAGCCTCATTGTTGGTACTCTTGAAGTCCAACCTGATAGCATAAGTATATTCATGATTATCAGGGTCCACCAGTTTGAGACCTGCGCCAGACCCTTCGCTGTTGGAGGCTCCATCAGTGAATAGCCTCCAAACATCTTCTTCATCATTTGGTCGCGGAGGGTCTACCTCGCGCTGAGCTTCTTCAATCTTTCCCTCTGGGATTTCCGTGATGAAATCCGCCAAAACTTGACCCTTTATTGCTGGACGGGGCTTATAAGTGATCGTGTGTTCACCTAATTCCAGCGCCCACTTTGTCAGCCTTCCGGAGAGCGCGGGACGTCGCAAGACTTGCTGGATGTTGTAACCAGTCAGTACTTCAATAGGATGACCATTGAAATATCTATGTAGCTTGCGCGACGCGTGTGTTAGTGACAAAACTAATTTTTCCATGATGGAATAGCGCGTCTCAGGGTCTGTGAGCACTCGACTCACATAGTATATTGGCGTTTGGATCCCCTTGCGATCCACCAATAATACTGCGCCAATGGCGCGATCTCCAGCTGACAAGTACAATGTAAGGGTTTCGCCAGGAAGTGGGGCTGTGAGCGCGGGCAGCTTTATGAGACATTCTTTTATCTCATTGAAAGCTTGCTCAGCCTCAGGCGTCCACTTGAATTGGCTCTTCTTCAAACAGTTCCTCAAGGTGTTAACGAATGGAGTAGATTTGCTGGCGTGGTTCGCTAGGAACCTGTTGATTGACACCAATCTACCATTCAGCCTCTGAACCTCTTTCATGGTGGATGGTGAAGGCATGTCAAGGATGGCTTCCACCTTCTCAGGATTCACCTTGAAACCCTCCTTAGTGACCATTACACCAAGAAATTTCCCCTCTTCCGCGCCAAAAGTACATTTGCTCGGGTTGAGCTTCATGTTAACTTCCGTTAGGCGCTGAAGAGTTTCCTCGATGTCGTTGAGCATTTGTCTCTCCTCCCTGCTCTTGATCACCAAATCATCGACGTAGACTTCTAGATTTCTTCCGATTTGTTCACTGAAAACCGAATCCATAAGTCTCTGATAGGTTGCGCCCGCATTCTTTAAACCAAAGGGCATTTTTGTGTAACAAAAAACACCCTTGTCGGTTCTGAAGGCCGTCTTGTCTTCATCCTGTGGTGCCATTTGAATCTGGTGATAGCCTTTGTAGGCATCCAGGAAACATTTGAGCTTGAATGGCGCCACGGAGTCCACCTTTGCGTCGATGTTTGGTAGTGGGTAACAGTCTTTCGGACATGCTTTGTTGAGGTCCTTGAAGTCAATACACATCCTCCATGACCCGTTGCTTTTCTTTACCATCACAGGATTGGCTACCCACGTCTGGTATCGGATCGGGCGGATAATGTTTGCGCGCAACAAGTCCTCAACTTGCTCATTCATGGCCTTCGCCTTTTCATCCCCCATGATTCTCTTCTTCTGAGCAATTGGCTCCACCGACTTGAACGTGTTAAGAGAGTGTTGCGCCAAGTCTCGCGGGACCCCAATCATATCGGAGTGTTGCCACGCGAAGACCGACATGTATTTTGTGAGCAACCTTTTCACTCTCAATCTCGTGTCGTCTGAGATGGTAGCGCCAATTGTGACCGTTTGGTCGGGGAATTTTGGGTTTAAAATCCACTTCTCTGGCGCATTGTCCGCCGTTGGAAGTTTCATTCTCCCTTCCCGCGGCGTGGTTGTCACTGCGCACAAATGATCGCGGTAAACAAATACTACGCCTGTTGGTGTAGGGATCCCCAATGCGCCGTGCGCTGGCGATGGTACAGCATTAAATTGGGCAATTGTTCCCCTACCCAGGATCATATTGTGGCATGACGTGGTGGGCAAGACCAAGAAGTTGACAACTTCGGCTCGCTTGTGCTCATCATCCCCCATAGTTAGTTCAAACTGAATCTGGCCTAGGGGATGTATGATTTCATTTGAGACACCACAGATTGGTGCGTTCACAATTTCGAGCCGAGCTTGGTCTGCCGGGTCTAACTTTCTGAAACACTGCTCATACATAATGTCAGATTCGCTTCCAGTGTCCACCAGGACCTTTGACACTTCGTAATGAGCAATGTGTGTGGTAATGACGAGAGGACTGCTTATTGAAGGGCCTCCCCTGATTCTTGGGAAGATGACTTGCTGCTCGCGCCAATCTCCGTGAATTTGCGCGCTTCTCTTTCTTGACGTCTGCCCTTGTCGTCCCCCCTCAGCCACACAGATTCTTTTGTACTTCTTGCTGGCAGAGGCTCCCTCCGGTTGCTCATCTTCTATTCTTTGGTTTTTCACCAAGTGAGCCAGCCTGCCAGACTTTACATCCTTCTCGATCGCATCCTTTAAGTGATGGCATGCGTCGGTGTTGTGGCCCGGGGACCTGTGAAATTCACAATATTTACCACTGTTTTGCGGCCCCTTGTAGTGTAGTTGCTTGGGAGGCTTGAATTGGACATTCTCAGTACTTAACACCTGTGAAGGTGTTTTAGTGAGGGGAGTCCATATTCTTGGCAGAGGTCTGCTAGGATCTCTGCCGCCCTCCCTCTTGTCACCCTCCCCGTGTTTACGAGCATCCTTTTGGGGCTGGGGTGAGCTTGGTTGCGCTTGTTTTTCCGCGGAAGAAAAACTTGTTGGCTGCAACCTGGACCATACAGAGTTCTGTTTGGCCCTCTTCTCTTTGCTGCGCGGTGATTCAGCCTGATGCGCTCTTTCTCTTGCCCTATCTTGGGCAATCTGTTTCTCATTTCTCGCGAAAACTCGCGATGCCTCCATTAACTTGGCCCACGTGGTGGGCATACCATCTTTGCTTAGGAGAGCTCGTCGTAACTGATCACTGCGCGCGCCTTGTATAAAGGCCACGCGTAGGAGCTGCTCAGTTATGCCCCCGATTGCCAGGGACTCCTGATTGAAACGAGTGATGTAATCTTCAATCGTTTCATCATTCCTGCGGATGCAGTGCATGATGTCATCAGGATCGCGCGTGTGCCTGCGCTGCTGTACGAAGTGGGCCTGGAACTTTTCTAATAGTTCCTCGAACCCATCAATTTGCCCTGTCGGCAAGCTCTCGAACCATACTCGCGCTGCGCCCGTGAGGCAGCGGGCAAACATATGACACCATGTTGGCATCGTCCAGCTCTCTAGGTTTCCCGTGTTATAGAAACCTTGCAAAAAGTCATCTGGATCTGTCGTGCCATCATATTTCCCCAGACCACTTGGCATCTTGGTCTTGTGCTGGATGGGAGCCTGCGCGATGCGCGCAGTAAACTTTGAGTGTTTTACCAGGATGGCTGGTCTGTAGGGTGTGGTTACGTCCACTTGCCCTCTGACCGGTGGGCTGTATGGCATGTGCAAATCCGGATCTGCTCTGGCTCCTGGCGCCATGTTCACAGGCGCGCGGAGCTGCGAGCCTCCTGCATGAGTATCCCTTGTCTTTCTCATGCTATGCACCTCTTCATCACTGAACTCTGTGTGTGCAGTGTGAACAGAATGCCCTTCTTCCGGCGCGCGCGGCCTTTTTGTGGGCTGCTTCTCCATCGCTTGCCTTTGTGTTTGGTCGGCTAGCTTCTTCTGTTTGATCATTTCAGTGTACTTTTCCATCAGACGCCGCTGCTCATTTATGAGCCATTCATTCGGATCGTCTGCTTCATCTTCTGGACCCATTGGTCCCTTCAGCTTCGCGCCGGCCATATTTTGTAACGTGTGATCATCTGGAGGAGTTTCAGTCTGGCCGTGAGGGGTTGTGACGAAGGGACGGTTGCTGGTGGTACGCGTATAATCACGCGGAACCCTCAGAACCTGCTGTCCGTCGTTAACACCCTCACGTTCTATATCCTCCAGAGCTTGATCAACGTTACGAACTCCAGAAACCATGGTGATTGAATTTTTTAGATCTGGATGAGATCTGATTGCCGTTTGTAACAGTGGATGGCGCCAATGAAGAAACGTGGATCTACTCACTGGTAGCAGATCTACTTTCCTCGGGTGTGATTAAACTATTTCACCGATGGTTCTTCTGGATCCGAGTTCTTCCACCTACAAAATGAACAGCGCCGTTACTTACCCCTCAGAAAGGGACAGAGGGGTCCTCTTTGGGGTAACCCTCCGGCGTGAGAATCAGTATCTTTTGGAGAAGATAATAATGTTTGTAGGTAAGTCAATCTCAAGAGTATTGCTGAATCGCTGAATACCCTTGATGATGTGACTGTGTGTTTTCCTGTAACTGACTGTGAGTGAATATAATTCAATATGATTGAATGTGATATCACTGCTTGTAACTGTCAATGATTGAGTGTGAATGAATGTGTCATCAAAGTGGAGTTGATGCTGTATTTATAGTGCTAGGGTTTTTACTGGTTGGGCTCAACCTCGTTGGCCTCCTCCAATCGCACTGCGCCACGTGCCCTCTGGGACACCTGGCGCTTTCTCGTTGGTTGTAATCACGTGGTAGCACATGTGTCATGCTGAGTTGTCGACCTTTCATTTGGCCGTTGTCAACATCAGCATATTCTTACTCCTTAAAAAGATGCCTTCTGGAAGATTGTCTGACGTGCACAATCAAGGTTGCCCTAATCCTGATTTGGATAAGGACGAGGTTGATTATGTGCACGTGTGATATGCGCCCATCCTGAGGATGCGCGAAGTCTTCTTTTTATTCTCACGCGCAGATATTTCATGCGCAAGTGTGATATGGACGAGCGTGTGATATGCGCCGCGCGATGGTGCGCCGGGCGCATATGCGACGCGCGAGCATATGTGATGTGCAAGAGCATGTGATATGCGCCGCGCGTTGATGCGCTGCGCGCATATGTGATGCGCGAGCATATGATGCATGCGCCATGCGCCTAGGTTTTGGCTTTGTGCCTTAATGTCTTTATCTTGTGGGTTGACCCGCCTTGATTGGTGTTGAGGCGGGTACATACCTCTTCAATCTTGGAGGAGAGTTCTGTGAACCAGCCTATCAGAGTGGAGATAATTAATTAACATATATACTCTACTGTATCTGTGTATATTAAATAACACCTGTATGCTGGGTTTATGTTTTTGTGCTCTATTAGATTAATAGTAATCCTTTTTACATCTTGTTTCCATTTACATTACATTGTTCTTGACAAGTAATGATCAAACCAACATACTCTAGCTTATAAGACTTAAAGATACAGAATAAAATAATAGAAATCATCGATCGATCAATCTTTATTAGTGGCAGCGGAAGAGAACCAGCTTTATATTCTCTCGTGTATAACACTAGGTGATGTGGAAGAACACAATCAAATATGGCAACTTGATTGCACAACAAAGGTTAATCGAAAATCTTGGTACATGTCGGAACCATTACATATATAGGATAAGCGGTTAATGGTGGTTAAACGGCAGTTGTAAGAGTTGAATGGTTTTTGGCATCAACAACCGATAGAAATGGTTAACCTCATGATTTAACCCTTGTTAATCTAATAATGTTACATAGTTCAAATAAAAATAATTACAAATATAATACTAATTTCTTAGACCAGAAATCTCAAGTATAAAATTTGGCATAAGACCAGAAATCCCTTTTCTTAGAAAGCAGATTGAAGTTTATATGTAAAGTACTGTAAACTAGTTCATAACCATTCATGTTTAATAGTGTATTAATTAGATAGGTTAATATTAACAATTTAGTCAATGGGGTTTAATGGTTGATATTAACAGTTTCAGTCACAGAATATTATACGTTTGAGAAAATTACTGTTTGCGTCCATGTAGTTTTAGGGCGGAGGCACAACGAGTCCCTGAAAATTTTTTTGAACTGGTTGAGTTCCTATGGTTTCAAAAATGAACTATTTGAGTCCCTATCGTTACTCAACAGTGTTGGCTTCAGGGGTAGATTCGACATTTCACTTATATATATATACATTGTCACTCCGAGTCCTTAAACTTTTATAATTTGTCACCTTGAGTCTCCTTCCCCTTTTAACAAAAATAAATAAACTAGATTAATTTTTATAATAAAAATAAACAAAGCGAACCATCTTTTCAACAAAAATTAACGAATCGAACTGCTTTTTTTAACAAAAATAAACGAACCGAACTTATTTTTTTAACAAAAATAAACGAATCAAACTACCCGTCTAACAAAAAATAAACGAACCGAACTTATTATTTTAACAAAAATAAACAAACCAAACTTATCTTTTAACAAAATAAACAAACCGAACTACTTTTTTTTACTAAACTAAACGAACCGAACCGAACCACTTTTTTAGTTCATTTCGCTTAACAATAATAAACGAATCCAACTACATTTTAACAAAACAATAAAAAAAACAAATAAAACTTATTTTTTAAAACAAAAATAAACAAATCGAACAACTTTTTTAACAAAAATAAAATACCGAAATACCTTTTTTCAATACAAATGAACAAAACGAACTACTTTTTTGTAACACCCCGGCCCGGTTAGAGCTGACGTGTCACTCGATACGGTAATTATAGACATTAAAAACGTTTTCATTAAAGTCTTAACTCTAATTTTAAAATCGCACAAAGGTCCAAAAACATTCAAATTAAAGTGCTCGACAAAATGACAATAAAATAAAGTTGTTTAACTCAAAAGAAATTTTATTAAGTTCCCTCGTTTTCCAATGTCTAACATTTTTCTTTTACTCTCTTATCACACATTTCCCCGATTCCCTTGAGTACCTGAAACCAATATAAGAAAACACAAAACAAAGAAACACGGCTGAGCCAAAAATTGCCCAACGGAGGAAACAATAGCAATAATAATGAACGATGAAGAACAATACGATACAAGGAACGATCAAATAAGAAACCAATAAGGTGTGCGAGCCAGTAACAGTAACAGTACGCTGAATAATCAGTTATGAGTCAGTACAATAACAATCCATCTATGGAAATACCTATGTGAGCCAGTAACAGTGACAGTAACAGTATGCACATTAGCTGCAGACTAATGCACCAATAATTAAGTGAGATAGGAATGTGGGCACACACACCTAACCATCTCACTCTAGTAACAATTTACCTAGGATCGATCCATACTCCTTTCAATAATCAGTAAATCAATAAGTGCTCTCGTCGCACAAAAATATAGAGACGCTGTGGACTAATCGCTCCGCCCCAGATAGAGCACGTCAAAGGTGTCTCGATGACGCCCTATGTCCCCATAGGTGGATAAATGCTCAGGTATTGAGGTCAATAACAGGCAATAACAATAATCAATGTCAATTAAATAGGTCTCAATAAATTTCAGTCCATGTACAATGGTCTATTAGGAACATGCAATCATGAGTACAATAAAAATATATTCTATCGCATGCATAACCATTTCACTTATCAATTTACAATAGCAATCTAACAATTTTAAAGAAATAAAGAAACGAAACTATTTAATAATGGTGGCACAACAATATGAAACAAATCAATAATTATGTCTCGATTAACGACTCAAGAACGAGGACACAGTATGACGCTACGAGTGCAAGGCCACAAAAACCCGTACACTATGAGATCAATGAAATAATATTTACGCTATAATTTAAATATTACAGAATCCGTACCTTAAAAGCGACTAGTAATAACCATAAGAAGACTTAAGCTTGAATTAAACGTCACGAGAACCTACAAAATTATTATGACCTGGATTATTATATTTTGGTTGGGTAACTCGTTTCATTTAGCAGATCAATGAATTTATTGATATTTAGATCATCAAATACTCTCATATAGCTTGCTACAATGGACCCCTTTTATATTTTACATAACTATAGAGGATTGTTCCAAAAGTAAATTAAATACTGTTGTATCCGAGATTCAATTGAACAACTTTCTAATGACTCAAAAATCATAAAATCTTATAAATAAATTAACACAGAAGCGCATGCTTCAAAACGTTAAGAAACATATTTTTTTTTTGAAATAACCCCAATAGACAAAAACTCCATTTATTTGTTTTGCTTGATTTTTGAAAAGTGAGTAACCTTCGTATAATATAGCCTTAAAACTTCATTCTTCTTCTTTTCTTCACTACTTTCTTCTTCTTGTTTTTTTTTTTAAACTGATGATCCCCAGCCCATTCGTTCAAATCAATAAAACAAACGGACAACATTAGTTCGATATCGTGTTCGAGTGTTACCTTCGATCTTAGCTACAACGACGTCAGCGGTTTCGGTTTACGGCGACAACAAGTGCGGTGGCGGCGAAGACCTCACGTATACGAGCAGGGAGCGGGCGCGAGCGGTGGTTGTCTGGCTACCACCAACGTCGGCGAGGACTCATGTAGCAGTGGTTTCTCCTGCGAGTTGCAAAAGTAGGTGATGGTTACAGCGAGAGGGGTTTTATGGGTAGTCTAATACGTTCAAATGATAGTCAAAATCCCGTAATTTGAGATGTTAATTTTAGAAGCTTGAAACGGAAAATGGGCGGGTGCAAGTCTGATTGGATGTCGATGGAGTCATGTAGCTGGCTAATTGATTTCATAAGATTTCTCATTTCCATTATTATTCTTGTTGCTATATTTATTTATGTACTTAACTTATTTGCTTGTAATAACCTAAAATATAATAATAATAATAATAATAATAATAATAATAATAATAATAATAATAATCATGAATGAGACTAAATGTATACTACTAATATGTATATTTTGGTAAGGTATTCATTTAGTTATGTTAATTGCTATAAGTATTTAATTTAATTACATAGACTTTATTTATAATATCAAACAATCAATGTTCGATGTATTGAAAATCCGACACAGTAATTTGTTGCGCTACTTTATTGTATTCATTATATTAGGGTTTTAGAGTTATCGTATATTACATTTTTACTAAAATAAATGAACTAAGCAATTCGCTTTAATAAAAACAAATGTATCAAGCTACTTAAAAAAATGAACCAAACTTATTTTTAAAAAAAGAACCGAACTACTTTTTTTTAACTAACATAAACGAACCAAACTTTTTTAAAACAAAAATAAGCTACCGAACTTATTTTTAACAAAAATATCGCCGTAGCTTGCGCTATAGTGGAGTTCGATTCAATTACTTATTTTAAAAGTAGTTATGTGCGTTTAGTTTAGTAAAAAGTAGCCCGGTTGATTTATTTTTGTTAACAAAAGTAGTTTGATTCGTTTATTTTGGTTAAAAAGGTAGTGCGGTTTGTTTATTTTTATTAAAAAGGAGTTCGGTTCATTTATTTTTGTTAAAAAATTAACTCGGTTTGTAATTTCTTTTAAAAAAAGTTTGGTTCGCTTATTTTTGTTTAAAAAATTAGTCCGGTTCATTTATTTTTGTTAAAAAAACATTCGGTTTTTTATTTTTGTTAAAAAACGTTCGTTTTTTATTTTTGTTAAAGTTCGGTCCATTTATTTTTAGTTAATTATGGTTTGGTTGGTTGATTATGGCTTGATTGGTTATAGTTTGGTGGTTAATTCTTTATTTGGAAGGAATTTTTAAAAATTGGCTAAAACTGAGCAATACCACAAGGACTTATACAGATCATAAAAAGGTAAACTAGTAATTTCACATTTTCAGTTAGCAAAAGGGACTCAAGTCGTTTATTACTCAACCAATTTAAACCTTTTTTTGGAAACTCATTATGTTTCTGCTCTGAAACTATATGGACGCAAACATTAATTTTCTGTAACATGTTTATCCAAACTTATTTTCAGTTGTTACAGTGTAATAGTTTGTTGGATCAAGCTCAATGCTTACTGCTTAGTAGGCGAAGGAAGGTTTTGGGCCCCAAATCTTGATTGGCCATTATCAACAGGCCAATCCAATAGGGATTATTGTTATCATTTGTGACTAATCCTTAGTTAGGAGTCCCTCTCTAACAGGTTACTTTTGTAAGTATGAAAACTTATAAAACTTACACTACCCACATACACATACATTGTTTAACGACGTGTTTAATGTAACATTTTTTTCTCATCACAAGCACACTTGATCCTTTTTGAACCTATTCTTAGGTTTATTTATCTAGTGGTGTTTCTATCAACACTAGAAAAGATCGAAACTTCTTACGAAGTTAAAAAAAAAGGTGGAAACACCTACAGATTTCCGACACAATACCGACGCAACAGAAAAACCTGTTTTAGCGATACTATACCACAAAATCCTTGCAAAATATTGATAATGCGACTAAAAATTCAAACCCTTTACCGACCAAAATAAGTAATACCAAATTCAGTTTTGTCGGAAAGTGTTGTTTTGTAGCTAGTAGTGTGTTATGGGCGCAATGAAATCTTTTACTCAATAAGCACGAAGGGAACCAACCAATCGATTGAACCCTATATAACTTCTTTTCTCTTTTCTATGCGAGTCTAGCGAGCATAAACTATATGTAATAGTGTTATAACTCATGTCTAAAACCATATCATAATCCAAGTTTATAAAAGATCTAGAATAACCTTGTTCAAGAGCAAACACAAGTATCCAAAAATTCATAAGCATAAGTAGTAAAACAAAAAAAAAATGTATGACATATTAAAAGTCTATTAAGGAGGAGTATGTTTTTGTTTCTTAGTCATTTTGTTGAGTCGAATTGGAAAATTATTTCTCAGTGGTGTAAAATCTCTTTGATTGGTGTTAGAGATCTGTAGGTTCTCTAGATGGATCTCACAACTTGACTCTGATCAATCCGTGTTGTTGGTTAGCGGAAATCACCAACGACACTCGGATCTCGGATCTTAGTATGTTAAAGTAAAAGAGAGAAAAAGATGAAGGTCGAGAGAGAACTTTTATTTCCAAAAGTTATCTTAAATTGTGAAAGGGTTAGGGTTGGAGAAATGGTAAGTGACTCTTTATATATGGTCCCCATTTCTCCAAAGTTTACATAATAAACCTACAAAATAAACGTACCGAGTATGTAATACACCGACTAAAAGCAAACTAGAACGACATACACAAGCCTAATAACAAAATATAATATTGGCCCTACAAGATCGCTTGAAGTTGTACAACTTCCTGAAGGTTTGCGAGAAAAAGGCAAAGACGGTACATGCCTACATGGCTTTATACTTGCTACTCTATGGTGTTTATGGAAGACACTTAATGATTAATTTGGTGTTTAATGATAATGCTGCATCTCTCGCCAAGATATAGTGGAAGACATTAAGTCTCTTGGTTTCTTTTGGATTGGGAATTAGTCAAGAAGCCTGTCAATCCGTTGGAAGGATTAGAGAAGATTTAATATAGTGTACCATGGGCTAATTGTACATTTTTTGAGGGTTCTTTGTATATTTTTGGTTTATCGGTGATGTATATGATGGTACCTTTTTGGGGTTACTTACGTGGTAAGCTCTTTTAGATTTTATAAGAAACAAGTTGTTGGTTGTTAAGAAAAAAAAAAGATATTTAACAACATTAATTCTTAACGTCTCGATGAAAATTAGAGACGGATAATTCAAATTGACACTATATAGCTCCCCAAACACTTGTATCCATTCTATTTACACCTAGTGTTGTACAACTCGCTAAGTGCTAGTCGGGCGGTGGAGTAGAGACTAGCCTAGCAATTAATCAGGATTATTCGGATTATAATTTATATGTAATTTTCCAAATATACAAATTTTATGTTTAAGTCATTCAATTTAGACTGATTTGATCAAATAGCAATTAATCGACGCCTAGTCAGGATCTTTGCAACCAAGTTTAGACCTCCGCGTACCCCGGCCTAATAAACTAATGTATATATATGTGAAAATGAGAATTAAACTTAATTGAGAGCGGGAATATTTTGGGGTAAAGAAAATAGAGATGAAAAGCCATGGCCATGCAGTTGCACTGTCACCAAAGCCCACGCCTCTCATGTATCAGTTTTAATAAAATTAAAATATCAGATGTAATTGGTGAGCATGCAGCATCCATCTGCAGATGATGTAACACTTATCATTATTTATTTATTTATTAATGCTGGAACTGGAATTGATCAGACATGCAGCAGCGGAATCAAACTAATAAACCACTTTTCATCTAACAGTTTATTTGCATCAGCTCAGGCCTCGCTTTCCTCCATTAACACAAACAAATTTAACTCCAAACTACATATATTTGTATGCATGTATGTATGTATTAAGATCTTTATTTTATTCTTGTGTATAAGAATAATATGACATCCTCCATATATCTTAATGATCATAAAAGAATATAAATTTTACAAACTATATATGTTATGATTCTAGAAGTTGTGTTTTTCCTGAAAATAAAACCTTAGGTTTTTGGATGACATTAACAAATAAATATTTTTTGAGCGACTGACGAATAAAGTCAGGCTACGTACCCAGGTAACCCAATAACAAAAGATGACCTCATAAGCTCACGATCCCAGACAGAGCATGCCCAAGTCCACCACATCCTATTCTCACTGTGGTACGTAGTAGTCTCCAGCCTCTTCACGTACTTTATAATTAGCTAGATACAAATCTTTGATTATACAAGAAAAAAAAAGCGTAAGAGGGCCAACATTTACATTTTGATAAGGAATTATTAATTTGATGTGTGTGTAAGTAATCTCCTTATTCTAAAATATAAATTGTTAAATAACTTTTCTCTTTTCATTGTTGATTTTCCATACGTGCATGAATGCATCTATACAATGAGTTTATTAGATATATAATCATGATAAATATCAACATATTATATGTTTTTTTAATATAGCAACATATACATTAACTAAAATTGTTAGAAATAATATATAACATTCTAATTTTATATACTTACCAGTAATTTTAAAGTAATTAACATTATCATTGCTACCAAAAATCAGTAAGTTAAATTCTCTCTCCATGTGCATGAGAATACCGTACAGGAAATAAGCATAAGCCGAACAGTGGGTTGGTGAGTAGGCAGCGGCTGATAGTGACATTTTGTACTGGAGCGTGCTCCTCCTCGTACTGTTGTCGGTGAGCTGTCACCCTGTGATTGGTTCATGGGCTGCTTTGGTCAGATCTTGTCTATTTTGTCCATACCTTGGCAGGTATAGTACAAAAGATCTTCCAGAAGCGTACGGACTGGCTCATTTGGGCGGGAGCATTCCCGCCTTGCTCATTCTTTCAGGTGACATTACTGAATTATTGAGTTAGTGCCTTGTGCGTCTAGCCTTGCTATTAGTGCGGGTAGCCTTCCCTGATGGCTTGTATCCGCGGCTGCGGGAACAGGCGGGGTACTTCACCATTGGGAGGCTTTTCCTGCGGGAACAGCTTGCGTACTGCGCGTAAGGTCTTCTCTCTGAGCATGGTGGGTCCTGCGGAACCAGTTGGTCTTTGCGCAGACGTTCCTCTTTAAGGTGAGTCTTGCGGGTCCAACTGGGCTCTGCTGGGACCTACCTCTTCAAGTCCCCCCAGTCCAATGTTCTTCTCATGAATTGTTAATAAGTGAGGTGAACTTTTGGACTTAAGCAAGGGGTTTTGAAAAGGGTTTTTAGTTTTAAGGTTGTCCGTGGGGATTCTTCCTGCGGTTTCCCTAATGTCACGTGCAGAAATTCCAGACTTTTCTGCTTGATCTTTGGGTATGATGCGGGTAGGTGTGTAACTTCCTCGTAAGTCAGGAGCGTTGAGTTTCACTTGTGTAGATTCTCCACGAGGTTTTGGTAGTTTGACATAGTGATCAATTATGTTAAACAACCAATTCCATCTTGGAGCTTCAAACAATCTAGTTCTCAACGTTCCTGCTATGCGGGGATGTTATTTCCCTTTCCACAAGCATGGCCCAGAAGATCCTTCTTGGTTTTAATTCCCTGCAAGTGCTAAGTATGTGAAGGGTTTCGCCTTGACACTGTACCCGCACTCGTCTTATAGTTACTCGACTTCCAAGGTATTCTTGGCTTCAATTCCCTGCAGGTGCTAAGTATGTGAAGGGTTTTGCCTTGACACTGTACCCGCACTTGTCTTACGGTTTCTTGGTTACCAAGGTAAGGGGGTATATTCCCTCTTATTTTTGAATCTTTTTGAATCTTTGAAATTCGAAGAGTTGGTGAAAGGATAAGAACAGTCCAAACTGTTGAAGGGACGTTAGCGTCGTCCGACGGTTTCTTCTGACAGTTTCAGGACGTGCAGGAAGTTATGGTGACGTGACGGTATATGGTCATTCCAGACGCTTTTTCAGGCGCGTGGGCGCCAGTTTTTGGGCGCGTGGGTGCGAATTTTACGGCACGCGTCCTTTCAACAGCTGTTGCCAACTTGCTCTTTCCACGTGTCATAGTTTCATTGCACCTGCGCTTTCTCTCTCCTTCGCATTAAATTCATCGCATTCATTGCGATGAGTATATAAAGGGGGAGAGGGTGCATCTTAATCCACACCTTCACTTCACTCTTCTTCTTCTAAACGATTTCCGGCGAATACTCTAACTTTTCCGTCGAGCATTCTCCTGAAATCGTTATTCTTTACATCCAAAACATGTCTTCCATTCATGATCCTGAGGCTACTGCCGAGGAGTCTGAGGTGTACACCGAGAACCCAATGTCCGCGTCTGATAAGGACGATAAGAGTACTGCTGGCGAGTGCCAGTGTGCTCTTACCGTCGACCTGTACCAGTACATCATCAAGAAGTTCATGCTCGAGCCTTTCGAGCCTGAGTTTCCTGAGCCTCACCAGACGGTGTACGATGCCCCCAAGGCAAGATAGGGGTTTATGCCTCATTCTTCATATATGGGAATCTCAGATTCCCATTAACGAAGTTCGTATACCGTGTTCTGGAGAGACACGGTGTACATTTGACGGAGGTGCACCCGATGGCGTCGCTAAGGTTCGCCACTTTGAATGGGTGTGCCATATTCTGGGCGTTGAGCCCTGCGTCGACCGCCTGATGACCTTCTACTCCTGGAGGTGCATCCAGGGCTGGTATACCTTGGTCACTCGGATCAAGGGTTTGAAGATCTGCGCTACCGAGCGTAGTCTTCGGTCTTGGAAGCGGGAGTTTTTCTACATCTCCGCTCGCGTCGTCCACATTGCGATGACGTTCAAGAACGGGAGGGCGCTCCCTAACCTTCACGCCTCCAATTACCAAGAGGCGGAATGGTTCACCAAGATCTCCCAGATCCAGACTCCGGTTTACCGCTTTGCGGAGTCTGGGATGGTGATGCTCGGTATGAGCCGGGTGTGGAAAGATGCTGGGGCAGAGGCGCCACTGATTCCCATCGTCCTCGAATACGGTTTGAACTCTATCCCTTACGGTATGCTTCATATTATTTGCTAATTTAGGGTTTTTGTTCTAACCATTTCTTTCTTTTTATTTTCAGAGGGAAACAACTTGCAATCTCTTCTGCATCCGCGGGGGAGCGGTGGTCCCGCTCGGTTGGGTACTCGTGATCTTGACGAGAACGAGTTGCCCATCCTGGAGCAAACGGCGGATCGGTTTGTGGAGGTCTACCCGCCGGGCCACGAGATTCTGAGCGCCACGCGGCCAGGTAAGGGACTCTTTAACCCTCGCCCTCTCAATGCTCAAACCTCTGCTGGAATTCCTCTAATTTTGTCATCTTCTGATGAGGAATCCGCAGATGGTCCTTTCTTCGTGAGGAAGAAGAAGGCTACTGGCGCGAAGGGCAAGGCGAAGGTTACCTCCGCCGTCGACCTAGGAAATCAGTCTGACTCCGAGACTGAAAGCGAGGAGGCGGCGGGGAACCCTGGGGGTGGTGAGACAACTGTTCCGGAGGTTGAGACAGCTGTCACCTCCGGGCAGCCCAGTACGACGACGATGACCAGCATGAAGAGGCCGGCTCCATCGGGTTCGTCCACGCCTGTCAGAACCTTCAAGCTCAAGAAAATTCGTAAGTATAAATTATATTCAGCTTAACTGAATATCTTTCCGCCATCATACTTATATATCGTCTTCGTGCAGGCGTGGATGCAACCGCATTCCCGAGTGGAGCGGGAAGGAGCGTCTCTGGACCCATGACGGTAGGTTTGGTCAACCTACCCGAAGCGATGACCCAGGCGGCTGCGCCTGTTTGCAACATTGATTCAGTTGCTCATCCCGTTGAGGCAACTGTTCCAACTGTAACATCATCCCCGCCGGCTGTCAGTACCATCTTCACGGAATCCTTCACTGAGCCGGCGGTGGTTTATCCTGCGGGTTCTTCCGCAGCTACGGCCACGGTTGTGAGTTCACCTCCAGTGAGTTCACTTCCGTTGGTTTCTACCGCAGGGGCCTCTACAATGCCTCCTCCAGCGCCGGCGACTACGGCCAGTCCCTTAGGTGCGTTCAGGGTTGGGGCTTCTAGCCAATCTTTGCCTCCTTCCCATCTCCCTGATCTCTTGGATGGATATCCCTTAGGTTCGGGTGATGGGTTTGGCGGCTACCGGCCTGTTGTTGACCCTACAGGTGCGTAGGGTTATTTTGGCTTTTTTTTTATCATCTTTTCCTAACTGTTTTTTGTTTTTACAGTTTCGGATTCCAATGAGGTGTATGTTCCACGGTGGAACATCCGCCGGGGAACAACCCTTCGAACAGCTGTGGACTGCGTCGAGTGGGCGCGTCACGCAGCCCCAAGTGGTGCGTTGGGGGAAGCCATGTCTAGCTACCAGGAGGGTAGGCTGACAATGAGCTTCGGATTCTCCTTGCCCGGATGCAGTCGCGCGTCGAGTTGCTTTGTTGTGAAAACGACAAGTTAAAGACGGCGCGTAGCCAGGAAGTGGCTCAGGCGCGGGCTATCCGGGAGGAGAACAGGAGACTTGCCGCCATTGCTGCGGATAAGGAAAAGGCCTTCAAGGCCTTCGAGGTTGAAGTTCAGGCCCGGCTCGAGGCCCGTTCCAAGGCTACCCAAGCTGTTAACGAACAGCTTAGGTTGGCTAAGGAAACTGCGCGGAACGCGACCGAGAGGGCCACCAAAGCTGAAGCCATTGCTGAGCCTCTGCGCGCCGAGAATGAGGAGCTTAAAGCCAAACTAGAGAGGCTCCAGCAGGCTCATGATGCCTTGGCCATGGAAGATGCCAAGAAGCTCCAAGAGATCTTGGACCAGAGGGGTATGCTTGACCACACTGAGCGTAAGCTGAAGGGCGTTGAAGAGGCTGCAGCTAAAGAAGTGTTGTTTGCCAACCTTAACCAAAATGAAGCCGAACGCGCCCGTGACCAAGCTCAAGCTGCCCTCCAGGAAGCTCTGATTATCAAGGAATGGCTTCTACGAGAAGCGTTGTCGCAGGTATGCGTAGCTTCATAATATCTTTACGCTTTTCTTTATACTTAGAAGAAAAGTTTTTGATACATACATATTTTTTGTAGGTTGTGCATCGGGTCTTCACAAACACATCCTATGACGATGCCATGAGCGCAGCCCTCAACGCTTCCCATGATGATGGGGAAAAGGCTGGTTTCCTGCTTGGTCTGGGGTTTGTTGAGAAGGGCATCCCGCCTTCCAACTTCCCTCTTTATGACGTGGACACTGAAGCTGCTTACGACCAAGCAGTGAACCAGTATGCTGCCTTCCCGCATCCGGTGATGGAGAAGGTGAACGAAATTGCTGCTGCTGATGATGGGCTAACTATTCTCAAGACTTTCCTTGAACCGCCACAGCCAACTGATGGTGCGGGTTCAAGTGGGTTTGGAGGGAGTGGTCCTGAAGTTTGAACCTTTAGATCCCTTCCCACTGTTAGAATAGATTTATATTTTTGCATGCGGGTATGTGCCCAGCAATTCTTGTAATATTTGAATTTTGATGGAATATATATTATTTGTTAATGCCTTGCCTTGTAAACCTTATATGTTTTGTTTCACGCATATTTTGGTTTAACTTAGCAATTTCTTGATTACTTTGGATAAGTTAACTTCTCAACGTGGCAGATAATAGGTTAAAGTTTTGCTTCCTCTTTCGTGATTGTGCGGGTAAGACCGTCACTTTCACTTATTAGGGTGGCTAAATTTTACCTATATCTGACCTTCGTGAAGGTTTTCCTCATCTTTTCCTTAGTAATTTTCTAAGTGTTTTAAATAAGTTAACCTTTCGACGCGCGGTTGTCAATAGGTTGATGTTCAGTTTCCTTTATCATGATTGTGCGGGTAGGACCGTCACTTTCATTTAGTGGGATGACCAAACTTCACCTATAACTGACCTGCGTGAAGGTTTTCCTCATCATTTTCTTAGAAATTTTTGCCGTTTTTTGTGTTTATGCGGGTTTTGCCGCCTTCCACACGCAACGACTTACTTCTTTTCACACTTATTTATGCGGTGAATACCGGCATATCAGTGTTGAAAGTTCATAAGTATAAAGGTAAGGCTATCAACACAATGTGATAAAGGAGAATCATTTCCATTAGAAGTGGCTCTAGGCCTTTTCTTTACAAGTTTGGAATTGATCTACATGTAACATTTGCGTAATTGAGCTCCGTTCCATGTTCTTGGGATGGGGGTGCCATCGAGCCTTTCGAGCCGGTATGCGCCCTTTCCCAAAACTTCTTTGATAATGTATGGCCCTTCCCAGACCAGGGCCAGCTTTCCTGGGCGTTCTTGGTTCGAAGCCTCGTTGTTACGCAGTATGTAGTCTCCGACATTGAAGTTGCAGAGTTTTACCCGCGTGTTGTAGTACTTTTGCATTTGTCGCTTGTAGTTCTCTTCACGCGCTGCGGCTAAGTCTCTGCGTTCTTCGGTTAGCATAAGGTCTAACCGTCTTTCCGCATCATTGTCTTCTGGCTGAATCAAGACCCTTGGTGAGGGTAAACCAATTTCGACCGGGACCATGGCTTCAGTGCCATAAGTGAGGCTGAACGGGGTTTCTCCCGTACTGGCCTTTTTCAGCGTCCTGTTTGCCCAAAGGACGTGTGGAACTTCGTCCACCCAGCCGGATCTGTGTTCCAAGAGTCTTTTCTTTATGCCGTCGACGATGCTCTTATTTGCTCTTTCCACCTCACCATTACCCTGCGGGTGCGCCACTGAGGTAAAGGTGTGGGTGATTTGAAGTTCTTCCAGCCACTTTTGTAGCTTCTTGTCAGCAAAGTTGGTGCCGTTATCGCTCACCAAATTCTGTGGAAGTCCAAAACAACAAATAATAAATTCCCAAATAAATTTTTTGATATGTTTTGCGGTTGTTTGGGCTAAGGGTTTTGCTTCTATCCACTTGGTGAAGTAGTCGATGGCTACCACTAGAAACTGAACGTTCCCTGCTGCTGTGGGAAATGGACATGTCACATCGATGGCCCACTTCTGAAATGGCCATGAAGAGGTGACTGGAACAAGTTCATAGTTCGGGATGCGTGTTGGGTGCGTAGAGTTGGCAAGACCTACACTTTCTGATGTATGCCAGCGCGTCTGTATGCATCCCCGGCCAAAAGTATCCCGCGTTGTTTAGCTTAGCTACAACAGCGTGTGGACCTGCATGTATTCCACAGATGCCCTCGTGCACTTCCCTTAGGAGGTAGCCAGCATCTTGGTTGTCCACGCATCTTAGGAGTGGGCCAAGAAAGTTACGTCTGTAAAGGATGTCATCGATGAGTTGATAGTTCAGTGCTTTACAGCGTATTTTTCTTGCTTGTGTTTTTTACTCTGGCAGTATACCCGCCGCAAGGTAATTTATTATTGGTGTCATCCACGTTTCTGTGCCGGTTTGGATGACACAGATTTCCTTGTGCGGGACTGATGGTGCTCCAAGGAGTTCAATGCGGATGTCCTTTCCCAAGTGGGTGAAGGCTAATGATGCAAGCTTGCTTAACGCATCCGCAGATTTGTTTTCGCTACGCTTGACGTGTATGACTTTACAATCGTTAAAATCACGCATAAGGGTTTTTGCTTGTGCGAGGTATAGGGCCATTGTGTCGTTCACGGCCGTGTACGTCCCGTTTATTTGGTTGGCTACTAACATGGAATCCACGTGGGCTTCCAAGTTTTTCACTCCCATCTTACGCGCAATTCTCAGCCCGGCCAAGAATGCTTCATACTCCGCTTCGTTATTCGTACTTGGAAAATCCAGTCGAATAGCGTAAGTGTATTCTTGGCCTGCTGGGTTGGTTAGTTTCAACCCTGCGCCTGAACCCTCGTTGTTGGTTGCTCCATCAGTGTAGAGTCGCCAGACATCATCGATGTCTTGTGCTGGAGAGGGTTGAGCCTCCTCCTGGCACTCTTTCTCCCGCGAAGCGGGGACTTCTGCAATAAAGTCGGCCAAGACCTGGCCTTTTATGGCTGGTCTTGGCTTGTAGTTTATCGCGTATTCCCCCAACTCAATTGCCCATTTGGCTAGGCGTCCCGACAACTCGGGTTTGCCTAGAACGTTTGCAAGTTTGAAGTTGGTGAGAATGGTGATTAGGTGACCTTGGAAATATCGTCTTAGCCTGCGTGAAGCCTGTACAAGTGCTAAGACTAATTTTTCCAGGGTAGAGTACCGGGTTTCCACGTCTGTTAGGACACGGCTAACATAGTAGATTGGCATCTGGATGCCTTTCCGCTCTACTAGCAGGACTGCCCCGGTTGCTCTATCTGTTGCGGAAAGGTATAGGATTAATTCCTCCCCCGTTTCTGGTGCTGTGAGCGTTGGGAGTTCGATCAAGCGTGACCGAATTTCCTGAAAAGCTGCTTCCGCTTCTGGTGTCCAGCGGAAGTGCGTTTTCTTTAAACAGTTTCTCAATGTTGACACGAATGGGAACGACCTATCCGCATGGTTTGCCAAAAAGCGGTTAAGTGCGACTAGTCGTCCATTCAGTGTCTGAGCTTGCTTGATGGTAGTAGGTGATTCCATTTTGATAATGGCTTCGACCTTTTCAGGGTTCGCTCTGAAGCCATCTTTAGTAACAATGACTCCTAAGAATTTCCCTTCTTCCATCCCAAAGGAACACTTGCTCGGATTGAGCTTCATGTTTATCTTTCTGAGCGTGTTGAAAGTTTCTTCGATGTCTTTCAACATCGCTTCTGGCTCAGGGCTTTTGATGACCAAGTCATCCATGTAGACTTCCAAGTTCCTCCCAATTTGGGCATGAAACTCTTTGTCCATCAGGCGTTGGTATGTGGACCCGGCATTCTTAAGTCCGAATGGCATCATTTGATAACAAAATGTGCCATCGGGCGTCCGAAATGCGGTTTTGTCCTGATCGTCAACGGCCATGTGGATTTGATGGTACCCCTTATACGCATCAAGGAAGCATTTAAGGCGAAACGGTGCTAAGGAATCTACATTGAGATCAATTTCGGGTAACGGATAACAATCTTTGGGGCATGCTTTGTTTAAGTCTTTGAAATCTATGCACATGCGCCATTGTTTGTTAGATTTCGGTACCATGACGGGATTTGCAACCCATGTTTGATATCTGCTAACGCGTACGATGCCCGCGTCAAGGAGTTCCTTGACTTGGGTTCTACACGCGTTAGCTTGTTCCGCCCCCATTACTCTGCGCTTTTGTACGACTGGCGTAAAAGCCGGGTCACACTTGAGCTTATGCTCTGCCTTACTTCGAGGTACACCAGTCATGTCAGCTGGTGTTCACGCGAAGATGTCAGCGTTTTTCTGTAGTAAACGTTTGAGTAAGGTGTGCGTAGGATCAGTGATTGTTGGGCCAATGGTAACAGCCTGGTCGGGGTATTTGCCATTGAAGGCCCATTCTTCTGGTTCGGTGATGATTGGTTTAGCCATCTTCGGTTTGGGTTCAGATAACAGATGCGATGCATACCTGGGGAATACCGGTGATCATTGCTACACCCTCAGCTGTTGGCCATCCCATCATGCCATGGACTGAAGATACCACGGCATTGAATCTTGCCATCCCGTCTCTCTCGAAGAGAATGTCGTACGTGTGGTGTGGCTTCCTCATTACGACAAAGTCCACGTCTTCTGTGCGGGAGTGTTTCCCGTCTGTGAGAATGACGGGGAAAGATAGGACACCCAGGGGGGTGTTTGTGCTGCCGTCGAACCCTTCCATCGAGGCGTAGACCGTTTCCAGGCGTTCCTTGTCTTCGTCGTCTAGCTTGTCGAAGAACTGCATGTACATAACCGTTGACGAGGCGCCGTTGTGAGCAAGAGTGCGGGAAGTGATGTAGTGCCCCAGCTGGCTTTTGATGACGATAGGGCCTTCTTCGCTGGGTCCTCCTGGCACTCGCGGGAAGCGCACTTCAGCTTCCTTCCACGCGCATGGTTCTGTCGTTCGTCTTTTTCTTCCTCGGACGTTACTATGAACCATGTGGATACTGATGTCAACGGGCTTTCGTCCGTTGCCTTTGTATCGGTTATCATTCCTCCCTCCATTCTTGATTGATGCCACAAGGTGTGTAAGTCTTCCATCCTTGACGAATGTTTCAACAATATCCTTCAAGGATGTACACTCCTCAGTGGTGTGACCCTTTGTCCCGTGGAAGTCACAGGATTTGCTCTGATCCGCGTTATGTCGCTGCCGGATCATTGGAGCTTTTGGCCATGGGAGTTTTTCGGTGGCAAATATCTCCGTGATGCTTTTGGTGAGTGGCGTCCACCGGGGTTTTCGGCTTGATGGGTGCGTGTTATCCCTTCCGCCTACTAGAGGGCGAGAGCTGGATGAGGTGTCAAAGTTTACCCTTGACTGCCAAATACCTAGCTTCCTTTTTTTGTTTTGCCGGGCAGTCCGGACATTGTTTTCTCAAGTCCTCTGCGTATAGAGGTTTGTGTTCTGGGGAAGATCTCTACCCAGTTGCTTTTCCGTTTCCGCGAAACGTTTAGCTGCTGTCATGATGGCATCCCATGTGGATGGCATGCATTCTCTACCCGTCAACTTGCGGATAAGCTCTGGGTATTCGGCACCCTGGATGAAAGCGGCGCGAACAAGATCTTCGCTTATGGTGCCCAGACTCAGCTTCTTCGAGTTGAAGCGAGTGATGAAGTCTAGTAAAGATTCATCCTCCTCTCTAACACAGTTGAGGATCGTCCACTGCTCTTCAGTATATTTCCTCTGTTGACTGAAGTGCTGGCTGAACTTGTGTTGGAAATCCGCCCAATCATAGATGTGGTGGACAGGTAAACGATCAAACCACGCCCTGGCCGCTCCAACCAGCGTCATCTGGAACATATAACACCACGTGGGTTCCGTCCAGTTGCTGACGGTTGCCCCCGCTATGAATCTGTTCAAGTGATCGTCTGGGTCGGATATACCATCATAAGTGCCGATGTTGGACATCTGTTTGGCACTCTTCGGGGCGATTGCTTCCGCAATGTCCCTTGCAAACTTGGACGTTCCCGCATTTGCAACAGTTGGTCTAAAGGTTTTGGAGAAGTCACGTGGGTTTCCCCCCGCGTTCCTTGGTTTGAAGGTTTCTCCAAAATTCCTTCTTGGTTGGAAGTCCGTTTCCTTACGCTTCCCTTTCGCCCTATGACGAGGGTTTGCGTCACTGTCGGACTCCTCCCAATCATCGTCCAAGTATTCGCACTCATTGCTCATGTTGAGCTGTTGTCGAGTGCTTCCGAATTCGTCAGCCTGTTGGAGTGAACGTAAGCGTTCATCCAACTCAGCTTGGAATTCCTTCTGACGTGCTTCCGCCCACGCTTTAACTTGATCAAGTGTTTGGCGGGGGAGCCTCGTCTGTTGTCTCTCCAACTGGGTATCGGTGAATCCCAGTGAAGGATTGTTTACTGCACTTGCCCCGGCTTGGGTAACCGGGGTAGTGTTCGTAAAAATTGTGTATTCGCCGGTGTTCCCCCCAGTAGCTGGGGTTGTGGTTACCGGAGTTTCTTGGTCACTCGCTGGCCTTGGCACCGGAGTAACCTTAACCCCAGCTACTGGGGGGAACACCGGCGAAAATAAAAAGTCAATAATAGTGATGTTGATAGAAGAAGTGAAGTTCCAATTACCTGATCTTGCAACGAGTCCCAGTTTATCGAACCGAGATGAATAGCGCCTAACAGCCTGTAGTGGACAAATGAAGGAACTTAAAATTCTGCGTATTGCTTCATAGTTCACTAATAAATATCTATGCCAACAAAAACAAAAAATTAAAACATTTGAGGGTGCACATGTCAAGATCATGCAAGCATACTGTGTATATTGGCAGAAAAAATGTAGATATGCATATTATATGTTGCCAGTTAAATGGTACTTTTAACAGAAATTGCAACCGAAACATAACATCTAAGCATATTAAACTATGAGTTGTCGTTGAAGCTTGAATTCATCCAATCATATTTCACCACGTGACGCTGACTGGACCCACCAATCGGTAATTAACACTATACATAATTAGGGCCCTTAAGATTTTAGAGCTCTAGGCAGATGGCTTCTTTTCCTAAATTATAAGGCCAACCTTGGTATTAACTAAAGTATTTGTTTTTAAGTAATTAATGAATATTGAATATAGAAGGAAAACAATTAGATCTTCCTGTGAAAATGCATCGATAAGGTATAAAAAAAATCAAATTAACAAACTTGCCAATCGATTACACAAAATCTATGCATCAATTCAGCATCTTCAACATCGATTCCTTGATTCTACCTTGTTTCGTTAACCCTCAGTTAAATCTATCCATCTTCTCTTCATCCAAAGTATTAAATATGCTTCAGTCTAGGGGAGTGAAATCGATTTAGGGCAAGGGAAGGAGTAAAAGAATATGAAACGATTGGAGGGAAGTCGGAAACCGGGAATATAAAATTTTGTGAAAGCGGGAGTAAAAAAGTTTTGGATGGGCTTTTAAAGTTGTACTTTGGTTTACGGGGGAACTGTTTTTTCCTAGAACTAGAGGTGCACAAACCGGTTTAAAACTTAAAACCGGTTCGGGTTAAAACTGGTTCGGTTTGGCCAACAAAAATCAAAACCGGTTTATGATTGGTTTCGGTTCGGGTTGAAACCGGTTTCTTACCATGTCACGATCGGTTTCGGTTCGTGGTTTGATCGGGTTCGGTTCGGGTTTTGACCGGTTTTAGCCAGTTTCGGTTCGGTTAACCGGTTTTGGTGGAGAAAATTACAAACCAGTTTCGAACCTACGGTTTCATTCGGTTCCAAACTGGTTTCTACATAATCGGTTTCGGTTTAGTTTTCGGGTCGGTTCGGTTAACCGGTTTATTTGCCATCTCTACCTAGAACGGCGACTTCTCCAAATTTGGAAGGATTCCCATTCTGATCATACCATGCAGTTTTAACCGGGCTCACGCTGACTTCAGAGTTTGGCTTGATGTTCCTTTGGGAAATCGTCTGGTCGACTTCTATTTGACAATCGTTGTGCCACCACAATAGCAGTTGTCTCTGGTTTAACACGCGGTGGGACAAAACCTAGGTGGGCTCAGGATTCGAACTAGCAACCTTTGCAGAAGGCCTAGCACAAATCCTTTATTGTCAATATCCACCCAAAAGTGACACAAATAGAATTCGAACTTGAGACTTCACTGGAAAACCCAAACCTTCTACCACTATAGTTTTTTTTATCTTCATTATAATGTTATCTTTTACCTCTTAATTTTTTATTACTGAAATATGCTAATATAACTAAAATATATGAATAGCTTTTTAGAAAATATAAAAGTATACCTGTATAGCATATATATATATTTAAGTGTATAAAAATAAATATATATATTAAAATTTTCAAAATATCATAAATTTTTTACAAGTAATTCAAAATAGTAACGTGGGTATTATACGATATTTGTTCTTAATAGTCATATGGACTCTTAATAGAAACTAAAGATAACTTATAGACGCTTAATGGATTCGTACGGCTGCGTTAAACCATCTGGCAGTGACCTTTTGTCAATAGATTACCCCGTACAAAGTAGATAATCAATTATCTGTTTGTTTGCCGTTCAAAAAAAAATTATCTTTCTACATTGACAAACTCACTAAAAATTCTATTTATCTACATAATTTTAATTTCCCTTCATTTTGAGAGACATTAATATTCCTCCTCCCTCCTAAATTTCCCTCCTAATAACAAATAATATTCCTGTCAAATATACTCTTAAATTAAATCCATCTCACTTTCTTCAAGAACAAAAAAAATTATTCATCTAAGATCCCGACTCTTGACTATTAAACCAAAAGTAGCACTTAAGTGTTTTAAAATATTGTTATATAATTACTATTAATTAGTTTTTTTAAGTACAGGGCTTAAAATCCTCAATCCCTAAATCCTCATCTCCATTCTCCTAAATCGCCACTTTCGTTCCTTCCCTTCTCACCCTCAAACCATCTGCTTATCCTCGCTGCTAGAACTCAAGAAGCAAGACATCATCACGATAGCAATTTCCTAATCTAGTTAGTTTGGAATTCTTTGTAAATAACTACCTGGCCCTGTAGATTTTTTTTAACCACTTTTGATTTTGAAAATTACATCCTATGCATATTGACATACTTATTTTGAGTTTAATACTTGACCAATTTTGAATTTTTATTTTTTTTACCTCTCGGTATTAGCACTAAAGGAACTTGCAAAACAATGATGGTAAGATGCAACATATTTGAGATTGATATCTGCAATTTCGAATATTCAGTTTTGAACACCATTAAATATAACCGGATGCATATAACCCTTTTTTGCGCGTCCCAGATCGACCAATGCTAAATGCCAATATAAACGTTGCCAAAAAATACGGCATATGAAAGGTGCCGTTAAATACCTAAATTTTGGTGACACAAATACTAAATGGCACAAAAATTATGTGCCAAGAAAATATGGCATACAAATAGTGCCATTAAAACCTAAATTTTAGTGGCACAAATTTTAAATGCTACTAGAATTGTGTACCAAGCAAACGTGGCATATGCAAAGTGCCACTAAACCTAAATTTTGGCGACACATATGCTAGATGCCACTAAAAGTGTGCGTCAAGCAAACGTGGCATACGCTAAATGTCACTAAAACCTAAAATAGTGGCACAAAAGCTAAATGCCATTAAAAACGTGTGCCACTAAATGACATTTTTTTTTGTAGTGGATAGAATATATTAGTAATTAGCGTTTGTTGCAATTATATATAAAGTTCCATTTTAATTAATACTTGTTTGGGACACCCATGCATACTATAGACTAGGCATGTTTTGGGTGTTTTTAGCTTTTTGGTTTCTGTTAATTGTTTTCCATTGGGTGGTTGTTTTTGCCGGTTTGGCCGGATAATAACTTGCTATACCATTTGATGGATCAAATGATAAAATCTTTTCATCGTTAAAAAAAGGCATGTTTTGTTTGGTATATATATAATAAATAATAGAAAAGGTCTCTCCTGGTTCTTTGTTCCAGCTTAGAGCTCGGGGAAACACCATCATTCCCTCTTTGTTATATTCTATTCTATTAAGTTATGTGTTGAGTTAACATTCTATTCAAACAACCTCCACGATGTGCTGCCAATCCATACACCACCATTAATAACTAATTATATGACTCTTAGCGATTTTTAATTGATATTAATCTATTATATATATATATATATACACATGTTGATATAATTAAAAATAACCAAGACAGGTAATATCATCATCGTCATCATTTCCTAGCCAACAATTTCAGCACTACCCTTCTGCTTTACATGTTGCTCTTGATTTTCTGTTTCTTACTAATTATATAATATCTTAATTCATTTTACCAATTCTCCAATGTATATTATTTATGTGTATATATGTAGCATCCAAATAATCTTTTCATGCATGCTACCAAAGCAAATTTATTTTAACTTCATGCTTAATTAAAAAAACAATTTTTCTTCTGGATGTTGATCTTTGTTATTAATACTATTGCACAAAGTGACCCTCCATTAGGCGTGTAGCGATGTAGATGTATACCAACAACCGGTCAAACCCAAGTATATAATTTAGGGATAAAGGCATGGTGAAAAAGCTAAGGGCATTCACATTTTATCACTCATCTCCAACTCTATTTTTAAATTTAAGAGAAACTAAAACACAAAAAAAAAAGAACCATAGAAAACATTTTTACATCTTTGTTGTACACATTGTTATTAATGCAGTTGCCCTTAAGTTTTTATGTTTTTATTTTCCTTTCTCTCTTCAAATTAGGAGCTAATCCAAAAATTGACAGACTATTGGAGTAACATGGGAGAAAAGACTCAAAATTCAAACAAGCATAACTCAGGCTACAATTAGAGTTACAGTGTGATGACCGGTGGATCATGTGGCAAATAGGCCAAGACAACTTGGCTCAACGGTTGAACCCGAATTCCATCATTCATGTGTCATTTCGTCAATCAAGAGTTTTACCCGAATTTTACAAGCTTTAACTATTTTCCATATTTAGCATAATGGCGTAAATTATTTATTAGTGTAGTCTACGTCGTTATTATACTTTTAGTTTCAATATTTATGAGTTAGTTTGTAATTTCGAAAATTTGGCAAACCTGCCAATAGAGAGATCAGCATAGTATTAAGTCAACAGAGCTTCAAGATCATGATACTTTTGAGAATAGTGAGTGAGGTGGATTGAGTGTTTTCACTAGGAACCTTTATTGTAACATACAAAGAATGTTAAGGAGTGACTTGATTATTTAATATTGAAGTATGTTGAGCAAGTGCATATATAATTGATGTTGATCAAACTCGTTAACATATAATATAACCGCTTTGTGAGAGTATACTTTAGCCTTGAGTGCATTAACTTCTTCTGTGAGTTCCTGAAGAGTTTGAGTCCCTACCGGTTGTAACGTAACATACATATGGCTAATTATGTATGTATAGGTTATATAAATAAACGAATAATCAAATAAAATCCTTTATAAATACTTTTTAGTTTCCGTAATAAATACTGAAAAGTAATAATCAGTGAAGAGGTATGTACCCGCCTTAACATCGAGCGGGGCGGGTCAACCCACAAGATATAGACAAGAGGCTTGAAATCAAGATATCATGAAGGCACAAAGCCAAAACCTATGCGCATGGCGCATATCACATATGCTCACGCACCATATATGCTCACGCATATCACATCTGCGCGTGGCGCATCTGCGCGTGGCGCATATCACATGCTCACGCATATCACATCTGCGCGTGACGCATCTGCGCGTGGCGCATATTACATATGCTGGCGCATATCACATCTGCGCATAAAACATCTGCGCGTGAGAATAAAGAGAAGACCTCGCGCATCCTCAGGATAGGCGCATATCACACGTGCACATAATCAACCTCTTCCTTATCCAAATCAGGATAAGGACAACCTTGATTGTGCTCGTCAGACAACCTTCCAGAAGGTATCCTTTAAGGAATAAGAATATGCTGATGTTGACAGCTGCCAATGAAAGGTGGACAACTCAGCAAAACCCATGTGCTACCACGTGATTGCACATGGGTCAGGTGAAATACCTGGGTCAGAGAATAATCAATGAAAAAGCACCAGGTGTCCTAAGGACACGTGGCGCAAAGCAACAGGAGGAGGCCAAAAAGGCCCTAATGGGATCTGAGCCCAATCATTGGAAACCCTAACACTATAAATACCACACCACCTCCACAAGGGGAGGTAAGCAAGAAAATACATTCCAATTCCTTACTCACTCTCAGATTATTATTATCCTCTCCTATAATCTCTTATTCTCACACCGGAGGGTTACCCCAAAGAGGACCCCTCTGTCCCTTTCTGAGGGGTAAGTTCACGGTGCTGCTCGTTTTGTAGGTGGAAGAATTCATACTCCGGAGAACCATCGGTGAAATAGCATACTCATACCCGAGGAAAGTTGATCGTCTACCAGTGAGCCGATCCACGTTTCTTCATTGGCGCCATCACCTGTTACAACGGCAACAAAATCACCATCTCATCAGTTCTCTCTGAAAAACTTCACCATGGTTTCTGGTGTTCGAAACAGCGATCAAGTTCTGGAGGATATTGAGCTTGAGGATGTTAATGAGGGACAGCAGTTTCTGAGGGTACCGCGTGATTCTGCGCGCACCACCAGTAACCATCCCTTCATCACAACTCCTCATAGCCAGACTGAAACTCCTCCAGACGATCTCACGTTCCAAAATCTGACTGGCGCGAAACAAAAAGGACCAATGGGTCCAGAAGTTGAAACCAATGACCCTAAATAATGGCTCATAAACGAACAACGACGTTTAATGGACAAATACAATGAGCTGGTCAAACACAAAAAGTTAGCCGACTTAACACAAAGGCTCGCGTTTGATAAGCAAACCATTCAAGGAACAACAAAAAGGGCGCGCGCGCCGGAAGATGGTCACTCTGCTCACACTGAACACGCTGATTTTAGTGATGAAGAAGTGCACAGCATGAGGAAGACGCGAGATACTCATGCAGGAGGCTCACAGCTCCGCGCGCACATGAACATAGCGCCTGGGGCCAAAGCCGATATGGATCTGTACACACCGTACAACCCACCAGCGAGAGAGGGCAAGTGGACGTAACCACACCATACAGGCCAGCCATCTTGGTGAAGCATTCAAAATTCACTGAGCGCATCGCGAAGGCTCTCATTCAGCACAAAACCAAGATGCCAAGTGGTTTGGGCAAGTACGACGGCACAACTGATCCAGACGATTTCCTACAAGGTTTTTACAACACTGGAAACCTAGAAAGCTGGACGATGCCAACATGGTGTCACATGTTTGCTCGCTGCCTCACGGGCGCAGCGCGTGTCTGGTTCGAAAGCTTGCCGACTGGGCAAATCGATGGGTTCGAAGAGCTATTGGAGAAGTTCCAAGCTCACTTCGTACAGCAGCGCAGACACACGCGCGACCCTGATGACATCATGCACTGCGTGCGCAGGAATGATGAAACGATTGAAGACTACATAACTCGTTTCAATCAGGAATCTCTTGCAATTGGAGGTATCACTGAGCAACTCTTGCGCGTGGCCTTTATACAAGGTGCGCGCAGTGATCAACTCTGCAGAGCTCTCGTGAGCAGAGATGGCATGCCAACCACTTGGGCCAAGCTAATGGAAGCATCGCGAGTCTTCGCGCGAAATGAAAAACAAATTGCCCAAGATAGAGCAAGAGAAAGAGGGCACCAAGCAGAAGCACCGCGCAACAACGAAAGGAGGGGCAAACAAAACTCTGTATGGTCCAGGTTGCAACAAACCAGTTTTTCTCCCGCAGAAAAGCAGGCGCAACCAAGCTCACCCCAGCCCCAAAAAGACAGTCGTAATCGCGGAGAGGGTGACAAGAGGGAAGGCGGCAGAGAGCCTAACAGACCTCTACCAAGAATATGGACTCCCCTCACTAAAACGCCTTCACAAGTGTTAAGCACAGAGAATGTCCAGTTTAAAAGCCCCAAGCCACTACACTATAAGGGACCACCAAACAGTGGCAAGTATTGTGAGTTTCACAAGTCCACAGGGCACAACACCAATGCATGCCACCATTTGAAGGATGCGATTGAAAGAGATGTGAAATCAGGCAAGTTGGCTCACCTGGTGAAAAACCCAAGACCAGAGAATGAACAACCAGATGGAGCCTCAGCCAGCAAAAAGTTCAAAAGAATCTGTGTAGCCGAGGGAGGAAGGCAAGGGCAAAGATCGAGAAAGAGAAGCGCGCAAGTCCAAGGAGATTGGCGCGAGCAACAAGTAATCTTCCCAAGAATCAGGGGAGGCCCTTCTATCAGCAGTCCTCTAGTCATCACTACACACATTGCTCATTATGAAGTGTCAAAAGTCCTGGTGGACACTGGCAGTGAATCAGACATCATGTATGAGCAATGTTTCAGGAAGTTGGATCCAGCAGACCAAGCAAGGCTCGAAATTGTGAATGCACCAATCTCGGGTGTTTCAAATGAAATCATTCACCTCTTAGGTCAGATACAATTTGAACTAACTATGGGGGATGAGAAACACAAGCGAGCTGAAATTGTCAACTTCTTGGTCTTGCCCACCACTTCATGCCACAATATGATCTTGGGTAGAGGAACGATTGCCCAATTCAACGCCATACCGTCGCCAGCGCACGGCGCGTTGGGGTTCCCAACACCAACAGGTGTAACATTTGTATACCGAGATCATTTGTGCGCAGTGACAAGTATTCCGCGGGAAGGGAGAATGAAACTTCCAATGGCAAACAACGCGCCAGAGGAATGGATTCTCAACCCAAAATTCCCAGAGCAAACAATCACAATTGGAGCTACGATATCAGACGACACAAGGTTGAGAATGAAAAGATTGCTCACAACGTATATGTCAGTCTTCGCGTGGCAACATTCCGATATGACTGGGGTTCCGCGAGACCTGGCGCAACATTCTCTCAACACGTTCAAGTCCGTAGAGCCAATTGCTCAAAAGAAGAGAATCATGGGGGATGAGAAGGCAAAGGCCATGAATGAGCAAGTAGAGGATCTACTGCGCGCAAACATCATCCGCCCAATACGATACCAGACATGGGTAGCCAATCCTGTGATGGTAAAGAAGAGCAACGGGTCATGGAGGATGTGCATTGACTTCAAAGACCTCAACAAAGCATGTCCAAAAGATTGTTACCCCCTCCCAAACATTGACGCGAAGGTGGACTCCGTGGCGCCATTTAAGCTCAAATGTTTTCTGGATGCCTATAAGGGCTATCACCAAATTCAAATGGCACCACAAGACGAGGACAAGACTGCCTTCAGAACCGACAAGGGTGTTTTTTGTTACACAAAAATGCCCTTTGGTTTGAAGAATGCGGGAGCCACCTACCAAAGACTCATGGACGCGGTTTTCAACGAGCAAATTGGAAGAAACCTAGAAGTCTACGTGGATGATTTGGTGATCAAAAGCAGGGAGGAAAAACAAATGCTCAAAGACATCGAAGAAACCCTTTGGCACCTAAAGGAAGTAAACATGAAGCTCAACCCGAGCAAATGCACATTTGGCGTAGAAGAAGGGAAATTTCTCGGTGTAATGGTCACCAAGGATGGTTTCAAGGTGAACCCAGAGAAGGTGGAGGCTATCCTTGACATGCCCTCACCATCCACCATGAAAGAAGTTCAAAAGTTGAATGGTAGATTGGTATCAATCAACAGGTTCCCAGCGAACCATGCAAGCAAATCTACCCCATTCGTTAACACATTGAGAAATTGCCTAAAGAAAAGCCAATTCAAGTGGACGCCTGAGGCCGAGCAAGCTTTCAGTGAGATAAAAGAATGTCTGATAAATCTGCCTGCGCTCACAGCTCCACTTCCTGGCGAAACTCTAACATTGTACCTGTCAGCAGCAGAGCGCGCCATCGGTGCAGTGTTGTTGGTGGATCGCAAGGGAATCCAAACACTAATCTATTATGTGAGTCGGGTGCTGACAGATCCTGAGATGCGCTACTCCCTCATGGAAAAGTTAGTTTTGTCACTAACACACGCGTCGCGCAAGCTTCATAGATATTTCAATGGTCATCCTATTGAAGTTCTGACTGGTTACAACATCCAGCAAGTTTTGCGGCGTCCCGCGCTCTCAGGAAGGCTGACAAAATGGGCGCTGGAATTAGGAGAGCACACGATCGCCTATAAGCCCCGTCCAGCAATAAAGGGACAAGTCTTAGCTGATTTCATCACAGAAATCCCTGAAGGAAAAATTGAAGAGGCTCAGCGCGAGGTAGACCCTCCGCGAGCCAATAATGAAGAAAATGTTTGGAGATTATTCACTGATGGAGCTTCAAACAATGAAGGGTCCGGCGCAGGCCTCAAGCTGGTGGATCCAGAAAGTCATGAGTATACTTACGCAATCAGGTTGGATTTCAAGAGCACCAACAATGAAGCTGAGTATGAAGCCCTGCTGGCTGGTCTGCGCATCGCGCACAAGTTCGGAGTTAAAAAGCTAGAGGCCCATGTTGATTCATACTTGGTAGCAGCACAGGTTAATGGCCTTTATGATGCCAAGGAGAACACCATGCCTCTGTATCTAGAGCAGGCGAGAAAACTTATCGAGCAATTTGACTTCTTCAGAATCATACATATTCCGCGCAGTGAAAACAAGTCTGCCGACGCGCTGAGTAAGATGACATCAACCATCTTCGATCACTTTGGCAAAGATGTCAGGGTGGAAGTAATGAGCAATCCGTCGGTGGGAGCGAAGTCTGTCCTTGTAATTCATACAACACCTTCATCATGGATAACTCCATTAATGGAATTCTTGAAGGAGGGAAAGATACCGGACGATCGCGCACAGGCGAGGAAGATAAGACACAAGTCGCAGAACTACGAACTGCTTGATGGTACGTTATATCGACGCTCTTATCTTGGACCGCTCATGAAATGCCTAGATGCTGAGGAAGCGAGCTATGTGATCAGAGAGATACACGAAGGAATCTGTGGAATACATGCTGGCCCGCACATGGTGGTTGCCAAGGCAATGAGCGCAGGTTACTATTGGCCAGGCATGTACTTGGACGCGTTAAAAGAGATCCAAAAATGCAAAGCGTGTCAGAGCTATGCGCCAAACACCATGCGGCCAAAGAACAACTTGATTCCGGTGACCTCCGCATGGCCTTTCCACAAATGGGCAATCGATATTGTGGGTCCCCTACCGCAAGCGCAAGGGCGAGTAAAATTTTTGGTAGTGGCAGTAGACTATTTCACAAAATGGGTTGAAGCCAAGCCACTAGCAAAAATCACAGCCGAGGCGATGAAGCAATTTATTTGGAGCCACATCATATGCCGTTTTGGCCTGCCCATGGAAATTGTGAGCGACAATGGCAAACAATTCACCGACAGGAAGATATCCAGTTGGCTCAAGGAATTGCGCATCAACCAAATCTTCACTTCAGTATACCACCCTCAGGGGAATGGCCAAGTGGAGCGCGCGAACCAAAGCTTGCTAAATGGGCTGAAGAAAAGGTTGGAGGGAGAATCCCATTCATGGGTCGAGGAGCTACCTAATGTCCTGTGGGCGCACAGGACATTAAGCAAAACTAGCAATGGCGAATCCCCGTTCAGCCTAACCTATGGAACGGAGGCTATGATTCCAGCAGAAATTGGATGCCCATCCCATAGAGTGCTCATGATGAGTAAGATTGATAACGAGCGCGAAAGAAGGTTGGATCTCAACTTACTTGAAGGGCGCAGAGAAGCGGCTATCATCAGTGAAGCCAAATACAAGAAAAAACTAGAAAAGTATTACAATCAGCGCGTGAAAGAATGCCACTTCAAGAAGAATGATTTTGTCCTTCGAAACAATGAAGCTAGCCGCGCGATACCCCCGGGAAAGATGTCCCCCAATTGGGAGGGACCTTATCAAGTCTCGGAAGAATTGGGAAAAGGCGCATACGCTTTAAAAGATTTGAATGGAAAGAAGATCCCGCGCGCATGGAACGCAGCACAGCTTAGAAAATGTTTCATGTAAAAATTGTCAAGTTTGTAATCAAGGCTTTTTAAGCCATTATGAATAATGATACGCGCTATCTTCTCTTAATGTGTGTTCTATTACCTTTTGCATACATGCTTCACACTTCCCTTTATTAATTTTGAGCAATATGACAACATTGTATTGACATCAAAACAAAAATAAAACGAAGTAAAACATACATGCGCGAGCTTCAAGCTCAAACGCGTTAACGAGTTTTAACTCTAATGTCAGGGCCTTAGCCCAATAATTTGAGCCTTAGCTCAGGGCCTTAGCCCAATAATACGAGCCTTAGCTCAAATCACTCACAAGATCCATCCTACATGCTGCGCAGCTAGACCATAAAAATACCTAAGCACAACTAAGGCAAAGCACATGCCAAAACATAGTTGTTAAGGTCTCAGGTCGAGGTCGCGCATGGAATTGTAATGGATATCAGAGTAACACATACTGACACGTAAAGGCTAAAAAACTCATAATTCCCTATAATAAATGCGCGATAACGTCGCGCAAAAGAGGAATAATGAAACGCCAAGGCACGTGTCAACATAGTCAGGATATTGCAAAATCACTTAAAATATGACAAGGATTAAGTAAAATAATTTCCTTACAACCTTGTTCTTATTTCAACGTGCAAGCATATCTTATATTCAACAAGCAAACATGCAATATAAAGGATGAATGGGGAACGCGCAAGATGCGAATAAGGGAAAAACAAAATTTCATTCCAAAACATAGAAGGTTACAAATTTACAAAATGATGAAATACAAACTGCAAATAAAAAAAAAACATGAAGGGCTTCTCAAGTCTCTATGTCGACGTCAGCCTCTTCATCGCCCTCATCATTACCTCCCTCAGCATCTGGCGCAGCCCGCTCCTAGTCATCTCCAAACTCGCCATAGTCAAGCTGTTCGTCTTGAATGGAGTCGTCTTCTATCACAATAGTGTCAGGAGCGGGTCCTTTGGCCACGCCAGAGCCGCTAGCAGAAGCAGCATTGCCCGCCCCATCATCGCCGCCACCAGCCCCTTCACACTCGTCAAGTAATTTCTTTAGAGCGCTGAGATCGGGCTGATCAGCAAGCAAGGCTATCTGCAAAGCATAAGGAAAAGTGTGAGTACAAAAAGACTAGGAAAATAAGTCAAGGTAAACTCATTAAGGTTAAAATACCTGCTCAAGGATGGGAATGGGAGTATTCAAATACTTCTCCCCCACCTCGGCCATGTCCACGCAGACAACGTCGAGCTGATAAGGGTAGTCGGATGGGTTCTTCTTCAGCATGCTATATTCATAGCCATCCTTAAACCCTTCAGCTCGACCCACCAAGCGCGAGGCAGCTTTGCAATCCATCACAAGGGTCTGAAACTCGTCTGAGTATTTCATCGCATAAGCGCAACGAGTCATACCCTGTGAGACTAGCCATTGGCGATCCTGCGCGAGGGAAGAAACAGACGTCTCAAGAGCAGGAATCTGAGAGTTTAACAACTCAACAGTTTCCTTGGTCTGTTTCAGCTCCTCTCTGTCGGACGCTGCTGCCGCCAAGGCCTCTTTCCTTTCCGCTCGCGCAGCATCGAGCGCTTCTTGGCTAGACGCTGCCGTCGCCAGGGCTTCATCCTTCTCTGCCCACGCGGCCTCAAGCTCCTTCTTCAGGCGCGCAACCTCATTCTCTAATGAAGATTTGTCAGTGATAGACTTCACAAGCGCTTGGTCACGCGCCTCTGCATCCAGCTCCAAGTCGCGCACTCGCCGCGCATACTTGGCCGCGTCCGCCTCTGCTGCCTGCAGCTTCTCCCGCGCAGCCTGCCGCTCATGCCCGCGCTTCACGAAGGCAGCGTTGGCACTTGCTCGGTTCTCTCTGAGTTCTGCTTGGAGTTTCTCAGCTCTCTCTCGAGCGTCAGAAAGATTCCAAGCAGATACCTTAGCCTCTTGCTTGGCCTCCGCAAGAGCATCACGCACCTTTACATAATCATAGCGAAGCTCTTGGGAGGCAGCAAAGAACGCTGACCCAGCGAAAAGATGGTCGTTGAGCAAGTCCACGCGGGCGCGCTCCTCCTGAAACCTCCTTTCAGCTGGAGGCACGGAGTGAGCCCAGAAGTCTTCACACACCCCCATGGACTGAAATGAGCTATCCTCAGTAATATTCCATCTCGGGCGGTATATGTGATCGGCTTCCTGCAAACACAAAGCAACGTTCTAGTCATCTAAACACTAATATGGAAGTCCGCGCAGCGGAGCAAAACGAACTTATACCTGCGGGGAGCAAGCAGAAAAGTCAGCACCAGCCCCATGAGAAGACTGCGCCACGAAATCTCGTGGCGCTACAGGGCTTGCGCGGCCGCCATCGGAGTCTTCAAAATGGGCCTCCTCATCTTCCTCTGTAACAGGCCTTTTCTCCTGCGATCTGGAAAAATCAAAACCAGTCTCGCGAGGAGGGCTGCGCGCAGGAGGAGGTGAGGGAGGTCTCGACGCCGCGAGATCAGCGCGTAAAACAGCCTCCTGCTCCTTAGTAATCCCAATGAGGGGAGATTCAGTGCTTGCAGGAGCAGGAGCAGAACCAACGGCGCTGGCGCCGGCAGTGCCGCTAGCAACTTGTGTGCCAGCTATAATGCCTATGAAAAAACCAACAAAGAGAAATGATTCAAGACTTGATCTAAAAAGAAAAAAAGTCAGAAAATAAAAGCGCAATATATACCTTGGCGCACCGCCGTTCGCGAGTTAAACATCGCCATGAAGTCCATTTTCCCCCTTTTTGAGGGCAAAACAGGGGACTTCAAAGCAACCTTCGGCGCAGCCTCGGTACCTTGTTGCGCCTGAGGTTGATCCACCAAGGTCGCCGGCTCTACAAACATTTGAGTGAGCAAAGATTCATTAATAACTCTATCGGAATCACGCTCATAAAACCATAAAGTATAAACAAAGTATACCTGTTGAAGAGGAAACAGCAGGCGCAGCGCCGCTTCCCTTTTCCGCCGCGCGAAGAGAGGAGGTGGCGGCACCATACCTCGTGTGGACAGGAGGACTGCCCACACCTTTAGGCAAAGAAGACAAGGAAACCTTGGAGGTAAACCCCTTGGTTTTCTTAAGTCCCTTCGCCTGAGTAGGAGGATTCTGAGCAACAGGGGCATCATTTTTCTTCTGTTTTTTACTGGCCCCTGCGCCAGTTTTCCCTTTAGCTTTACGCTTGAGTTGTGGCACCTCAGCTTCCTCCTCCACCTCTTCTTCCGCGAGCTCCAGCTCATAGTTCTCGAGCGCATCTACAATACGTGCAATAGAAATGTTAACCAAATTTGGTATTCTAAAGGCATAAGCATAAGTACAAAGGCCTACCAGGCGCATCGCTGTCAAAGCAAAATCCCAAATCAACAGGGATGAACATATCAGCGAAGCGATCGGGGAAGCCAACTTCCCCAGCGCCCAGCGCGACAGAGCCACCCTCTATATGCTCATCATAGGCGGCGTGGACGTACTCCTTGCTTACTGCATAAAACAAGACAAATGATATCAGCAAAACGAATTATATTCGCGCAGAAATAATGCAATGAGCTAATAACTCACATAATCCATCAACTTGGATAACAGGCTCAGTCGCGCTGTCGGCCCACCTCCTGCTCATGCCAACCCCCACCAGCGCCTCCTCGCAAATATTCTTGGCGGGGGATGGTTCAGCAGTCAACTTATTAACCCATGCGCCAGTTGGGTTCTTAAGAACATTCACATCCGCGGGCGCAGAAGTGATCGCGCGCATGGTCATGCGGATGGGAATCACACCAGCCTTAATATAGAAAAATTTCTCAGAATAGTCATGAAGGCTCTTGAAGGAAACAGTGCAGCACTTGACCTTCTGACTGCGAGGAACGAATGAGAACCAAGAATCTTAGATTTTTGGCTTATAAAAAAATTGAAAGCGCCGAGGGGTTGGCTCCTCGCGCTGAGCTTTGCACATGAACTCAAAATGAGTCATGCGCACAAGTCCAAAAGGATGGACTTGGGATATGTGAATCCCATGAAATTTAAGCAGCGCACCCATAAACCTTGTCATCGGGAGACGAAGGTTGTAGTGAGTGAAAAAATGGCAGTATAAGGAGATATAGCTGGTGGGCGGATCTGCCGCCGTTTGTCCGGCCGCCGGGAGCATACAGCCGTACTCAGGGAGAAAACCCTGAGAGGCGATGAGACTGTCGAAATCAGACTGTCTCAACTTGCAGGGAATCTCATCCCACTTCTTCACTGTCTTGCCCTTCCCCACCTCCTCCGACGAGGCCTCAGCAGCCCGTTTTCCCTTGCCGGTCTTCTTCAAAGTGGACATGACTAATGATTTTACACGGCGTCTGCTGGGGGAGATTGTGGCGTCTGGGTTATCAGACATACAACTGTGAATCAAACAGAGGTTACTTCAAGAACGGAAATCTGGAAGCAAAAGACAAGCTCTTAATCGGAATAAAAATGGAAGGAAAGAAAAAGCTCTGAAATAACAATGAAGATGAAGAATAACAACTCAAAAGGCTTGCTTTTATAGGCCCAGGAGAGAGAGAAACAGGTACTGATCAGAGTTCACGCGCCCCCACTCGCAGGTGCAGGCCAACGCGAGCGCGACACGTGTTCCTGACACTGTGTGAGGGGACATAAAAGGGAACGAAACAGGTACTGATCAGAGTTCACGCACCCCCACTCACAGGTGCAGGCCAACGCGAGCGCGACACGTGTTCCTGACACTGTGTGAGGGGACATGAAAGGCAACTGTAGCACCTCGAGCACACGAAAAGTCTGACACATGTCTCCATCTCTGACGAATGTCAGCACCAACCAACCACGTACATGGACGATTCATTTTAACCAAAAGGATAGAATTTCGTGCAACGATGAGAAATAAAAAAGGAAAAGACAAACCCTATTAAAAGAGAACTATTAAGTCTAATATCTATCTTACCTTGCTCGCGCGAGACAAGACACACATTAGACTGGGGGGGCTTGAAGAGGTATGTACCCGCCTTAACATCGAGCGGGGCGGGTCAACCCACAAGATATAGACAAGAGGCTTGAAATCAAGATATCATGAAGGCACAAAGCCAAAACCTATGCGCATGGCGCATATCACATATGCTCACGCACCATATATGCTCACGCATATCACATCTGCGCGTGGCGCATCTGCGCGTGGCGCATATCACATGCTCACGCATATCACATCTGCGCGTGACGCATCTGCGCGTGGCGCATATTACATATGCTGGCGCATATCACATCTGCGCATGAAACATCTGCGCGTGAGAATAAAGAGAAGACCTCGCGCATCCTCAGGATTGGCGCATATCACACGTGCACATAATCAACCTCGTCCTTATCCAAATCAGGATAAGGACAACCTTGATTGTGCTCGTCAGACAACCTTCCAGAAGGTATCCTTTAAGGAATAAGAATATGCTGATGTTGACAGCTGCCAATGAAAGGTGGACAACTCAGCAAAACCCATGTGCTACCACGTGATTGCACATGGGTCAGGTGAAATACCTGGGTCAGAGAATAATCAATGAAAAAGCACCAGGTGTCCTAAGGACACGTGGCGCAAAGCAACAGGAGGAGGCCAAAAAGGCCCTAATGGGATCCGAGCCCAATCATTTGAAACCCTAACACTATAAATACCACACCACATCCACAAGGGGAGGTAAGCAAGAAAATACATTCCAATTCCTTACTCACTCTCAGATTATTATTATCCTCTCCTACAATCTCTTATTATCACACCGGAGGGTTACCCCAAAGAGGACCCCTCTGTCCCTTTCTGAGGGGTAAGTTCACGGTGCTGCTCGTTTTGTAGGTGGAAGAATTCATACTTCGGAGAACCATCGGTGAAATAGCATACTCATACCCGAGGAAAGTTGATCGTCTACCAGTGAGCCGATCCACGTTTATTCTATCAGCATTTTCACTTTTTACTTTTAGTTTTTTTAAGGATTAGAGTGTTGGACCGCTCTAATTCCCGACCCAATTGCGAGTTATGTAATGGGTTGGGTAAGGCCCGTATCACAAGCTGGTGATTCTGGCAGATTCAATTTTATCTAGTCAAGTTGGATTAGATTAGTTTATTTCAAATTCAAGTTTAGATATAGTTAGTTTGAATTTATATCTGATAAGGGGTTTAAACCTAGCTAGAGGATTGGCTAGGTATATAAACATTGTAATCAAGATTTTGAGTAATTTTTCTTAATCAATAACACGCTGCTAGTTGTTGAATTCTGTCTTGTGATATTGATTCATTATGTGAATTGGTATCAGAGCCAAAATCAAGATCATAACGTACCTGCGGCCTTCAATTGCAATTGAGAATCGATCAAAGGATTGATTGGTTTTCAGCGAAGCAATCGAGATAGGCTGCGGACCAGTGTGTTGTGATCAAGAGCACCAGTAAACAGAAGGAGCGAGCACGGTTTTTGAAGCAACGATTTCAAGGCAGCCTTCAAGACAAGAACAGGCATCGTCTCCAGAGCTGCACAGGTTCAGTAAAGGGTATCCAAAGGATTGGATTCCACCCTTAAGTATAAGAGACTACGAAAACGGTGAATGATGGTCGACGGACAGACTAATCAATCATCTGCTACGGTCAAGGAAGGAACAAGTGCATCTCTTCAATACCCTATGTTGTCCAAAACTAATTACACAACATGGGCGATGAAGATGAAGGCAATTTTCAATGTACACGGTATCTGGTCAACAATCGAACCTGGAACAGCTATGGACGAGAAGAAAAATTGTTTAGCAATAGCTTTGCTATTCCAATCGATCCCAGAATACATGGTTTTACAAATAGGGAGCATGGCCACGGCAAAAGAAATGCAGGTAGCAATACATATCCGTAACTTTGGCGCTGAAAGGGTACGGGAAGCACGACTCCAAACGCTCTTGAATGAGTTTGAAAGTTTAAAAATGAAGGAAATGAGTTCGATTTACGAGTTTGTTGGATAACTTGCTAGTGTTGCTGCAAAATCAGCCACCCTCGGTGCGATTATCGAGGAGTCAAAGATGGTTAAAAAGTTCCTAAATGGTCTACCTAGATGATACATCTATATGGTAGCATCAACTGAACAATCTGTTGATTTGAAAACCATTATGTTTGATGATGTTGTAGGCAGGTTAAAAGCATACGATGAGAGGATCAAGGGAGAAGAAGAAGCAAACGAAAGTCAATGTAAGTTGATGTTCAACAAATACGAACCCGGGGCTAAGAACCAATCCTTTGACGGGAATAAAGGACATGGTATGGGCGAGTCACGGGGCCGAGGACATGGTAGGGACTCGAGTCGGGGATTAGTTAACCCGACAAAAACTAGAACCGAGGAGGGTTCGGGTTCAAAACCAAAGAAAGACCGATCACAAGTACAATGTTATCGGTGTGATGAGATGGGACACTTCGCATCAGGGTGTCCGGAACGAAGGAAGGGACAACAAGAGGCTAATCTCGCCAAACCGAAGAACTCGACCCGAATCTTTATATGGCACGCGTTGATGAAACTGTATTTTTGGATGAAAAGAAGGTGATTCCAAGTGTGTGTGAAACGAAATCAGATGATACGTGGTATCTTGACAACGGAGCGTCAAACCACATGACTGGAAATCGGTCATATTTTTCGGAGTTGAACGAGCGGGTTTCGGGAAAAGTGCGATTTGGAGATGACTCGTGTGTGGAAATACGAGGCAAAGGGTCGGTTGTGTTTACAAGCAAAACCGGTGAACACAGGATCCTAGCCGATGTCTACTATATACCGAGTTTACGAAGCAATATAATTAGCCTCGGTCAAGCCACAGAGTACGGATGCGATGTTCGAATGAAGTCAGATTATCTTCTCCTACACGATGGTGGGGGAAAACTGCTTATGAAAGTTCAAAGATCTATAAATCTTCTCTATAAAATTCAACTAACGGTGGGAGTGCCAGTTTGTTTACTTTCTAAGCTCGATGACCTGGCTTGGTTATGGCATGCTCGACTGGGACATCTCAATTTTGAGTCCATGAAGTCTTTAAGCACCAAAGGAATGGTACGTGGTATTCCAAATATTTCCCATGTTACTAATTTATGTGATTGTTGTTTAGTAGGGAAACAGGCACAAAAATCATACCCAGAACAGGCCCACTTTCGAGCTTCAAAACCGCTCGAGCTACTACATGGTGATTTGTGTGGTCCGATAACACCGAGCACCCCAGCCGGTAACCACTATATTTTTCTAATTGTCGACGATTTCTCCCGTTATATGTGGTGTTATTTGCTCGCAATGAAGGACCAAGCTTTTGGAGCCTTCAAACGGTTCACGGGATTGATCGAAGCCGATACCGGACTGATGGTCGGCACTTTACGAACTGATCGAGGGGGTGAATTTACATCGATCAAGTTCAATGATTGGTGTGAAAAACGATCCATTCGGAGACAGTTAACGGCCCCGTATTCGCCTCAACAGAACGGAGTCGTTGAAAGACGAAATCGAATAGTAATAGGGATGGTACGGTGTTTATTAAAGTCGATGAAGGTTCCTCAACAATTTTGGGGAGAGGCGGCAAAACATGGCGTTTATATTTTAAACCGAGTTCCAACTAAAGCCGTTGATTCGAGAACACCATACGAGGCCTTACTCGGGAGAAAACCAAATATTGATCACCTTTGAGTCTTCGGGTGTGTGGGTTTCGCAGTCGAACCCAAAATCGGTTTAAAAAAGTTAGACGATCGGAGTATACCAATAGTTTATTTCGGGTCAGAATCGAGTTCGAAAGCCTACCGGATGTACGACCCGGTTCGGAGAAGAATTCAAGTTTCCAGAAGTGTCACTTTTGATGAAAAACGGGCCTGGAACTGGACCGAAGACAACAATCTGGTTGCTGCTGAATTTATTATTGAAGTGGGGGGGTGAAAGTTATGAGTCCGGTCCGACCGAAATAGACGGGCCCAGACCTGAACTGTTGCAAGATGCAGAAACAGCTGGGCAGCCAACCCATGCTGACAGCAGTACACATCGAACAGATGAAAATTCACCAGAAGCACAAATCTCGACCCAAAACGAACTGAACTCAGCTGCTGACATGCCTTCGGGTCAAGATTCTGAAACCGAAACTGAAGACGAACCCATACCGATGCTTAGACGGTCAACACGAACTCATATGATTCCACGAAAGTTAAAAGATTTTATTATAAATGACGGGGTGAATCGAGATCAGGAAGATTTAGAAGAAGCGTTATTGTTGCTCGCCGAAGACGAACCGATGAATTAGAGTCCATTGAAAAAACGGAACGTGGATTTTAACGGACCTCCTGAAGGGTCATAAACCGATCGGACTGAAGTAGGTAGATAAGTTAAAACGAGACGCCTGTGAAAAAATTGTTAAGTACAAAGCGAGGCTCGTGGCTAAGGGGTACGTTCAGAAATATGGAGTTGATTATGAAGAAGTATTCGCCCCGGTAGCTCGACTCTAAACTGTTCGAGTCCTACTCACCTTAGCCGCTCAAGAAAGGTGGCAAGTCCACCACCTCGATGTTAAATCAGCATTTTTACACGGAAATTTGAATGAAGTTGTATTCGTGTCTCAACCGGAGGGGTATGTAAAAAATGGAAAAGAAGACAAGGTGTATCGTCTAACGAAAGCTCTTTACGGTCTCCGACAAGCACCTCGAGCTTGGAACCTCAAGCTCGACGGAAAGTTAAAGAAACTCGGGTATAACAGGTGCATTCAAGAACAGGCCGTCTACACGAGACATACCAGTAATGAAGTTATTATTATTGGGGTAAATGTGGATGATTTAATTGTAACCGGGTCAAAAGTAGTTCAAATCGAAAGGTTTAAAGAGCAAATGAAGAAACAGTTCGAGATGAGTGATCTGGGTTTATTGAATTATTATCTTAGAATTGAAGTTTCTCAAGATGAGGACGGGATTCGAGTCATGCAAGAAGCGTATGCACGGAAAATTTTAATCGAGGCCGGGATGGAAAATTGTAATCCCGCCTACGTACCGATGGATCCGAACCTAAGATTGTTAAAGGCTGAAACCAAGGAAGATGTTGATCCAACAGAGTATCGAAAGTTAGTCGGTTGTCTCCGGTATCTACTCCAAACCCGACCCGATCTCGCATACTCGGTCGGGGTAACTAGTTGATACATGCAAACTTGTAAGGTATCTCATGCTAATGCTATTAAACAGATTCTGAAATATGTAAAGACAACAATTGGATATGGAATTAAATATAGTCAAGATAAGGGGGTGTTGAACGGGTATTCGGATAGCAGTCATAACATTGATGAGGATGATGGGCGTAGTACAACGGGTCACATATTTTATTTTGGATCTTCACCGATTACGTGGTGTTCACAAAAACAAGAAACAGTGACTCTATCTTCATGTGAGGCGGAATACATGGCGGCAAGTGCAGCCGCGGGACAGGCGGTTTGGTTAAGGGAAATGGTTAGCGAGGTGACCGGGAAGAATTTACACAAGGTGTTGTTGAGGGTTGACAATACTTCGGCTATAGCCCTCATGAAAAATCCCGTGTTTCACAAACGTACTAAACATATTAAGTCCCGATATCATTTTATCCGAGAGTGTGTTGACCGTGAAGAAATAGATATGGAGCACATTAGCGGAAAAGAGCAACGAGCCGACATTCTTACCAAAGCACTTGGAAGGATTAAGTTTTTGGAGATACGGAAGATGCTTGGAGTAAAAGATCTCACTAATTCGAGTCATGAATTAGGGGGGTGATTGTTGGACCGCTCTAATTCCCGACCCAATTGCGAGTTATGTAATGGGTTGGGTAAGGCCCGTATCACAAGCTGGTGATTCTGGCAGATTCAATTTTATCTAGTCAAGTTGGGTTAGATTAGTTTATTTCAAATTCAAGTTTAGATATAGTTAGTTTGAATTTATATCTGATAAGGGGTTTGAACCTAGCTAGAGGATTGGCTAGGTATATAAACATTGTAATCAAGTTTTTAAGTAATTTTTCTTGATCAATAACACGCTGTTAGTTGTTGAATTCTGTCTTGTGATATCGATTCATTATGTGATAGAGAAGTGAATGATTAATTGTTGCTACTTGTTATTACATATATTCAGAAATTCGTACCCTAATTTTCTGATTCTTTGACAAAGTATCAACTAAACGTCAAAACATAGCAAAAATAAAACAATTAATTTAATTATCATCTGCGTCTTTTTGGAAAAAGTAAGTTGATTTTTTTTTCTGCTTATCATCATTTTCATGGTAACAATCAATCTGGAGCATGGAAAAAATAGGTCTAAAATCATCACGAATAGCATTTTGTAGAAAAAAGAAAAGGAAATGTATTTACGTGGGCAGGACCAAAAAGGTTGAAAATAGAAAATAATAATAATAATACTAATACTAATGCTAATAATAATAATATATTATGTATTAAGAAAGAGAACAATTATTTAATGGAACAGAAAGCAACACCCTCTCCATATCCATCTCTACACAGAATTTAATAACAAAACCCTCTCTTTGTTTCTGGTTCTCAAAAAAGTTTGCTCTAAAAGCCTTTCTTCTTGGTCAATGGGGAATATTATGCTTCTAACTTTAAATTAATTTCTTCTGTTAATGTTATCTATGGGTTTCTTCAAGTTGCATGTATTCAAGGGGGTTGGGTTTGTAATATGTTTTTCAACATGATCATTAGCAAGGATAAAAGTTTGGGTGGTTATTATGACTGTTTCAGGCGTACGATCCGATTCGATGGCTGAGGATGGATATCGAACCGAGAATAATATTAGTATTAGCAGTGAAGGATCAAGCTCCAAGGATATTAATATCAATCATATTAATCAAGAAGAAGAAGATGGAGGGTGGCTTAGATTGAGTCTAGGAAGTGGTCACCATAGAGGCTCACCCTCACCCTCTCACAACCACCAAATATCATTACCTGGTAGTATTAGTAGTGGTGGTCATGAGACATGGTCGCTAACTTTAACAACGCCCCATCACGACCAGCACCAGCAACAACAGCAGCAGCAGCAGCAACTCAGTTTTCAAGTTACAGATTTTAGGTCGATAACATCACCACCTATGTTTTTTTTGCAACCACACCAAGGAGGGATGGCGGCTGCTATTGATTCATCGCCGAACCATCATCAACAATACGACAATAATAATTACTTGCCACTAACCACTCTTTCTTCACCATCATCTTTAGGGCGGCCACCACTCCGTATAGACTTCAGAGTGGTGGATCCTCCCCCAAGACCTTATTCTGGTGTTTGGTTTATTCTTCAAGCATCTCAAACCCAGTAAGTCGTAATTTTTTTAACAGCTAAACACACACCCTTTTTATTATATCACCGTGTCCATATTGTTACCTACAACCCAAGTGGCAATAAGCCACCAATGAAAACCCAAGTTTTAGTTTAAGCATTCATTGTTTTTGAAGGCGTTGATGGGGTTTTCTTCTTATTGAATTAATGCAGGACAAAAGAACCATATTTGCCTCAAGTACCTAAGAGTTACCTTAGAATCAAGTAAGCAACAAAACATGTTTAAAACACAAACTCATCCGGCAACCGTGTACTCTTATATATCTATCGTTACCTTATTTTAATTAACACAGGGATGGAAGGACGACCGTTGGATTGTTAATCAAGTATTTGGTTTATAAACTCAAACTGGATGGCGAATTTGAGGTAATATATAATTAATCCCATGTATTATCTTAATTTTCTGTGTATTACACACACAAATATATAGCATGCATCTAACCGCAACCGGTAGAGATCATTATTAGGAAGTCCTCATATATTTTACACACTTTGTCTAATTAACTCTTATTAATAGTCTCTTAAATATCGTATGATAAGGTGTATAGAATATGGTTGGTGAAAGAAACATGAGAACCAATTAGAATGGACTGAAAGTATTCCGGTTATGATCATGTTATGTAACATCAGAATTAGGTATCAAGTACATTTCTAGGTAGCCTTCATGGTATGGTAATACTATAATTAATAATAGTAATATATCGTTAATTACGAGATTGAATGATCGATACATGCATAGATACATATGTGTGTGTGTTTTAATTTAGCTAATTATCGGTCATGTAGTCTATGGCAAGTAATATATGATCCTTTGGCAAAACCTGAAGGGAAGATCATATCGTGTAAGGCTCAAGTTAATTAATATTGGAATGTTGAAAACTACGTGCCACCATCAACAATTTGCTTGCCCAAGTAAACAGCTAGCTAGCGTGCTTGGTGTGTTACTTACATATAAATATATATCAATGGATATATAAATAAATGTTTTCCATTATGGTTTACTGTTGAAGAAGCACGAACCCATAATATACAACATGTCATACAACATCAAGTTTTAAAAAAAAACTATAAGGACTTGTTCGTTTCAAGGATTTGAAAGAAATTCTAAGAAATGAGATTTTAAATCCTATGAAATGATATGTTTGTTTCATTAAATAAAAGAATGAGAATGGAAACTAAATCCCATCAAATCTCACATTTCATGGAATTTTAAAATCCCACCTATTTTAAAGGATTGTTAAGGATTTTCTTATTAACAATAAAAAACCCACCAAAAAAAATTCAAAAAAATTAATAAAAAAATCATAACTCAAAATATAAATAAAAATCAAAAAATGTAAAAAAACTAAAACGTTTCCGCCTTTGCCCTAGTTCTTAAAAAAAAAGAAAAAAACAAAAAATGAACCGAAACCGAAAGTAGACCAAAACTGAACCGAATTGATGGAAACCGAAAAAATCGATCAAAACGAAACAAAAAAACTGAAACCGAACAGAAATGAAACTGAAAAAACGACCACAACGAAACAAAAAAACTGAAACCGAACAGAAATGAAACTGAAAAAACCGACCACAACGAAACAAAAGGCCGAAAACGAATCCGTAACCGACCAAAAACAAACAAAAGAAACCGAAATCCAATTCGTCCAGTGCTCCGAAACCAACCAAAAAGAAACAAAGGAAACCGAAACCCGACTCGTCCAGTGCAAAAACTCTTGTCAGTTCAAACCAATTCCAATTCCAATACATATTAACCAACCAAACACATGATAGGGATTCTCAAACATTCCATTCCATTCCAATTCCAATTCCAAATCCTTTAAAAAAAGTCCGTAAAACAAACGCGCCCTAACAATTTTCTTTTCGTCTTTGAATTTCATGAGGTTTTCATAAATCAGTCGGTGAACGCCAATTTTCTAGTAGTTTGGTTGGCTCGTTATTATACTCCTATACATGCAAGTAACATTTGTGTCCTTAAAAACACTCATAGTCACAACTCCATTAAAGATATCCATGGACTCCCGATCCATTTGTTAGGTTTTTCCTAGTGGAGAAAATATCACATCTAACTATTAATCACATTCAAAATATTCAAAGGTATAAATCGTAGTAGTTTTCAAGCTTATTTATTTTTGTCATTTGTATCTCATAATTGTATGTATTATCTTGATTTTACATTATGTAAACAAGTTTTGCCACCAATAATTCAATGGTGAAGACTAACATACTTTACATGGTATATATCAGCCTAACAAACCCTGCGATCTTCTCCATCCTCATTGTCTCCCCTCTTTTTATCATCGATTTCTCTTTTGGCATTTTGCCTCATGTTCATCGGTGCAATGGCATCAAGTTTCGTTCCTTCTAATGGATTAATCTCCATGAATGCGATTTTATACATGCTCATTCTCATGCTGAAACTACCTTTTATGGCGAAATCAGACGGTTCATGTTTTTTCCTATCAAAAGTTGATGGGATTTGTTGATACCTTGCCTTCATCACTTGGCAGGTAATTCGGGCCGAAAGGCCCTTATTAGTCTTCAATCCCAGTCTCGAATTGGACTGCCCTAGTCACTTCCTACAACCAGCATTTGGTTATACATGGTCAGCACCTTAAAGCATCTGTTTGCATCTTAAGATCACAAATTTAAAGCCCTATGCGATCAGCTCTCAACTATCTGATTGTTGATGAGTTCGACAAGTCCCATTGGTTTTTATGCAGTCGTGGACTCAACTATGAAACTTTCTCTACTGCTTATCTAGCCGTTTAACCCCGTCCCACTCTTCGAGATCTCATCACCCATGCAGAGAGCCATGAGTTGTTTCTTATCTCGTTACATGGAACATCTACCCCGTCAGCTTCTTGTAATATACACTTAGCCTTCGGTTTCTTCGACTCATAGTCAGACTAGGTCTTGGGGACGTGGTCAGTTTGGTGGTCAAGATTGTGGCCCCCGACCACCCCATTGTTAGCTTTGCAGGGTCAACGGCCATTATGGTGACATATGCCCTAATATGGCACATTTTGCACAACGCGCGTATCCTGTCTCATGATGATAACCTTGCTATATAAAAGTTATATAGAATCTTATTATAGAAAAGAAGACTAGTCTAAAAAAAACTTATAAATGGATTGTGATGTTGTTTTTAAAAGAACTAAGTAACAATGCTACGAATAATACTGGTGTTCATAACCTTAATAGTACTCACTTCTCATGAACACGCCTATAACCATTCGTATACAATCAAGCTATTCTTAATGATGTTACTAAGTCATTGAGAAATAACCGGTTTCTTACAAACAAAACGGCTAAAAGAAGAGGGAATTAATTAAGAGCATGAATATACTTTTTAAAAACCTTGTCTAAAATTGCCCCTCTAGTTGGCATTTGTTATCAGTTCATGTCTTCTCTTACAATGATTTTCGAGTATTAATTTCAAAAAACATATCATTACTCACTAACTAATGAAGAGGAATTAAGAGTAGCTAGGTACCTACCTAAGAGATATTAAATACGTGGAGAGATTGCAACACATGCATGCTACATGCCAACAAGTAACAAAGTCTGTCAATACTTGTCTCATTTCCTACAACCATACATACATACATATATATATATATATCATCATCTCTACATTCTCTTTCTATCTATCCATTGGTCTACGGATTTCTAATTATTTCTAATTTGATAGTATCAAAGAAAACTTGCATTTTAAGAAAAAAAAAGGTTTTGAAAGTAATATTTATATATTTGCTTAATATGTGGTTTATTAATTGGTTTATACATATACAAGTATTGTATGCATATTTATATAATACGTGTTGGTAGGTTATATATGTAAATATATAAAACATTCTGTCTGGCATGCTTAACAGAATTAATTAGGGTATCTTAAGTAGTATTTTTATGTTAATAAAGACTTAAATTAATATTTGAGATTGGAAGTCAAACTCAGATGGCGTACGTACGTAGTAGACATTAATAATATCTCAATGATCCCTTGTATGATTGAAACACATGGATAGGATGATTCATTAAGCTTTTTAAATATTTTGACTTTAGTTAAGTTTTGTAGTTTCTAAGGCTTCTTAGTTACTTGTTTTAGAAGGAATTATATATATAGAATATAGATTGACTTATATTCCTGGATGCCAATTCCAAGCATTAATTTGCCATCAAAACCAAATAATTGGTTTGCTATCAATTCATCATAATTATATATATCCAAGCCAGCTGATGATATTATATCTAAATGTCTAAATAATTACATATATTCAAGCTAATTACTGATGGTATCATTATCATGATGTCTAAGGCTATGCGTAACGGTTAATGTCTCTTAATGTCCTTTAGTTATTACCATTTCAACACGCATACGAACATTATTGTAAAAATGTACATGCTTGATATGGAATTCCGATTGATTGATAATGGGCAGAGGGTCCATGGAAATCAAGTTGAGATGCATGTAGAAAAATTGGTGCATGCGTTAGTTTCGTCATGCTTTCGCATCCTACCACTAATGCATATATAGATCGAGAATTGATAGGACCCCCACACCAGGGACCTAGCTACTTGTAACTTTTTATAGGATATTGTGGTTCAAGGCAAGCACTATATATTTTAACGTTCAATCAAGTGGTGCACCTCAATGAAAACATTAAAATGCGAGGGGAAAATCACCAACATATACATTTATTTTTGAAAATAGATATATAGAACTCTAGTCTACTAACTATATAATCATTTCTATCTTAGTCCAATAAGAATTTGTCACGTAAGCCTAGCCGACCAACTAAGGAAACTTAGCCATCACTTTAAGGTGCATAAATTTATAAAATGACGGGGGGTGGGCTGTGGGGGGTGGTTTTGAATTACTCGATATATGTCCCAAGCATGCTAAATCTAGCTTGCAAATTTAGTTTTAGCTGTCTACATGTAGGCTAAAATGAGCCGGCTAAGTTGGTGTCCTTTTTTTAACCTCCTTGCAGACGGCAAAAAATTTCGAGTTATTAGGCTAAATTTAGTCTGTTTGGGACATGTGTCGAGTAATGGTTGGTCAGTAGGAGAATGTTATAAAAATCTTTTAAAATAAATTTATAAAAACATGAGAGTTATAAAAATTAAGAAATATGAAAAGTTGAAAACTAATACATCCACCATGATTATGAATGTGTAAAGTAGGAGAATGTTTTTAGATTTTTTTACATGTGGAATGGATGGTTGGAGAGAGAGACGTGCATGAGATTGGTGGATGATGATGTGTTTATATATTTTTGGATGCAAGTAATATTCCTCGGCATTTGGTCTAAAGAATTAATAAAGTTACGTACGTGATAAATTATTAGAAATTAGTCTAATGGCATCATGATGATTGCGGTGTAATTATTAAAGTACCCATCGTTGCGGAAGGTGAAGCCCATTCAACATAGTTTTTGAAAGACTAAAGTTCTCCAAATAATTTACGGTTTAAACCCAGAGTTAAAATCTAAGACCGGTCATTAAAAAATAAAAGACCTTACTAAATGAGCTAGCCTCGTATTAACTTATTCAAACATTTTTTATCACCTCTAATATGTATGGTTTTTGTATAATTAATTAAGGATGCAAAATCTTTTGGGATGTTGTTAACTAAAATATTAATATGACCCGTGGATGTTGATAAATGCCCATTGGACCAATCAATTCTTAAAATAACCACCTTAAAAGTTAGAATTCGTCGACTAGATCACTTGGGTCATTTTCCCAAACATATGTAGCGTGTGAACTTTCAACAGAGACGTCAAACAGTTGGACCCAGCAGAGCCCAGTTGGACCCGCAAGACTCACCTCAAACAGAGACGTCTGCGCAGTCGGACCCGCAAGACTCACCTCAAAGAGGGACGTCTGCGCGGTTGGACCCGCAAGACTCACCTAGAGGGACGTCTGCGCAAAGACCAACTGGATCCGCATGACCCACCATGCTCAGAGACGCGACGTCCTTACGCGCAGTACGCAAGCTGCTCCCGCAGGAAACGCCTCCCAATGGTCGACGTACTCCGCCTGTTCCCGCAGCTACGGATACTAGCCATCAGGGAAGGCTACCCGCACAGCAAGGCTACACGCACAAGGCACTAACTCTCAAATAATTCAGTAATGTCACCTGAAGAAGGAATGAGCAAGCCGGGAACACTCCCGCCCAAAGCCGGGAATACTCCCGCCCAAATGAGCCAGTCCGTACGATACTGGAGGATCTTTTTTACTGTACCTGCCAAGGTATGGACAAAAGATCTGACCAAAGCTGCGACAGCTCACTGACAACAGTACGTAGGGCAGCACGCTCTAGTACTTAAAGTCACTATCAGCCGCTGCCTACTCACCAACTTCTGTCGGGGCACGTCCATAGCCTGCAGTTGGTGGAAAAGGAATAGTACACAGCCGGCCTGGTCACTATCAGCCGCTGCCTACCCACCAACCATCAGCATGGCACGTGCGTAGCCCACAGTTGGTAGAACAAGAATACTATTCAGCCGGCTGTACCTGCTTGGAAACCTACCTTCGGCTATAAATACTCCAACACCTTGGAACAGTATCATTATCTTATATCTTCATATATTATCTGATAACTGCTCTAGTCATTTCTCTTAATATACACTTATATTCAAGAGCAATCTAGTCTGATTCTCACGCCGGAGGGTGGTCACAAGGAGGTACCCCCCCTTCTCAGTGACGAGCTCACGGTGTCTGTTTTGCAGGTCACCAGAAGAACCATCTTTGCCGGACATAACCCCTCGTGGGAAACATCTATTTAACCCCCAGATTATCCGTAATCTGCCCCGGGTCAATTAGTGTTTCTTCATTAGCGCCATCCGTGCATAAAAGCTAGAACTAATTCATTCAGTTTTTTCAAACCTCCGAAAAGATGGTTAACGTTACTCCGGTCCCCAGGCCAGGGAGTAACCAAGAAACCCCGGTAACCACAACCCCAGCTACTGGGGGGAACACCGGCGAATACACACATTTTACGAACACTACCCCGGTTACCCAAGCCGGGGCAAGTGCAGTAAATTTTACGAACACTACCCCGGTTACCCGAGCCGGGGCAAGTGCAGTAAACAATCCTTCACTGGGATTCACCAATACCCAGTTGGAGAGACAACAGACGAGGCTCCCCCGCCAAACACTCGAACAAGTTAAAGCGTGGGCGGAAAAACGTCAAAGGGAATTCCAAGCTGAGTTGGATGAACGCTTACGTTCACTCCAACAGGCTGACGAATTCGGAAACACTCGACAACAGCTCAACATGAGCAATGAGTGCGAGTACTTGGACGATGATTCGGAGGAATCCGATACCGACGTAAACCCTCGCCATAAGGCGAAAGGGAAGCGTAAGGAAACGGACTTCCAACCAAGAAGGAATTTTGGAGAAACCTTCAAACCAAAAAACGCGGGTGGAAACCCACGTGACTTCTCTAAAACCTTCAGACCAACCGCTGCAAATGCGGGAACCTCCAAGTTTGCAAGGGACATTGCGGAAGCAATCGCCCCAAGAAGTGCCAAACAGATGTCCAACATCGGCACCTATGATGGTATATCCGACCCAGACGATCATTTGAACAGATTCATAGCGGGGGCAACCGTCAGTAACTTGACGGAACCCACGTGGTGTTATATGTTCCAGATGACGTTGGTTGGAGCAGCCAGAGCGTGGTTTGACCGTCTACCGGTCCACCACATCTATGATTGGGCAGACTTCCAACAGAAGTTTAGCCAATACTTCAGCCAACAAAGAAAGTATACCGAAGAGCAATGGACAATCCTCAATTGCATTCGAGAGGAAGATGAATCTTTGCTAGACTTCATCACTCGCTTCAACTCAAAGAAGCTAAGTCTGGGTAATATTAGCGAAGATCTTGTTCGCGCTGCTTTCATCCAGGGCACAAAAGACCCAGAGCTCATCCGCACCTTAACGGGTAAAGATGGCATGCCATCCACATGGGATGCCATCATGACAGCAGCTAAATGCTTCGCGGAAACGGAAAAGCAACTGGGTAGAGATCTTCCCAGAGCACAAACCTCTACACCCAGAAAACAAGAGAAAACAATGTCCTTACCGCCCGACTAAACAAAAAGAGGAAGCTAGGCATTTGGCAGTCAAGGGTAAACTTTGACACCTCATCCGGCTCACACCCTCGGTTAGGGGGAAAGGATAACATGCCGTCGTCAAACCGGAACTCCAGATGGACGCCACTCACCAAAAGCGTCATCGAGATATTCGACACCGAGAGACTCCCATGGCCAAAGGCTCCAACAATCCGAGAGCGTCACAACGCTGATCAGAGCAAATTCTGTGACTTCCACAGGACAAGAGGCCACAACACCGAAGAATGCATAGACTTGAAGGACATCGTCGAAGCATTTGTTAGAGATGGGACGCTCACGCACCTCGTGGTGTAATGAACGCTGAGCAGGCTAATGCGTGTAGAACCCCAGTTAGGGAAAACACGAATAAAACTGCAGCTTCAATGTCGGAGACTACATACTGCGTAAACAACGAGATTCTGAACCAAGTGCATATCGGCTCGAAAGGCTCGATGACACTCCCAAGAACATGGAAGGAAGCTCAATTACACAGTCTGCATGTAGATCAATTCCAAACTTGTAAAAGAAAAGGCCCAGAGCCACTTCTAATGGAAATGATTCTCCTTATCACATTGACGCTGATGGTCTTACATTTATACTTAATGAACTTTCCACACTGATATGCCGGTCTTCACCGCATACATAAGTGGGAAAAAAAGTCGTTGCGTGTGGAAGGCGGCAAAACCCACATAAACACAAAAAACGGCAAACCTTCACGCAGGTCAGTCATAGGTGAAGTTCGGTCATCCCACTAAATGAAAGTGCCGGTCGTAACCGCACAAATCATGATAGAGGACACCGAACTAACCTATTGACAACCGCGCGTCGAACGGTTAATTTATTCAAAACACTGATGCCGGTTTTCACCGCATAAATAAGTGTGAAGAAATCGTTGCGTGTGGAAGGCGGCAAAACCCGCATAAACACAAAAAACGGCAAACCTTTACGCAGGTCAGTCATAGGTGAAGTTCGGTCATCCCACTAAATGAAAGTGCCGGGCCTAACCGCACAAATCATGATAGAGGAAGCTGAACTTTAACCTATTGACAACCGCGCGTCGAACGGTTAACTTATTCAGAACACTTGGAAAATATCTTCAAGGAAAAAATGAGGAAAACCTCCACGCAGGTCAGATATAGGTAAAGTTTAGCCATCCTACTAAGTACAAGTGACGGTCTTACCCGCACAATCACGAAAGAGGAAGCAAAACTTTAACATATTATCTACCACGTTGATAGGTTAACTTATTCAAAGTACTTAAGAAATTGCTAAGTTAAACTAAAGCATGCACAAGCGAATCATATATTGTTTATGCGGCAAAACAAGTGCCAAATTAGACTATAATATGCATGAGCAAGTCGTATAACGTTTATAAAGCAAGAGTGACGGTCCTACCCGCACAAAAGATTTACATTCCATAAAAATTCAAGTATTACAAGAATGGCTTGGTATCTACCCGCCTACAAGAGTGTAAATCTATACAAAAACAAACCTATCCTAACAGTGGGAAGGGATCTAAAGGTTCAAGCTTCAGGACCACTCCCTCCAAACCCACTTGTACCCGCACCATCAGTTGGCTGTGGCGGTTCAAGGAAGGTCTTGAGAATGGTTAACCCATCATCAGCAGCAGCAACTTCGTTCACCTTCTCCACCACTGGATGCGGGAAGGCAGCATACTGGTTCACTGCTTGGTCATAAGCAGCTTCAGTATCCACATCATATAAAGGGAAGTTGGAAGGCGGGATGCCCTTCTCAACGAACCCTAGACCAAGCAGGAAGCCAGCCTTTTCCCCATCCTCATGAGAAGCGTTGAGGGCTGCGCTCATGGCATCGTCATATGATGTGTCCGTGAAGACCCGATGGACAACCTACAAGAAAAAATACAAGTATCAAAACCTTTTCTTAGTACAAAGAAAAGCGTAAAGACGTTATGAAGCTAAGCTTACCTGCGACAACGCTTCTCGTAGAAGCCATTCCTTGGTAACCAGAGCCTCTTGGAGGGCAGCTTGAGCTTGGTTACGGGCGCGTTCGGCTTCACTCTTGTTAAGGTTGGCAAGCAACACTTCTTTAGCCGCAGCCTCTTCGACGCCTTTTAGCTTACGCTCAGTATGGTCAAGCACGCCCCTCTGGTCCAAGATTTCTTGGAGCTTCTTGGCGTCTTCCATGGCCAAGGCATCATGAGCCTGTTGGAGCCTCTCTAGTTTGGCTTTAAGTTCCTCATTCTCGAGGCGTTGAGGCTCAGCAACAGCTTCAGCCTTGGTGGCCCTCTCAGTTGCGTTCCGTGCAGTTTCCTTAGCCAGCCGAAGCTGTTCGTTAACAGCCTGGGCAGCCTTGGAACGGGCCTCGAGACGGGCCTGAACTTCAACCTCAAGGGTCTTGAAGGCCTTCTCCTTCTCCACAGCAACGGCGAAGAGCCTCCTGTTCTCATCCCGGACAGCCCGCGCTTGAGCTACTTCTTGGATACAAGCTGCTTTTAACTTGTCGTTTTCACGACAAAGCAGCTCGACGCGCGGCTGCATCCGGGCAAGGAGAATTCGAAGCTCGTTTGTCAGCCTACCCTCCTGGTAGCTTGACATAGCTTCTCCCAGTGCACCACTGGGGGCGGCGTGGCGCGCCCACTCGACGCAGTCCACAGCCGTCCGAAGGGTGGTTCCCCGGCGGATGTTCCACCGCGGAACAAACACCTCATTCGAATCCGACACTGCAAAAACAAAAAGCAGTTAGGAAAAGATGATAAAAAAAAAAAACATAACAGGCCAAAATAACCCTACGCACCTGTAGGGTCGACGACAGGCCTGTAGCCGCCAAACCCATCACCCGAACCTAACGGATATCCATCCAAGAGGTCAGGCAAATGGGAAGGAGGCAGAGATTGGCTAGACGCCGCAACCCCGGACATACCTGAAGGACCGGCCGTAGTCGCCGGCACCGGAGGAGGCATGGCAGAGGCCGCCGTGGTAGAGACCAACGGAGGTGAACTCACCGGAGGTGAACTCACAACCGCGGTCGTCGCTGCGGAAGAGACCACAGAAAAACTCACCGCCGGCTCAGTGAAAGAATCAGTGAATATGGCACTGACAACCGGCGGAGACGTCGTCACAGTTGGAGCAGTTGCCTCAACCAAGTGAGCAACTGAACCAACTGAAGCAGGCGCAGCCGCCTGGGTCATCGCCTCAGGTAGGTTGACCAAACCTACCATCATGGGTCCGGAGGTGCTCCTCCCCGCTCCACCCTGGAATGCGGTAGCATCCACGCCTACACGAAGACAAGATATATAAGCATAATGGCGGAAAGATATGAAGTTAAAATTAAAGGAAGTTTGTACTTACGAGTCCTCTTGAGCTTGAAGGTACGAACAGGCGGGGACAAACCCGATGGAACCGGCCTCTTTACGCCGGTCACCGTCGCTGTACTGGGCTGCCCAGAGGTGACAGCCGTCTCAACCTCCGGAGCAGTGATCTCAACACCACCAGGGTTCCCCACCACCTCCTCGCTTTCGGTCTCTGAGTCAGACCGATTCACCGGATCGGCAGTGGAGACAACCTTCGCCTTCCCTTCCCGCCAGCAGCCTTCTTCTTCCTCACGAAGAATGGACCATCTGCGGATTCCTCATCAGAAGATGACAAGATTAGAGGAATTCCAGCAGAGGTTTGAGCATTGACAGGTCTAGGGTTAAACAACTCCTTACCTGGCCGCGTGGCGCTTAGAATCGGGTGGCCCGGCGGGTAGACCTCCACGAACCGATCCGCCGTTTGCTCAAGGATGGGCAACTCGTTCTCATCTAGAGCACGAGTACCCATCCGAGCGGGACCATCACTCTCCCGCGGCTGCAGGAGAGACTGCAAGTCGTTTCCCTCTGAAAACAAAAAGAAAAAACGGTTAGAACAAAAACCCTAAATTAACGGATAATATGAAGCATACCGTAAGGGACAGAGTTCAAACCGTATTCGAGGACGATGGGAATCTGTGACGCCTCCTTCCACACCCGGCTCATCCCGAGCATCACCATCCCGGACTCCGCAAAGCGGTAAACCGGAGACTGAATCCGAGAAACCTTGGAGAACCATTCCGCCTCCTGGTAGTTGGAGGCGTGAAGGTTCGGGAGAGCTCTCCCGTTCTTGAACGTCATCGCTATGGGGACGACGCGAGCGGAGACATAGAAAAACTCCCGCTTCCAAGAACGAAGACTGCGCTCGGTAGCGCAGATCTTCAAACCCTTGATCCGATTGACCAAGGTATACCAGCCCTGGATGCACCTCCAGGAGTAGAAGGTCATCAGGCGGTCGAGGCGGGGCTCAACGCCCAGAATATGGCACACCCATTCAAAATGGCGAACCTTTGCGATCGCCATCGGGTGCACCTCAGTTAGGTGTACACCGTGTCTCTCCAAAACACGGTACACAAACTTCGTCAATGGGAACCTGAGATTCCCATAGATGAAGAATGCAGCATACACCCCTATCTTGCCCTTGGGGGCATCGTACACCGTCTGGTGAGGCTCAGGAAACTCAGGCTCGAATGGCTCGAGCATGAACTTCCTGACGACGTACTGATAGAGGTCGACCGAAAGAGCACACTGGCACTCGCCAGCAGTACTCTTGTCATCCTTGTCCGACGTGGACAACGGATTCTCGAGGTATACATCGGACTCCTCTACAGTAACCTCAGGATCATGAGAAGACATGTTTGGGATGTAAACAAGAACGATTTCAGGAGAATGCTCGACAGAAAAGTTAGAGTATTCGCCGGAAATCGTTTAGAAGAAGAAGAGAGGTGAAACTGTGAGTTGAGATGCAACCTCTCCTCCCTTTATATACTCATCGCAATGAATGCGATGAATTTAATGCGGAAGAGAGAGGAAAACGCTGGTGCAATGAAACTATGACACGTGGAAAAAGCAAGCTGGCAACAGCTGTTGACAGGACGCGTGCCGTAAACTTCGCGGCCACGCGCCCAAAAACTCGCGCCCACGCGCCTGAAAAAGCGTCTGGAATGACCATATACTGTCACGTCGTCATAACTTCCTGCACGTCCTGACACTGTCAGAAGAAACCGTCGGACGACGTTTCAACAGTTTGGACTATTCTTATCCTTTCACCAACTCTTCAAATTTCAAAAAGATTCAAAAAGATTCAAAAGTAAGAGGGACTATACCCCTTACCTTGGCAACCAAGTAACTATAAGACAGGTGCGAGTACAGTGTTAAGGCAAAACCCTTCACATACTTAGCACCTGCAGGGAATTGAAGCCAAGAATACATCGGCGACCAAGTAACAATAAGACGGGTGCGGGTACAGTGTCAAGGCAAAACCCTTCACATACTTAGCACCCGCAGGGAATTGAAGCCAGGAATACCTTGGAAGTAAAGTAACTATAAGACGAGTGCGGGTACAGTGTCAAGGCGAAACCCTTCACATACCTAGCACTCCGCAGGGAATTGAAACCAAGAAGGATCTTCTGGGCCATGCTTGTGGAAACGGGAATAACATCCCCGCATAGCGGGAACGTCGAGAACTAGATTGTTTGAAGCTCCAAGATGGAATTGGTTGTTTTAACATAATTGATCACTATGTTCAAAACTACCTAAACCTCGTGGAGAATCTATACAAGTGGAACTCAACGCTCCTGACTTGCGATGAGGTTACAGACCTACCCGCATCATACCCAAAGATCAAGCCAAAAAGTCGGGAATTTCTGCACGTGACATTAGGACTTCCGCGGGAAGAATCCCCATGGAAAACCTTAAAACTAAAACATTTTTCAAAACCCTTTGCTTAAGTCCAAAAGTTCACCTTACTTATTAACAATTCATGAGAAGAACATTGGACTGGGGGGACTTGAAGAGGTAGGTCCCAGCAGAGCCCAGTTGGACCCGCAAGACTCACCTCAAACAGAGACGTCTGCGCAGTCGGACCCGCAAGACTCACCTCAAAGAGGGACGTCTGCGCGGTTGGACCCGCAAGACTCACCTAGAGGGACGTCTGCGCAAAGACCAACTGGATCCGCAGGACCCACCATGCTCAGAGACGCGACGTCCTTACGCGCAGTACGCAAGCTGCTCCCGCAGGAAACGCCTCCCAATGGTCGACGTACTCCGCCTGTTCCCGCTGCTACGGATACTAGCCATCAGGGAAGGCTACCCGCACAGCAAGGCTACACGCACAAGGCACTAACTCTCAAATAATTCAGTAATGTCACCTGAAGAAGGAATGAGCAAGCCGGGAACACTCCCGCCCAAAGCCGGGAATACTCCCGCCCAAATGAGCCAGTCCGTACGATACTGGATGATCTTTTTTACTGTACCTGCCAAGGTATGGACAAAAGATCTGACCAAAGCTGCGACAGCTCACTGACAACAGTACGACGGGCAGCACGCTCTAGTACTTAAAGTCACTATCAGCCGCTGCCTACTCACCAACCCCTGTCGGGGCACGTCCATAGCCTGCAGTTGGTGGAAAAGGAATAGTACACAGCCGGCCTGGTCACTATCAGCCGCTGCCTACCCACCAACCGTCAGCATGGCACGTGCGTAGCCCACAGTTGGTAGAACAGGAATACTATTCAGCCGGCTGTACCTGCTTGGAAACCTACCTTCGGCTATAAATACTCCAACACCTTGGAACGGTATCATTATCTTATATCTTCATATATTATCTGATATCTGCTCTAGTCATTTCTCTTAATATACACTTATATTCAAGAGCAATCTAGTCTGATTCTCACGCCGGAGGGTGGTCACAAGGAGGTACCCCCCCCCCCCCCCTTCTCAGTGACGAGCTCATGGTGTCTGTTTTGCAGGTCACCAGAAGAACCATCTTTGCCGGACATAACCCCTCGTGGGAAACATCTATTTAACCCCCAGATTATCCGTAATCTGCCCCGGGTCAATTAGTGTTTCTTCAGTATGGTTTCTGTATAATTAATTAAGGATGCAAAATCTTTTGGGATGTTGTTAACTAAAATATTCATATGACCCGTGGATGTTGATAAATGCCCATTTGACCAATCAATTCTTAAAATAACCACCTTAAAAGTTAGAATTCGTCGACTTGATCACTTGGGTCATTTTCCCAAACATATGTAGCGTGTGAACTTTCAACAGCTAATAAATCTGTTTAAAGCACCTGTGTAAGAATACAAATAAATCTAGGGGTGTTCAGTATTCAAATGTGACTTGAGGAATTCGAAATTCGATTCCAGATGCATTTGAATTTGAAGGTTGAAATTCGGTTTTCAATCATTCAAAATCAGTTCGGTTGAATTTTGATATAGTAATCAAATTTCGAATTGAATAAGAATTTATGAATTTAATTTTGATTCGATTCAAAATTCGAAGTTAAATTATACATAACGTTTTTATTAAAAATATACATATTAGTAAGATGATAAAATATAAGAGTGTTTTAAGTTCATAAGTCTGAAAAATGACAGTTCGTCATTTTAATTATTAATTCATGTAATTAAATGTTACTGCTTTGAGTATTTAAAATGTTTTAACTTTGAATAATTTATTTGTTTTTAAACTTGTATTTTTTATTACCAAAAAAACTCAATTTGTAGTGGTTTTGAAATTGGAATTAAAATCAATGATATTTTGATCGAATGCAAATCAAATCCATTTGAATTCGAACTTCAAACTCGAATCGAGTTTCGAATTGGCTAATTTGAATTCGAGTCCGAATATAGTTTTTAAAAGATTAGGTTTTGCGATTCAAAAAGGGGTAGCGGCGCAGCTTGTTGCCCGCTTGCCTTCTGTTTCGATGTAATCCAATAAACAATCATATATTATAGAAGCAATAAGTCCGAATCGAATTTTTCAACTCTATTTTGAATCTGAATCAAATTCGAATCTAACTTTAAAATTCAAATATTCAAAATTCCATTCATTAAACAAACCTAAATAACTGTTATACCTGTGTGTGTGAATGTCAAGCTAAGGTATTGGGTCCTAGTTATGAAAAGACAAAAAGTAGCTTCCTTTTGAGCCGAGTTAGATAGATGGGTAGGACCCACCATCCATAATCCCATGGCACACCCCTACCTCATGCATACGTAATGATAATGTAATTGTACTTCACATATTTATCATCTTCTTTACTAGCTTATTACTAACATTAAACTTTGTTACTAACATAATCATCCTTGGATTATATTAATGAAAGCAGATAGAAATAAGATGTAAAGGACAACAACTTTTGCCATTTTTGAGCCTACAACATGTAAGAGATAACATATGGAATAGGCCCCGGAAGGATGTCGTGTTTATTAACTCTGGCGTTACCTCAATGGACCATCTTATGGTGCTACACTATGGTAGAATTGCATGACCCAACACTCACAACTTAATTTGTAATATTGGGAAACTTTTTGTCCCCTTGAATATTGATGCATGCATGTGTTTGCTGGATTGATCTTTTGTTTGCTTGTTTTTGAGTTAGTGTTTTTGTAGTAGTAAGATCAAAGGAGATGTGTTTTCAAGTTAAAACTAGCTGATCACCTCATATGTGGTTTTGTTTTGGGAACGTTTATAAGATGACTGTAAAATCATAGAAATTTTCATATATTTAATTTAATACTTTTTCAGTTTGGCATAACTTCAAATATAATATTGCATGCACATTCAAACAAATACTAAAAAAAGGGTTAGGGTAAGCGTAACCCCCTCTGTTTAGGGCTGTAAATGAACCGAACGAACACGAACAAGGTCTTGTTCATGTTCGTTCGTTAAGTAAATAACGTGTTTACGAACGGTTCACGAACACTTACCGAACGAGATTTTATGTTCGTGTTCGTTCATTAAGGAAATTAATGTGTTCACGAACGGTTCATGAACACAAACAAACACAAATGAATACATCGGTCTTAATCTATATGCTCTGCTGATTTTATTTGTGTTTGTGAACACAAACAAACACAAATAAAATCAGCAAAGCATAGAGATTAAGACCGATGTATTCATCAATGTAAATAATGAAAGCCTGTAAATGAATCGAATGAACACGAACAAGGGCATGTTCGTGTTCGTTCATTTATCTTTAAAAGAACATGGACACCTAATCGAACAAATGTTTATGTTCATTTCGTTTATTTAAAAATGGACATTTGTGTTTGTTTGTTTGTTTAAAATCTAAACTAACATAACTGAATAAAGATAAACGAACATGTATGAACAAACATAAATGAACACAAATATAAAACCTTTAAGTAGATGACCTCTCCAGATAATATTTAATTATTTTCTATTATTATTAATACATAAATGAACATAAATAAACAGCCATAAACGAACGTTCATGAACATAAATGAGCGAACGGAACATGCGTTCATGTTCGTTCATTTAATTAAACAAACACAAATATTTTGTTCATGTTCATTCGTTTATTAAATAAACGAACATAAACAAATTTCCCGCCAAACGATTCACGATAGTTCACCGAACGTTCGGTTCGTTTACAGGCCTACCTCTGTTGCTAACCATACCCCCCCCCCTCCCTTGAACTTTCATTTCTCTTTGCATTTATAATTGACATATTAGTCTCTCTTATTTTATTTTATAATTATCTCAAAATATGAAATAACAAACTAGTATGTTTTTATTTTTGTTTTATTGTCTTTTTATATATTTTTATTATTGATTTTATTTTTTATTTCTTTAAGATCTTATTAAAAGTTTATTAATTTTCTACATGCACTAAAAAAATTTGTATACTTTCTTTAAGTTATTATTATTTTTTTAAATGTATTTGAAACAATTTGAATATTTTTTTGTTAGGTTCGGATATATTATATTAATGTTACATGGGAAACTAGTTAAATTTGTTTATCAAGTTGTATGTTATTAACACTTTCATTTGAAAAAAAATAAAAATATGATTTTTTTTATAAAAGAATGTGCACTATTTCTTAATTTTTTTGTTTTAAAAACACTCTCCAAAAAGATTAAAACAAGTGTAGGAAAAAGAGCATTTTTAAAAAACAAGAAAAACAACGTTTTTTAAATAAGAAAAAAAATATTTTTTTAATAAAAAAAAGATAAATAGAAAAAAAAGAAACAAATGTTTTTTAAAATAATAATGATAATAAAAGATAATAAAATGACAAAAGAAACACAAAAATGTTTGAATCGTATTAATGTATAACTTGAGAAAGTGGGTATGTTTAGTAAAAACGAATGGGAGGGGTACGTTTAGTAGCACCCAAAAAGAATTATAATTCATGTGCTACTTAATTATGTATTAGCTTAATTTTATTTTGCGTTATAGTGTCGTAGCTAGTAGCAAATGCTCTTAATTAATGTCAATAAATGGCGGTAACGAAAATGAAAACTTTTGACAGAAGACAAAATATTGATAGGATAGAGATGAGGTAGATAAAAACAACAAATGATAACAAAAATAACTATATATAAACACTGTAAAAAAAGCAGAAAAATAAGCTAGTTAAAAAATGAGTGTATATGAAAACTTAGGAAATTTTGAAGTTTTTATAGGGTGATATAGCCATTATGCAACTTGTTTTTAATAAAATAAAATAGATAAATTCGAATTTTTCCATTAAATAAAAGAAGAAGATATGTGTACAATTTTGATTTTAGATTGGGTAAATATGCAATGAAACAAAATCAAGATTAGTATACAAACTGCCTAAGTAAAGTCTACTCATCATGCCATTGGTATAGTATCATGATAAAAATTAAAAATTGTGATACCAATGGACTCCTAACCGGTTTGGGCTTGGACCCATCACCGCATAACCATTTCTCAACAACTGGTCCATACCTTTTGTAGTTTGAACTTTGAATGGTTCTTTCAATTAACATAAACAAGGCAAGGCTCCAAATGGTTATTATTATTATTTACTTTCCAAACTCTTTACATATGAAAAGTAATTATGGTTGGTTAGAATCATCAAGACTCTCCGGTCTCCACCCAACTTGTTAATGTTTGATTTATTATTTTGGTTGCAAAAATCATGTGAAACTCTCTACTCATACTCATGTGATTGCTTTTAATGTAGCCACCACCAATATAACATCACAATTCAACACCCTCACATTTCATCTCCATACTTTCTTTCTTACTTTCATGAGATATGAAAGACTTCCTTCTTAGGTACTCACTCGCGTTCCGAAAGAAAAAAGGTTTCAAGAACTCATGCACAGGCGACGCCTCAACGTCCACTCTCAACCATCAAAGCCATGACACCACCCACAACCCCACTCTCGAGGAAATGATCATGCAGCTTGACTCTTTGATTGAATAGCAGAAGTACTACTTAGTAGTAGAAACTCGGAGAGACGGAGATGGGACTATTTCATACCTGCTAACTCCTAGGATGAGAAGTGGGTCCCTTGTTTTTGGCAGGAAGAGTTTCAGCCTTTGTTGCCCTGTCTACTTCTTTACTATGGATCATGTCTTCGGAGGCTAATGTCGGTGAATCGGTTAATATGACATAGATCGGAGAATGGTTAAATGCTTCTTTGGGAAAGAACAAGAAGGTTCGTCGTACAATTTCGGCGATTACAAAAATAAAGGAGTATATCCCTCTCCCTTAGTGTCTTTCCACTTCCGTCGTTCAGGAACAAACACTTCGCCTAATTCTTTTGAATCCCGGCCCACTTTTTCCCCACTAACTAATTACGTTACGACCACTGAACAAACTTGGTTGACGAACATAGTTTATGCGCCGCTAATGTAGCGGCTTGCCGAGCATTTGACTTAGATGTCTCGTATTTCTCGAAAAAGTGATTCGATTGATGGGATTTGGTATGATACTTATGAGATCGATGAGATTGATATTCAAATATTTCTTCTTAGAGCGTCTTGATTTGACCCCATAAGTGGGACCACCACCCAATAGCATGTTGCCGCCTAGAGAAGCTCCTAATTGTTTCAGAAAAGTCAGTGATAAGCAAGAAGAGAAGAGAAAGAATAAAAGGTAAGTCCCGAGAAGTACTTCACTTAGCCTTTCTCTAGTAGTGAGGAAGTGAGTTGGAAGTCCTTATTGTTAAGCGTGTAAGGCAGGAATTTATAGTTATTATCCCCTTTGAAAGCAATGCAAGATAAAGCTAGGAATTAGGTCAAAAGGAGAATTGAAAGGAGGGTCTTCCTATCCCGCTTATGACGGCATATGCCGTATATATGGCCATCACTTATATTTATCGGGTGGGTGGGCGAAGGTATCTTCTCTCTTCTTTCAAGGGGTCTCCTTTATAAATCGGCGTCTAGACCAACACCTCACCGTCGGATGTCATGTGTCGACAGTTCTGACATTCTACAGTCTGCTCGAAACGCCCTTAGCCAGTACCACCCAAGGTTTTCCCTTGATGGCAAAGACGCAATGTATAGATCTTCGTTTATAAGAAACCGCCCATCGAAAGTTGCAGGGGAGAGGGTGATCTGGTGCAAACCAAGCGTCGTCGGTAAGCTAATGAGACTCGAGGCGATGCCCATTCCCGTAAGGCTAAAGCACAAGGTCATGAACACTTGTCTTCTTAGGAAGCAGAATCTCAGGAGAAGTTCAGAGAGACAATTAGTAATCGAAAGAAGCAACCGTTCACGAGCCACCACTAGCGGCTACAAGCCAATAGCAGTTGAAATAGTACCAGCAAGTGATGGTGTCGGTTGGCCTATGCACCGCTTTCTGTAGGTTTTGGACCATTAAAGTAGTTTATAGATTTGTTGTATAACCTTTAGTTTGCAAATGTTGATCATCTTATGCCATTATTATTATTATTATTTTTGAAAACATTATTATTATTATTATTATTATTATTATTATTATTATTATTATTATTATCTGATAATCTACAAATTAAAATGATCTTTAACAATACTCCAATTATTCAAATCAAAACTTAATGTAACAAAACATTTGCCTCCCATAACTGATTTCAAAATATGAAGGCCCATGAACAACAAATACTAAATAAAACAGATGAAGTAATCAAGACATATCATAATATACTAAACTAGTACATGTGTGTACCTAACTGAAATGCCCCTTTAGGATCTATTCGCCTGTCTTAGATTCGGTGATGGGGGCGCTGGAAGTGTAGACGCCGACGACTTATTAGAATCTTTGAATGTGACCAAAGGAGCAGAGAATCCGCCTTTTGAAGGAGGTGATACATTTGCGGGTGGTCTAGGGAGTTCATGTAGTTCACTAATTTTCGGAGACGATATAAAATTACTAGTTAATTTTCCACTATGTAACAGAGAACTGCTTGAAGGTGGTGTAGCAGCTATAGGACCCGAGAAAGCATATCTTTTCACCTTGCTGTCATCAAAAGGGTGTCTTAAAGGAGACGGAAGTTGAGTTGGTTTACTACGGTTGTTTGGTGACAACGAGAACTTTGGTTTTTCTTCATATTTCTTGAACTCCAAAGGTGATGAATGCCACATGTTGTTATTATTTTTACTTGTTGATGCCGGTTTTTGAGTATTAGTAAATCTTGGATTTTTGTCAAGTGGTGTTGGGAGAACATATGTGTTTAATCTTCGGGTTGATGATTGTCTAAACTTTTCGCTCGGGTCCATGCTGCTTCTAGCAGAGAGTGGGGCTGATTTGCTGCATGCGTTCACTGCGATATTATATGTCGATGAGTTCCAAAGTGGTTTCCTCTGTTTCTGATAAATCATTAATAAACGTTCAGTACGCAAACGCGCACGCAATGAATATGCTATCAAGTTAACAAGTCTCAAATATTTTACCTTCACTGAATTCACTTGTGGGAATGTAAGGTCTACTTCACTCTCCAACTGTAAAAAACAAAAAAATTATACTTTTAGAAAAAATCGAAAAACGCATAAAACGTTAACAATAAAGAATTACCTCCATTGAGTGTTCTGAGCTTGATACATGACTCTTCGGATCATTCCTATGGTAATCAAAACTCAACTCACCGCAGCATTCCTGTTCATCATCGGTTTCGTCATCTTCATCATCAGTAAGAAAAACCGAGTCCCTGTCATCATCATCTTCAAGTCCACTGAACTGATAATCAATATGATGCTGTTTCGTTACAAACTGAATGTGCGGCTCGATCGTTTCAAGAGATTTAAGCGCTTTCCTGAAAAAACACATCTGTATTCCCGACACGTAAACAAGACTAGTTCTACATTCTAATGAGATATAATAAGTGATTAACAATTCAAAAATAAAAAGGCCCGACCTGCGCAGCATGGTGACGAGCAGCCTGCGTTAAAAGACTTCGAGACTGGCCCCCTTTTAATGACTTCATTCTGAAAACAAATAATGTAGCATCTTCCTCAAATTCTTCTTTAGCCGCCCGCAGCTGATCCGACGAAACATATTCACCTTTCTTGCATCCTAACTTTCTCCTCTCTTTGTGTTTATGTTTCATTTCATCATACCACATCCTACAATCATGATACACGCAAACTTACTATACTACTATATTATACTATCCAGTTCCTAATATAAATTCACTAAAACAAAGCTAATGCGCACCTCTTCTCGTCACACTGCCTTTTCATATCCTGCAAACAAAACATTTTAAAAAAAATTAGCCCCAACCTAACTTATGAAATAAGTGAAAATTATGATAGTACAAAAAATATATATATATATATACAAACCTCAACTACAAGCAATTCATTAAGAAGGGACTCTGAAGGGACTGTAATCGTCCGTGAAATATGTGAACGCTGGAAAACGAGTTTAAACGTGTCATAAAACAGTAATGCATACGAAAACGGGCTACTAAAATATAACTAACTAACTCACATAATTATCAACCAGCTTCTGTATTTCAAACTGCATCTTTCCTAACATTAACAACACTCTACCACTGTCTTCGTCTTCGTTTAGCGAGGTTTTCTCGAGAAGACAGTCTCCCATTTCCCGTAACGATTCGGAGAATTCTGAAACATATGCAAATATTAGCATCAGGACACTGGTCAAGATTTTTTTATAGAGTGTTGGTTTCAGTCACATACCATACGCGCTGTTGGCAGTCGCAGCCGCGGTTGAAAGTAAACTGTCATAGCAATCTTTCATGTCTTGCATATCCTGTGAATGTTTGAAACCCCATCACAACTATTATTAACAAACAATTCAAATTCAAAAAACAGAATTTTTTTTCTTTTATGATAGTTAAATGGCAAAACCGAGACTGCTGAAAAAGATATATGAGTTACTGTGTACGAAACGCTGAACTCTTTTCACACCCAAATATATCAAAAGCAAAAACAATTCAAAATCTAAAACTGCGTCCCTGAATTTTTTTTAACCGAATTTTAACTTATCAAAGGGATTTTTTTTAGTCAATAATAATTCTTTTATATATGCAATATATATATTTTTTTTAATCAACAAATAAAAGAGGCGCCACAACCCCTTTTGAATGGCTTTAAAAACCGATATTACTAACAACAAAGCTATAGTTATTAGTCACTGTTCACAACGCGCGGGTCTCTTTTCAAGAAGATAACAAGAAAATATATATATATATATATATAAAGATAAAGAAAAGAAAGAAAAAGCATATTCTAGTTCTATTAAATTCTGCGAACCAAACGCGCCCCGAGAAAAACATTAAAATAGACAAACCTGGGAAGCTTGAGAGAGTTCATCCAGTTTAGCAAGTGAAGGTTGAGCATGATAATGATGATGTTTATTATTAAGCCCAAGCCCGCGAAGTTTTTTGAAGGGTGACTTCATGATATTTGGTTGCAGGAGGATTTGTGAATGAATGAATGAATAAATATTGAGCAATTGAAAGTAAAGAAAAAGAAGAAGATGATAATTATATCATATGATTATTATGAATTCAATGGTCAAAGTCAAAAGCAGAGATGGTCAAAGTTTGTTCAACTGTCATTCGTCATCTTTATTTTCTTTTTCATTTTCATCACACGATAAGATATTATTTTTTTTCTTCTTTTATTTATAGCAATTAATTAATTCTTTTTTTTTTTTTGTAATAATAACGAAAGGAAAAAGAGACTATAACAAAAAGTACCTTTTGCATAATTAACATATGAATGTGCATTTTAATTAATTAATTGAAATACAAACACAAACTTATTAGACCGACTAGTCACTGACACTGACCATTATATTTTAGTTAAATCAAATAAAACACTGTTTTTGTTTGTTTGTTTTTAAACAAATGAGAACAAAAGTTCCGTTCGATTAGATGTCCGCGAACCTTTTTTTTTGTCTAATAAAAGCTTAGCGAGTAAATTTGAACAATGCCTTGTTTTGTTTGGTTCGGTTCATTTACAGCCCTTCAAATAATATATTAACAGCTGATAACTTGTTATTGTTTCTTTTCTTTTCTTTTTTTTGAAGATACAACTATTATACGTTGTCACATATAGTAGTAATAATAATAATAATAATTTTTTGAGATGCTATATTATTGTTAAATGTGGAGCACAAATAAGCAAGGATTTTGAAATTGATTTGAGAGTCAAGAGTCAAAGTTGCAAAAATTAATGTGTTGGAAATTAATAATTAGAGGGTGAAGGATGGCATTGACGGGATCTTTGGTTTCATACGATGTGACAATCACAATATTATTATTGTTATTTTATCACCCGCGTTTCCTGACTTAAATTTAAATTAATAATAATAATTTCACTTTTAATTGAAGATTGCATCTTTCAATAACTTCAATGTTTTTTCAAACGACAAGGATATTATAATATATCATCCGTTTTAGATATATATTCTAGTACTAGTATGGTAGTAAAGATTGAAAGGTTAGACGTTGAAATGGAAGATTATATTCTAGTATCACTTTGAAGGTAGAATAAATAGCATGATATTTTATTTGAAAATCAATATATAATAAGAGGTCATTAATTGGGGTGGAAAACGTGTAACACAAACTTTCTACAATCATGTCAATATAATATCGTTCTTTTTTTCTTCATACATATGAATCAAATTAATTACTAGCTGCCAGCTTGAAACTTTGAATAAAAGATATTGTATTATATAATGATACTGTACAAACCGGCCAAAGAAAGCTTGCTTGGTCTATAGACTTATTTACAACTCATTAAATATTTTGTTTTCGGTCCTTCCAACTAATAATACTATGTAGGGGTGTAAATGGAGCTGAGCCGACGACTTGTATTGACTTATCAGAGCTTGAGCTTGGCTCGTGAGTTATTTTTTCAAACTCGAGTTCGGTACGTTTATTATTTATTAATTTATACATATGTTTTTTTTATTCTTGTTTATTTTGAGAAAAACACAAAACAGTCCATGCTTAGCTCGATCTTGTGTGGTACATTAAACAAGCCAAATATCAGCTCGAGCTCAGCTACGTAGTGTGAAACTAATATATAGAAGGCCAAAGTAGGCAAAATTTAAATATACACAAAGGCTGGTTAGGCTCGACTAGCGTAAACGAGCTTCTCGTACAAGACTCGCGCTCTGGATCGATAACTTAGCGATGAGGCTCGGGCTCGAAAAATCTTGGGTCATTTTGAGCTTTTTATCAATCCGAGCAAACGGGCTCAAGTAGCTCGTGGCTCGTTTGCACCTCCATTACTATGAAGCATGAAATGAAAATCCTAAAGCATCTACAGAATTGCACAATTCGAACCTTTTAAAACCAGGTTTGGGTAGGGAACCGGTTTCGGGCAGGTTTAGTTGTCTCGGTTTCATGCCTAAGCCTAAATGTGAAAAGGCCAACACTGAGGTAATAGAAAACTATTAGCCCAGCCCAGCCCAGCCCAGCCCAGCCCATTAGGTTGATGGCGATAATAATATCATTCATGTGTTGTTGTTACTGTAAAAGTTACAGAAAGAGCATGAGAATGGGTGCGTTTTGGGGGAGTCGAGTGATGGAAATCGTGAAGAAGCATGACTCAGGCGGTCTCGTCTGGAAGAGGATCAAGCTCACCACCACCCGCAAAGCCAACGCTAAGAAGCGTATTCACCGAGTCTGGCAGGTATTATTATTATTATTATTCATTATTCATTTCATTAGTTTGTTAGGGTTTATTAAATCCATCAGATTCGAATGCATTTGTTAATTGGAACTTACTATCATTCTGCCACTAGCAAGTTCATTCGATTAACTAACTAAGCAGTTAATAAGGAAATATATCGGTAATTTTAATATCACGCAGAATTTATATATATATATATATATATAGCAATTTAGCACTAACAATTCAGTATACATACTCTCCTGCTATTAACAAAAAATTATCCTTTTGACAGGTAGGAACTGATTAAGACTCAAAACATTAACATTAAACACTCAAAGTTGTAAATTTAGACTTAATTAATACACTGATATTGGGAATATTGGTGATATTATCATCGATATTTTGACCGATATTTCACAAAGGACCACCGAGATTGACTGCATAGTTAACTAAATGAACGAGGCCATGCTCGATAAGGTGCTCGTTTACGTTCGTTTAATGCACAACTCAAACATCTTGTGAGGTTAGATATTATGGCAGACTTGGGTTTGTAGTATTAATTCAAGCTTGAATTTTTTTAGTTATTTTAAGATAACTGAAAAGTATTTGGTCACAGGCCTTGTCAGTCTGCTGTACATTATGCATCTTTGTAGCTGTTTAGTTTTGTGTAAAGGGTTTAGCTTGAAATACAATAGTAAATGAATAAAAAAGATTGCATCTTTTGGAGGGGAATGCGCTAGAGTTCTAGCAACATGCTTCGGGAAACCAAAAACCACAATACAAACAACACTCCATCTATACATTAATTACACCTGCCTATCCACATATGCCAAGCCGTGGTGAATCAAAAACTCCACCACGGGAAGTAACAATGGGTGTCTTGCGAATGTCTTATAACAGAAGGTAAGGAAGACAACGCACTGAAAACATAAACCAGGTAATACAGCGTGACAGGGGCGTTGTTGAGTGTATACCGAATGAGGTTTTTGCCCGGAAAATATTAAAAAATAATAAAGGTTACAACTTTAGAGGGGCATACTTTGGGGAGCAAATATAGGGCGCCATACAACTCCTCCTAGTTTCACTAAAACTGGTAATTCTCATATACAGTATAATTACACAAAATTAATAAAACACTAAACAAACAAACAAGCAAAATTAATAGAAAAATTGGCACCCAAACCAAAAAACTAACCTGATCTAAGTTAATAATATCAGTTGTGACATGCAATGTTAACCAAAAAACCAAGGCCATTATATTAATGACAAACAAAATAGCAAAACACACAAAAATTGTGTCTTCACAAAGCTCTGTGGCTACCTCACAACAGGCCTTCACCAGATTTGGAAGGTGGACTGTGTGGGCTTGTCTGGTGGCATAAATTGTCATCATTAACTCCATGCAAATGGTCTTGGAATTGGGCCAGAACTGCAATAAACTGTTAAGTGTTAACAGAAACAGTGGATTCACGGGAACAGAATCAACAGAAATTTGTCCTGATCATACAAATGCCTACTCAAGTTCGTCTTTGGAAACCATCTGGTAGCAGCAGGCTCACACATAGGGAGGCCATCTTATGACCTATAACAGCAGCTGCAATAGTGCAGCATCCTCCAAAAAGTGACAGCAGAGTAAAAAACACACAATCAACACTCGTATGCCAGAAAGTAAAGCAACATCAGAAACTGGGGAAGCATCCATCATGCAAAAAACCAAGCATCAATAACCTGGACCAGGAGAAAAAATCTATCTGTGGAGCATACGGTTTCTGTGGTAGAGGAGATTGGAGAAACATATGTAATAACATGAAAAGACAAATGCTGGCAAATGAGAAAGTAGAAACACCCTAAGGCTCCTTGTTGTGGAGGCGCCATTGAGGGCGCCAACACACATCGCCAAATATCAAGGCCATCCTGGGATTTTCTTGTTTTATTTTTTTCTTTAATATCTAGTTAAACGACAACGCGCTTGTTAAATGGTGGGTTAGTTAAAGCCCACTACGTACATGGCAGTGACGTGGGGCTTTAACTAGCCTTTGCTAATTAAACCACAACACACGGCCTTAGTACCTAGAAGCCCAACTGTAAGGCCCCGAACCCGGTAGCCTTACTTTAGCGTCGGATTTACTCATAAACACAGTTCTTACAAATCAGAGTTCATTAAAACTTTCGCGGAATATAAAAACTTTCATGAAACGTTACAACAATCCAAAACTTGCCTTAATTAAACATTCTTGTCTTTCAAAATAAACGTCAATTACATTAAAACATCTTGAGTCTTCAGATGCCAGTCTCCTATTCGCCCACCATGTGCCCGCTCAAGCTAGCTGTCTCATTCTACTCACCTGCGTGCATACTAAAAGTCAGCTACGCTGAGTGAGTTCTAGTTAATCATACACTATACAATACACATAAACTTATATTCTTTCATTCATACTTTCATACTTTCTTTTGTATTAACTTACTTTCATATCTTACGTTATAAAGAGCATTACGCCCTACATTCCTCGAGTATTATTAGGGCTCGGTACCCTCCTTCCTCGAGTATTATTAGGGCTCGGTACCCTCTTTCCTCGAGTATTATTAGGGCTCGGTACCCTCTTTCCTCTAATATTAGTAGGGTTCGGTTCCCTAGTTCTCGAATATTAGTAGGGTTCGATTCCCTCTTCGTTACCATACAACCATACATCATACCTCGAGTATTATTAGGGCTCGGTACCCTCCTTCCTCGAGTATTATTAGGGCTCGGTACCCTCTTTCCTCGAATATTAGTAGGGTTCGGTTCCCTAGTTCTCGAATATTAGTAGGGTTCGATTCCCTCTTCGTTACCATACAACCATACATCATACCTCGAGTATTATTAGGGCTCGGTACCCTCCTTCCTCGAGTATTATTAGGGCTCGGTACCCTCTTTCCTCGAATATTAGTAGGGTTCGGTTCCCTAGTTCTCGAATATTAGTAGGGTTCGATTCCCTCTTCGTTACCATACAACCATCATTTCCTTCTTTTATTAACTTTATCACGTTCATACACATAAGCATACATATCATACTTACCTTATACATAGCGTTACAACCTGACAGTACATGCAATATCCGAAGATCGTTCTTGTACCATCAAGCAATCATTCATACATATCACATCATTCACATAAGGCATACACTTATCTCTTAGGATAAGCGTATTAACAAACATATCGAGTATGCACACAGCCCCGAAAACATAACACATAAATGGGGCTAGAACTCACCTGAACTCTGCTTCTTCCTCCGATAGTTGTAAATCCCTTCTTTAACTGAGCTCGGCTGACTGTATAAGTTACACGTATTAATACTCGCCTGATTTAATCTGGTGGCCTAGTATTAGCTTACTTTTACTTATCGTTTTTAATTTATTTTCTAATCGAACTTGACTTTAGGCGAAGTTAAACCTTAGGCGAAGTTAGCTTTAGGCGAAGTTAAACCTTAGGCGAACTTAGCTTTGCAGGCGAAGTTGTCATCAGGCGAACTTAGCTTTGCAGCGAAGTTCATCAGGCGAACTTAGCTTTGCAGGCGAAGTTGTCATCAGGCGAACTTAGCTTTGCAGCGAAGTTGTCATCAGGCGAACTTAGCTTTGCAGGCGAAGTTCATCAGGCGAACTTAGCTTGCAGGCGAAGTTGTCCAGCTGCAGGTACTGTTCGTCCTTAAATCCCTTAATCATCTTCGTTTCTTAACCAAATAACTCGATTTAGGTATCCACGGAATCGTCTGACCAGCGCCTACAAACCCCAACCATCAAATCGACCTAACATCGATGTTTAAAGGGTGCAATTTAGGCATATAGGTTACGGGTTCTTTTATCAATCGATTAACCCATCAAATCATATCCATTTTCAGTAAGTTTAGCTTTGTTGGATTCGTTTTTACCATACAAACACAGATCTATCATTTCTATACTAATCCAAACCTAAACGAACAAGTTCTCGATATAAACGTACCGTAAATGAGTCGAACTACGAACACGAGCTGGTCTTGTTGCTTTGGTTCGTCACGACGATCTAGCACCAACGAGCTCGGGTCCTCGCCTTTGGATCTTGGTTCGGGTTGTGTGTGTTTTGGAGTGTGTAGAGATTAGGATGGATAAATGGATGGAATGGAAAGGATTGGGGTTTAAGGGGGTATTTATACTCCCTTAAGCCCATGGACCGAAGGCCCATATTTCCTTTTGGTCCATATCTAATCCCATCTAATTATCCTACTAAGTCTTCATATTTTGCTATTATTATTATCGTTCAACTAACTCGTTTATTTCACCCGACAAAATAATATAATAAATATTACTTTAGAAATTTCGGGATGTTACACCAACCTACCTACTCACACCACTTAACTACTTTTTCAATGTCACTTCACTCACTTTAGGGCTTTCTCTAGCCTCCTCACCTCTCATTTTTCTTTTCTTTCTATTTTATAGGATAATGTTCTTTTCTTTCTATTTTATATACTGAAAGCCTATTAACCAGTACTACCATGTATCAAGTAGCTAAATGCCCTAGTTATGATACAAAATCTGAATTCTGGGAACAGATCTCTGAAAAACTAATATCCTGACAAAAAGTTTGTTTTTGATTGATCAATATGTGGATTACATCAACTTAACATAGGGTTTTGTTATACTCAATTTTGTATCTTCTTTAAAACCATGTGTGCAGTCACAAGTAAATGCATACTTGTGAAAGTTTGCGAGATGCGCCACTGCATGCTGTTTGTTCTTTATGGAGATAATTGCATTAGTTTTTTTGAACAACTTCTAGAAACCAGTGACGGTGAACTTTAGAACAGCAATAAATTATATTCTGATGTCGGCATAGGAATAGCATGTTATAAAGTTAGGCCAGTGGTTGCATGATTTAAGTGCTGTCACCACATTATGATTTATTCGTTGAGTAAACTGTTTTTATCTATTTTGGTAATTATTCTTTGAGATCTTAAGTGTTTAAAATTATTAAAAGTTGTTATCTTTTGCAGAACGAGGCTGTGTTGAGGGCATGCTCAGAGGCACCACCTTCAAAGACAAACACTGCAGCGTCCGGGGTGCAAGAAGGCGCAAAATAGTAAGAAAACTGAAGCGCTTTATTTTATATTTTTATCTGTTAAACCTCTGTATGGACTTTGGCATGCATAACATAAAGTTTCAAAAGTTTTGGTAAAAGTCAGTCAGTATGATTGGAAAAAGCTTGGTTATGGATATTATGTGTTTCCGTTACACAGCTTTGAAAGTGTTTGGTTTGGCGTATAATAGGATCCAGTTGGTTGAATAGTCAATAGTAGATCGAGGTCGTAGTCGTTTAAAAGGATGTTTGAATCATGTCCATACATTTTGAATCTTGAAATTAGATTATGAGGACCCATCTTAGATTTTGGAGGAAAGAGAATAATCACAAATCCCATTTTTCTCCTTAGATTGTTTTTCCTACCAAACCTAAGTGGGAAGATTAATAATTGTAAGTTTTTTTTTTTTTCTGTTTTTGGTAGATGATGTAAGAAGCATGCTGCATGAGGTGGGCATGTAATTGTTTTGAGTAGATGTTTCTTGATTGAATAATAATGATATTATTATTAAGAAAGATGTGGGTGCAACAAATAGTTAATGTTAAGAAAGTTGAAAACATAAGCATGTTGTTGGTTCGTAAGCAACCTTGCATTTGCAAAAAAGAAAATAAAAGCTATTAATTAATTTTATTTAAGGTGGTTGGTTTTGGAATTGGTCCCTTCATCTACCTCATATTGACTTTCAATGAATAATTATGGTATAAGTTGAATAGGTAAAAGTTGACGTTTATTAGCAAGCACTTAATAACTTTATATAAAGCCAAAAATAAATATTAGAGAAACTACAGTTTCCATGATTTATTTTCTAGTGAGTTTGACTCAAAAACAAAATCATACAAACATACGGTACTAAAACTACAGAGTTACAAAGCTTAATAAATAAAGGTAGTTAAAAGAGAGAAAATTAAAACAGTAACACATATATAACAACATATAAACATAAATACAAGGAAACCATTTACAAATTCATATAAAGTGTAAGAGAATCGAAATCTAGTAAAGTTAGGACACAAAAGTATCATCTCATAAAGAAAAATCATAACCGATCTTTACATACCTATGCCATCTTAATCTTCTGTTATCTTATCTGAAATACTTATCTGAAATACTAGCCACTTTTAACATTTCCCTAAAAATCTCATGTCGTATCCGGTCTAATCTTTTGTTGCCCAGACATTCACCTAAGCATCTTCATTTATGCTACCTCAATCATGAGCGCATGTTGTTCTTGATGACCCAATAATCTATCACATATATAATTGCAGGTCTAAGTCCAACCTCTTAAATTTTTTTATTTTATTCAGTTGGAAACCTCATGTCACACAATACCTTAGTGGCTGCTCTCGACCTACACCAACCAACCTGGTTCACTATCCATCTCCCCATCCATGTGCATAAATAGTCCTAAATACTTGAACTTATTTTCCCGCGGAACCACCTTGTCATCAATCGTTATTAGAATGTCCCCGACACCGCTTGTACCACGGAAATCACAATATAGGTACTTAATTTTCAAGCAACCATTCTTTAGTCCTTTAGCCTATAAAGCTGCTTGCCATTCTTCTAGCCTCACAATAAGACCATGTTTAATCACAACTAACACAATATCATTTGCTAAAAGACACGCGCTGCAGAAATGGCTTATGAATCAACTGTGAAAACTCAACCAAGACGACCACAAAAAGAAACAAACTCAACACATACCCCGGGTGAAATCCTACCTCCACGGGAAAGACATCGGTCTCCCCTACAGGGACCTGGACACTACTTTCAGTCTTCCAAACATATCCTTAATCATGATTATATACCTCCCTCTAAACTATTTCAAATCAGTCTACGTGACACTGTCGTAAACAATGATTTTTTGTTATTTTCTTAGTTCAAGAATGAAAAATGAAACATGTTGTAAAAGTTAATTTACTTTGGCTTAGCAAAAACAACTTCAGGACACATATATTATTGTCTCTTAAATTCAAAATAAATATTATCCATAATAATAATATCATATGTTAGAGGGCAAAGAGAGCGTGACGTGAACAACTTCAACTCCAACCTCAATAATTCATTCATCATATATTTATATCTCTTAACCAAATTCACAAGAAACTTTTGGTCGGCATTTTATACTCAAGTTTCGTTGTTTGTATGTGTTTGGTTTATAATTGCCGGCCCACCTTTTTATCACATCACAGGCCCAACTCAAAGATACGCTACGATTCTTAATTGACATCCTCTTCATCACGTAACTCCCTATTTTAGTATTTTTTTTTATTCTTAACTTGTCGTTAACAAAACATCCACTTGCTTAGGACTCACTTAATATAAAATAATAATAATAATAATAATAATAATAATTGCTATCACCACCTTGGTGGTATCAGGTATAGTCTTCATGTACGCGCTCTGAAACACGAACAGTGTCCCTGTAAGGGGAATTCAGACTCAGGTACTAGGAGTAACAGGTGTATTGACACCACTTCTACTGTAACAGACGTCTTTCGGATAAAACCAGTATATAGAAATCGCGTTATTTGGAAGTGAGAGATAAGCTAATGGGCCAAGTCAACCCTCTTTGCATGTATGAAATGTAAGTAAACTAAAACACCAAGATTTGTTTTTTAATGTAATTAAGGTCAAGCCAACACAACTAATGAATAATGCAAAGACACTTCCCCAGAATACACCTAAAAATAATAATAATATTATTATTATAATATATATGAGAAGACAGTTAACAAACTTTGGTTTCCTTAAACTTCACTTTTAACACCTAAATTTCAACCAAAAAAAGAAAGCCTCATACACTAGTACTAGAAAACTAATTAAAAAGTAGTTGATTTACAGCCACTCCTGGCTTTAATTTCTCCTAAGAGTCCAAGCAATTAGTGCTGCTCTCTTCATGACCATAACCATCAGCCTCCGTGACCCCACTTGAACCAGACGACGATGACGCGGGTACCAAATTTAAGTCGCTCGTCTTTACTTTCGGTGTAGCCAAAAATTCGTAGAAAATCGGCTTCGATTTGATACTGTTTTTCTCGTTTTCGACCACGATTGTCTCTTTCTCGTCCTCCTTGTTACCATTACTTCCTCTTTTCTTTAAAAAGATTCTACACAACACCCACTTTTCCAATCCCTAGATAACAATAATAAATTTAGTCAGCTTTATATGTTACTACCAGCCTGCCACTGGGCCATCAACCTAAGAACATTTAATTAAAAAACGTACCTGAGTTGGGGTTTTGGATTGGGGGGTAACAAGACGATACTCATGCATAATCCAATTAGTTCTGGCGCCACTAGGCGGCTTTCCTTTATAGAAAACTAAAGTTTTCTTCATCCCAACTACCTGCCTGGTCCCCGAGGCCACGATTTGCTTATCCAGTCCGGTTGCTTTCCAGTAACCGGATTGGGTGGCCCGATTGGATCGGTTCCCATTCGGGTACTTGATCTCTCGGGTGCTAAAAAAGAACCTCTCCTCCTGATGGGAATGGCCAGGTAAATCCCAGGGATCAGACTTGCAAACATCGGCCTCGGGGATTATGGAAGCAGGCAGAGGACACGAGTGGAGCTTGCGCTTCAAGTACTGAACCACAAGCTCCTCGTCTGTCGGGTGGAAGCGGAACCCGGGAGGCAGTCTCAAATTCATTTCGACGGTTTGGTATCCAAACCACGTTTTTTTAGATGGTTAGGGTGATCATTTGAATTTGATGTGTTGAATGGAAATGTGTACGTAAGAATAAAATTAAAGGGGGGGTGAGGGTTATTTATAGTAATTGGGCCGACAAGTGTGAGTGTGTGGCGTAAACAAGACTCAATCCTCTTATCACGAAACATATATATGACATAGACATAGAGGATGATATTATTTAGGTTCGGTTGTACGAAACCCATAACAAACAAAGTTAATTGTCAAATATATACGCAAAACATATAACTTGATTATAAACAGCTATATTTAAATCATTATTACCTTGTGAGAAATTATTTAAACTCGTCTTTTTCTAAAGGGTTATTTGGATGTAAAATATTTTTAATTTTCACTTGTTGGTCGGGAAATTTTCTATGAAAATGCCGCCTATGCATGTCACGTTATTAAAAAAATGTCATCTTATCAAGAAAATAAGTTGAAAATGATAGTAAACATTTCGTTGATTAAGAGCGTTCCCAACCAATAAATGAAAGTTGAAAACCCCTTTCCAAAACAATATACAAAGAGGGACTCTTATAAGTAATATTCCTTTTTATTAATGAGTTTTTACTTTTTAGAAAGTGAACTTTTATATGTTTTCGGTTTTTATTTTTGCTACCTTATGTTCTTAATTTCAAAAGAAATGAAGTCATTAGTTTGTATCATTTTTTTAATAAAAATGAAATGATTTATATTTAGTTTTTTTTAATCAGCGTTATACTTTTAACTGATTTTTTTACGGGAGCTAATAATATCTATACTTGTTTTCATTGTTTGATGAGGTTTCACAACTCAAGCGAGTTGATAAATGTTGAACAAGCTCTGACAAGTCCAACCCAAGCTCGAGCTTGAAAAAACTACTCATAAGCTAAACTCAATTTTTAGAAAAATAGCGCAAAACTAGCCAAGCTTGAGCCCGAGTCCTCATAAGTTAGACAAACCGGGTTTTATCATACACTCGGCTCGACTTGTTGCTCCTTTCACATTTGAATGTTGGCGTGTCTTCACGTTGAAGACACCTACCTATATTATATATTATACATGGTGGTGCATCGTAAATTGGATAAGTTTGTTTGGGTTAACATTTGGTACATGAATATTGTACGTGTATGTGTATGTGTGTGCATGTGCAAGAATATAGTGAAGTTGAAGATTATATTCTTACGTAATGCAAGATTACAAGATAAGGAAGGATCCAGCTATATATATATATATATATATATATATATATATATATATATATATATATATATATATATATATATATATATATATATATATATATATATATATATATATATATATATATATATATATATATATACACACGTACGGTGAAGCTTTTATGACAACCAACACCTAAAAGCATCCCATCATTTTTATTTATGGCAAAATCCCACTATGTCCATTTTACTTTGTTAAAGTTACATTTTGTTTATTAGATTAATTAATTCTCAAATGTTTACTAAAAAAATAGCCTATCAGTCTGGATTTTAATCTAAATAGAAAATGCCGGGTCAAATGCAATAGTGCATATATTGAAATGGCTCGGTTTTGAGTAAAGTTATGGCGACACATAGATAAAATAAGTACATCGGGACGTTATGCTCGGAATTTTATAAAATTATATATCTTAAAAGTTATAAAAAACCAAATAGAAGTAAAATTAATTATTAATATAATATTCAAAATAAAGTTTTGAAAAAATCCGGCCTGCTCAGCTGGATTTTTTGGCACTTGCCATTTTCTGGTTGGAATAAAATTCAGTTGGGGTGATGATTTAATCCAGGCAGGTAAACTATTTTTTGATGGACATTCTAGAGAGTTGACCAGCTAAAGCATAAAATATGACTTTAATAAAGTAAAATTGACATTTTAAGAATTTTCCCTTTATTTACTTGTTTGTTTGTTTGTCACAATAACTTAGAAGGAAAAAATTAAAATTTGAGTAGTTTTCTCATAAATTTGAAGCTCAATCCAAAACTCAGTTGGGCTTGTGGATCACTTGTTTCGGTCGTTTCTATCTAATGGGACTATCCTTTTGGGTCTTTTCATGGACCAATTGTCCGTGGTACTAATGATTTTAGTAATTTTAACTATTGAGAATCTAACTATTCATGTGTTCCTCATAAATTTTTTGACATCTTTAGACTACAATTTAACTAATAAAAAATTAACAACTATCTCCAAAATCCAAGATTTATAAGATATTAGAAGCATTAAGCGAATCACAACTCGACGAGCCACGTGATTATTTTGCGTGATTCTCGTCTTTCCCGTTATTTTCTCTTAAAAATTAATTTTGCCACTTGTGTCTTTCTCTTTTTCTCTTTGACTCTCACACTTCAAATCAATTTGTTATTTATATTTATCAAAATACTATATATACAAAGAGGGTATAACAATTAATCACATGGATGGGCTTAAATTTGAGGTGGATAACAAATAACCAGAAGAAAGAAAAGCTCAAAAGTCAAAAAGAGTCAATAGACTCATAGTCATTACTCATTAGCCAAGGAAACAAAATTTCGTGGGCCTTACAATCTATTTATTTTTCTGTTTTGGGTATTTGGGCTGAGCATCAAGGCTTATGGGCTGAAGATTGGGTCGGCAAATAAAAATAAAACACGGCAATTTGATGGCTGAGAAGAAAATTCAAGATTTGGTACGGCTTCATAGAATTAAACGTGGCAACAATTGGAATTTTTTTTTCTTTGAACTTCTTTGGCTTGTAACTTCTTTATTTTATATTTTCTTTGATATTTGTCTTGATTGATTTAGTCATCATGTCAGGCTAAATCAAGTTAAAAAATCGATCAACTTATACTTTTTCTAGTGAAGTTCTTATTTTGAAAACCCTATTCGGAATTTAATTTTTAATGCAAGGAATAAATAATAGTTTGTGTTTATCCATGGACCAAAATCATTATAGAACCATTCAGTTGAATTGAACATTCCGAATGGGGTGTCCGTGTGTGTTTGATTTGAATCGATACTCCTGTCATGCTATGCCCGCACTAAGATTCAAACCGCTTGAGCTTAAACTAGGGGATTCTCCAACTGAATGGTGCTCTTGTTGTTTGTTTATTTCTTGGTTGCAAGTGATACGATTGAATGTAGTCGAATAAACACATTAGAAGTTAAGTTTAAGGGGAGAGGGGCGCCATCAGATACCCACCATAGGGTAGGGTACCCAAATTAGGGTACACTGCCGTCGTTGAAGTTTGCCTTAATTAGGGTACCGAAAATCAGGTTGTAGTACCCGAGCACAAGTAGTCGTTGGAGATGACCGTTAGAAAAACGTGTATCCATAAATATGAAAGTTGTATTACAATGTAGGCCTTTAAGAAGTTTATGGCGAATCTAGATTCCTAATATTTGCATTAGGAACTTTATACAATACAATGTAATTAAAAACAAAATCGTGATTTTTCCTTTTATTTTTATTTTATCTATATAGCTTTACTCCTTGACACACAATTCACTTGATGTTTATAAAAGTAAACCACGGCTGTCACTTGTCATTGAATAATTTGTTTCTATGACAACATGTATGTATGTATGCATGCATGTATGCATACATGCATGTGTGTGTTATGTTTAAGAGGTCCCTGGTTCAATTCAAACATAAGTAAGAATCACTGAGAATGATTTGAGCACCACCGCCACCAAGTTGACGCCGTTAAAAAAAACATACGTGTTTTGTTCCAAAGGGGTCCAATATGGGTTAGCACATCAACTTAGAATTAAATTAGTTATTTGTTGAATGTGAACCTTTCAAATAAAGTTAAACATTTGAACTTGAACTCTTGATCATCGTAAGTTGTAACTGTGACATAATTCATGCTATTTAATGTTATCGTTATTTTATTTATCAGATAAGAACTCAATATCAGCACAAGATCTACTAGAAACATCGAATACTTTTCTTATTCTTAATAATCAAACTTATTAGTTAAGTATAAAATTTAAGTATTATACTAGAATTATCGAATACTAAATATCACATAATTCATGCTATTTAATGTTATTGTTAGTTATTTTATTTATCAGATAAGGATTCAGTATCGATACGAGATGTACTAGAAACCTCGAATACTTTTATTATTTTTAATAACCAAACTTATTATCAAATATAAAATCTAAATATTAAACCCGATAAAGGCTTATTTAAAAATATTTTAAAGCTAATTAGAACACTAAATCAAGCATAGAAGTTAGACTCGTCCTTATAAACATCTTTTTCAATACTAGTCACGACATTAAAATAAACCTCAAAAATTGAACACACCATTGTAATCGGATTAATGCACCATCACATACGAGTGCATAAAAACTCGAATCGTATACCTAATAAATTAAAAAGTAGATAAAATTTCCAACAACATTTGTGCTAATTTATGAAACTGAAAAGCAGTTAATGCTAATAATAAATGTACCAAATTTGTCATTTGTGTGTGTAATTGAACACCACAGAACACTTGGCTCCATTCATTTCATTACCTGGTAGAGGATGAGAAACCTTCCCCTTACCCCTTCTTACAGGGTATATGACAACTTGTTTCTCACATTAATCTATCCATTTATATATATATATGTTGTATTAAAATTAGAATTTTGCAAACTATTAGTTAGGTATATCTAAGATTGCAAACTTAACACTTAATATTTTTTTAAGGGATATTGGCTTTTGATAATCCAAATTATGGTCTTTTAGCCGGCAATAATCCCAAATTAAGAAATTCTCTATGCTAATCCTAACTTTCATCATATTGGCGTCCACATAGTCTTTTTCTAACGGAAACTAACCCAGCTAGTTTTGAGGCAAAATATGTCATTTCTCCAAGTTGATAGGGTAAAACAAAACTTCTGTTTATCATAACACATGCTTATTTTTCTTCTCCAACTAGGGGTGCAAACGAGCAGAGCCAAGCCCGAGCTCGATTAGGCTCGAGCTCGGCTCATTTAACTTGCACAAAGCTTGAGCTCGAGCACGGCTCGCTTCTGTCTCTATTTCTAAAGCTTAAGTTCGGCTCGTGAGTAATTTTTCTAGCTCGAGCTCAGCCCGTTTACTATTTGTTAATCAATTTTTATATATTTATGATTAATTTTATTTAATTTTAATTATGATTTTATATAATAAGTATTATTTATTGATTTTTTCATAACTCTATATATTAGTTAATAATAACTATATAAATTTTCAACCCCCCCCCCTCTCCCTCATAAACAGGTGGTGGCAGTTGCAGTGGCGGCAGTGTTGATGGTGGCGGAGACGGCGTTGCTGTGCTTTTAAGTTTAATACAATTTCATTTGTTTCCCATAACTTGAAGAAATGACATATTTTGCTCTAAAACTAACCGGGTTAGTTTCCGTTAAGAAAAGATTCAATGAAGGCTAACACGGTAAAAGTTGGAATTAACCTAGAGAATTTCTTAAGCTAGGATTAATACTGACCAATAGGCCAAAGTTTGGATTATTAAAATCTAATATCTTTTTCTTTTAAAAAATTGTGTCATTTTTCTTTATAAATGATATAAAATAACTAAAAATAAGAATATTTAAATTTTTATGAGGTCACGTGATGAGCACATTTTCTTTCGAACAAATTTAGGAACTGCAACACATATAGTGGTTATAAAAAATTGTTGGACAAAAAGGAAGAAGAGAAGACTAAGGCGGTGTTTGGTTTAATAATTAGACTAAATGTTTCAGTATAATCAATGCCCTTTGTGTGATTAAAGCCCTTGGCAACAAGTCGAGATTTATATCGTTTAATTGAACCTGTAAGGTGACACTTGATCCCGTAAGCTTAATGATACGGAGTTGATCAAAGAGCTAGCTAACTTATAGTTAGACCTACTAGAGTAGGAAAACATGGAGGAAACTCGGAAAGGGTGATGTAGAGCGCATGGGTGAAGTATAAGAGAGACCCCCCCTGCGATTATTTATGCGTCTAAGTTTTGCCACTGATCGAGCAGAAACACAAATCTAGGCTCCCAAAGCATTTTAGGCAAAAGTTAAAGCACATATCATGTTCTTAACTTCTTCCCCATATTACTTACACTCCACTTTAGAACATGATCATGCGGGAAGCATTTTAGGCAAAAGTTAACACACCAAGAGAACAAAGAATGTTGGCTTTTTTACTTTATACGACAGGTCTAACGTTGAATAACACTTTAAAAAGTTTTCATCAAATCTTCACGGTTGTAATTTTCCGCAAAAGGTACTAGTAGATCATGATGCCAATGAAACACGTTCAAAACTCATCTTTTAAAGCCAACATAAAGGTTAGATTATAGATGAGTGCAAGCCATAGGTGTTGTGAAATATAGGAGACAAGTGTCACGTGAACAAATATATCTGCAACACAACAACACGTTTAATTGATTTATTCTTCACCGAATCATGTTTTCTAATATACAAATAACTACTTTTTCATGAATATATATGTGTATTAACTTAGGCTTTATGGTACTTTTTGTTTTTGTTATCTTGAAATAATAGCATTTTATTATAACTCTTAGCATTTTAATGATATTGTTAAACACAAATAGCTTAAAAACTCTTAGCATAATCTAGGGGTGAGCAATAACCGAAACCGAAATGAACAAAAGACTGAAATAACCGTAAACCGATTAACCGAAAACCGGCTATCACATTTTTTTGCATTTTCATTTCATGTATTTCATGTGTTTATAGTTCCATTTCATGTAATTCTAAGAACAAATTTTAGCCCATGTCCCTTTTGTTTTAGGTATTAACCGAACCGAACTAAAAACCATCAAACTAACCGAATAACCCGAACCTATAACTGAAAACTGATTGGTTAATAAAATCGATTAACATATGACTTTGATTTTTGTTTCGGCTAAGATTAATAACTGAACTGAACAGAACCGAGTCATGCACACCCGTATTACCATCTACATGTATCTATGCACGAATACTAGAAAGAAGGCACCGTGCCAATGCGAGGTTTAATGACACTTGTTTAAAAAGAAGTAACAACTTTTGTTTACCTAATCATGCCTTTAAGAAATTAAAAACTTTGGATTTCTTTCACTCATGCTTTTTAATAATAGAAAACCCTCGTAACAAAAAGATCATACTTCATTCATCGTACCTTTTGTCTTACTATTTTAGGTTACCCGATAAGTCTTTATTAATAACTTTCTACGTGTTAATTGAACACCTTTAGCGACTTATCTTTTGGCATGTTACTAAATTATATTTTGTCCATGTTACTCTTAAGTGTAAAAATGAAATAAAATTTGGTATTCGAAGTTAAAATTTGATAAAGATAGAAACAGAAATGAGGTTAATTTTAAAACATGTGTAGACAAGGTTGTTGGGAGGTGTCTAGTAAGTATTTTGGAAGGTAACATGAAGACGCAAATTAGTTAAGTTAAAACAGTAATTACAAGCTACCAATGAATTAATTTATGGCACGTTACTTTACCTTAACTTGCCCCACAACAACTAGATTATTTATAACACCCCCAAGGACTACATATATATACATATAAATACACCCTTCTCATCTTCTTTAGACTTCACAACAATTCAAGATCACTCCACAAGCTACTCGTTAGGCCGAAAAATGGAACTTTTTAATATTCATCACCCTCTCGTTTTCGTTTTCGGCCTTCTTGGTAAGTATACTTGGTTTCATCATACTAAGTTGTTCAATATATAAGATTCTTACTTTATTGTATTATGGCAGGTAACATTATATCTGCTGGGGTATACTTTGCTCCATTGTAAGTGAAATTAATTATACAACCTGCGACTTTTATAATAAGTGGCTATATGATTATAAGATATATATTTTGAATTTCAGGCCAACATTTATCGAAATATGCAAGCGCAAATCCACAATGGGGTTCCAGTCGTTGCCATATGTCGTGACACTCTTCAGTGCATTGCTATGGTTGTTCTACGCCTTTATCAAAGGCGGTGACACCTTCCTCCTCATCTCCATTAACACCCTTGGTGTCGTTATCGAGTCCATTTACATCACCATCTTTCTTGTTTACGCCACACCTGACACCAAGGTAAGTTTTATAACCAATTAACTTGTAACTTGTTTTTATTAATTCTTTTTTAAAGGAATTTTTTTTTTACTTTCTTGGGACCTTAACCTTTGAGTGTTTAAAAGACTTTATCTCTGCCACCAAACCCAAGTTTTGTATATTAATTTTCATATGTTATGTGTGTGTAGAAGCAAACAATTAAGAGTCTGACCGGTGTGATGGTCCTATGCCTCGTGATTTCTCTTGGGACGTTCTTCTCGTTTCAAGGACCAACACGGGTGTTGGTAGTCGGGTGGATTTGCGTGGGTATATCCGTGTGTGTTTTCGCCGCACCTCTTACTATTGTGGTGAGCTAACCACTATAGCTAATTTCAAATGAATATTAAGTTAATCCTTGTCTATGAATATTATTAGCGACAAATCTGTTAACTTTCAGTTCGAAGTTGTTAGAACCAAAAGCGTCTGAGTTCATGCCACTGTCGTTATCGTGTTTCCTTACACTAAGCCCGACCATGTGGTTTGCTTACGGGATGTCCTTCAAAGATATATGCGTTACGGTAACTAACACATACTTGCTAGCTTTTATTTACGTGTCAACAACTTTCTTCTAACTAAATATATTATATATTGAACGTGCCTAATTTGGTGGATTAATGTTTGTAGGTGCCAAACGTACTAGGATTCTTGTTAGGAATATTCCAAATGGGACTCTATGCATATTACAAAAACCCGGAGAAAAAGCAGACCAATTGCAAGGAACACGTGATGATAAACATAAATATCTTGTCACACTCGGAGGTGCATCCGGTGGATTCAGGGCGAAGCAGCGACGAGGGTGGTGGTGGTGGAGGAGAGATGGCGGCGGCGGCGACAGTGGTGGGGGATGAAGAGAAAACATGTTGTGATGTGAATTAAGATTTAGAATTGTTTGCTTGTTTGTTTGTTTTGTTGTTGATTTTGACGTAGTGTAACTTTAGAAATCAGACCCCCAACTAAAATAAGAAAATTGGAAAATCCATCATATTTTTGTTTGCTTGTTAGTGCCTTTTCAACTAATGTAAGTGTAATAACAAACTTTTAATTCTTTAATGAAGATTTTTATTTTTTTAATTTATATTTTGATATGGGTAGAGATTAAAATAAAACTTATGTTTTTAATAATTAGCTTCATACATCGTTTCGAGATAAATTTTACATCAGTTGACTCGTATCATTCTTTCGATCAAAAGCCTAAACATTGGTTTGAAACTCGGAAAAAATAATAATGGTGTTAAGTGTTTTTTAACGGAGGACCGTTGAGACAAAAATGGTTGAAAGGCTGGACCGTTGGTAGTGATTTTTAAAGATTGAATTATTATCGGCCAATATATAAAGAATGAGATTATTTATTTCCAATTTGACTAAAATATATTAAAATATATTGAGTTGTTACAAGGTAATTATGAAAAGATCAACATATGTGCTAATAACGTTGATTAGAAAGTATCTCAATATATACCAGATAAACCAAGTATTAGTACAACTAATAAAATACTTATAATAAAATACTTATAATACAACTAATAATAATAAGCAATGCTTATATATTACTCAGCTAATTAGTAATAAATATATTTATTCCAGTTGTGTTAAAAATTAGTAACATCTAAGTGATGGTCAAAAGGGAAATTGTGAGATTAGGAAAGACAACACTTATGTATTATGTTTAGTGGCGTCAATTGTTGGCATGACTCAAACCCGACATGAAAAAAAAAAGTTTGGGATTGAGTAACATGACCCGTTTAAGTAATCATAATTAAACTTTTTTTTGTTTTTCTGTTTCCCATTTTCCGAATATAATCTTAAAATTTTCTGTCAAATTTCGTTATTTTAACAAAACCACCACACCAGCTTCCATTTTCAATAAGTTCATTAGTTTCAAATGTTTAAATACCAAAACAGATGTTGAAGTATTAAAAGAAAAATGAAATTAGTGGCTGTGACAATCACTAATTGAACCACCCTAAAATTACTGTAGCTAAGGATTCCATTTATATATAGTATAATAATAATGATTACACGCACTCATGGCTATGTAGCCTACAAAACTTGGCCAGAAAGTAAATATAAATATATTGACTAGGACTCATATACTTATTTTGTTGTTAAGAAAAACTATTAAATTGCAATATCAAATGTTGAAGTAAGTGGAAATGCATGTGGTCTGTGAGCTACATGCTAATCTCAAGTTTTCTTCTCTTTTAGTTATTTGGTGTTATTTTTATTAATTTAGTAAAATAAATATTGTTAGACTTGGTTTCGGCCCAACTGAACTCTATACACATTTACTTTCTGTCAATTATACGGTGTGCTCGGTTTTGATCCATTGCCAGTTTATCAAAAACTTAGGGTGCCACCAATAATGAAATGTATTAATGTTGAGGGAATTATAATTTGAATTTCATTCATTGTATAGTTGGTGTTATAAAAGAAAGAATTGAAATCCTTCATCAAATCATTCCCAATTCCTTTATTAGGAGTTGGAATTCGATTGTAACCGAGTTATGATGACTATATAGCCTGATGAAAGTTATGATTAAGGTTATGAGAGTTAACATAGTGAAGAAACACTAATCGACCCCGGCAGATTACGGATAATCTGGGGGTTAAATAGATGTTTCCCACGAGGGTTAGGTCCGGCAAGATGGTTATTCTTCTGATGACCTGCAAAACAGACACCGTGAGCTCGTCACTGAGAAGGGGGGGGTACCTCCTTATGACCACCCTCCAGCGTGAGAATCAGACTAGATTGCTCTTGAATATAAGTGTATATTAAGAGAAATAGCTAGAGAGAAGATGATGATACAGTTCCAAGGTGTTGGAGTATTTATAGCCGAAGGTAGGTGTCCAAGAAGGTACAGCCGGCTGTATTATATTCCTTTTCTACCAACTGTGGGCTACGCACGTGCCGTGCTGGTAGTTGGTGGGTAGGCAGCGGCTGATAGTGACATGGCCGGCTGTGTACTATTCCTTTTCCACCAACTGCAGGCTATGCATGTGCCACGACAAGGGTTGGTGAGTAGGCAGCGGCGGATAGTGACATTAAGTACTAGCGCGTGCTGCTCGTCGTACTGTTGTCAGTGAGCTGTCGCAGCTTTGGTCAGATCTTTTGTCCATACCTTGGCAGGTATAGTACAAAAGGTCCTCCAGTAGCGTACGGACTGGCTCATTTGGGCGGGAGTATCCCCGGCTTGCTCATTCCCTCTTCAGGTGACATTACTGAATTATTTGAGAGTTAGTGCCTTGTGCGTGTAGCCTTGCTGTGCGGGTAGCCTTCCCTGATGGCTAGTATCCGTAGCTGCGGGAACAAGCGGAGTACGTCACCATTGGGAGGCTTTTCCTGCGGGAACAGCTTGCGTACTGCGCGTAAGGACGTCGCGTCTCTGAGCATGGTTGGTCCTACGGATCCAGTTGGTCTTTGCGCAGACGTCCCTCTTTAAGGTGAGTCTTGCGAGTTCAACTGCGCAGACGTCTCTCTTCGAGGTGAGTCTTGCGGGTCTAACTGCGCAGACGTCCCTGTTCAAGGTGAGTCTTGCGGGTCCAACTGGGCTCTGCTGGGACCTACCTCTTCAAGTCCCCCCAGTCCAATATTCTTCTCATGAATTGTTAATAAGTGAGGTGAACTTTTGGACTTAAGCAAGGGGTTTTGAAAAGGGTTTAGTTTTAAGGTTTTCCATGGGGATTCTTCCCGCGGAAGTCCTAATGTCACGTGCAGAAATTCCCGACTTTTCTGCTTGATCTTTGAGTATGATGCGGGTAGGTCTGCAACCTCCTCGCAAGTCAGAAGCGTTGAGTTCCACTTGTGTAGATTCTCCATGAGGTTTTGGTAGTTTTAAACATAGTGATCAATTATGTTAAACAACCGATTCCATCTTGGAGCTTCAAACAATCTAGTTCTCAACGTTCCCGCTATGCGGGGATGTTATTTCCGTTTCCTCAAGCATGGCCCAGAAGATCCTTCTTGGTTTCAATTCCCTGCGGAGTGCTAAGTATGTGAAGGGTTTTGCCTTGACACTGTACCCGCACTCGTCTTATAGTTACTTTACTTCCAAGGTATTCCTGGCGTCAATTCCCTGCAGGTGCTAAGTATGTGAAGGGTTTTGCCTTAACACCGTACCCGCACCCGTCTTATAGTTACTTGGTTGCCGAGGTATTCTTGGCTTCAATTCCCTGTAGGTGCTAAGTATATGAAGGGTTTTGCCTTGACACTGTACCCGCACCTGTCTTATAGTTACTTGGTTGCCAAGGTAAGGGGGTAAAGTCCCGCTTACTTTTGAATCTTTTTGAAATTCGAAGAGTTGGTGAAAGGATAAGAACAGTCCAACTGTTGAAGGGACGTCAGCGTGGTCTGACGGTTTCTTCTGACAGTTTCAGGACGTGCATGAAGTTATGGCGACGTGACAGTATATGGTCATTCCAGGCGCTTTTTCAGGCGCGTGGGCGCGAGTTTTCGGGCGCGTGGCCGCGAAGTTTACGGCGCGCGTCCTGTCGACAGTTGTTGCCAGCTTGCATATTCCACGTGTCATAGTTTCATTGCACCTGCGCTTTTCCGTCTCTCCCGCATTAAATTCATCGCATTCATTGCGATGAGTATATAAAGGGAGGAGATGATGCATCTCAACTCACAGTTTCACTTCTTCTTCTAAGCGATTTCCGGAGAATACTCTAACTTTTGTCGAGCATTCTCCTGAAATCGTTCTTCTTTCCATCTTCCAAAACATGTCTTCCATTCGTGATCCTGAGGCTATTGCCGAGGAGTCCGAAGTATACACCGAGAATCCGATGTCCGCGTCTGATAAGGATGATAAGAGTACTGCTGGCGAGTGCCAGTGTGCTCTTTCCGTCGACCTGTACCAGTACATCGTCAAGAAGTTCATGCTCGAGCCTTTCGAACCTGAGTTTCCTGAGTCTCACCAGACGGTGTATGATGCCCCCAAGGGCAAGATAGGGGTGTATGCTGCATTCTTCGTCAATGGGAATCTGAGGTTCCCATTGACGAAGTTTGTGTACCGTGTTTTGGAGAGACACGGTGTACACCTAACGGAGGTGCACCCGATGGCGATCGCAAAGGTTCGCCATTTTGAATGGGTGTGCCATATTCTGGGCGTTGAGCCCCGCGTCGACCGCCTGATGACCTTCTACTCTTGGAGGTGCATCCAGGGCTGGTATACCTTGGTCAATCGGATCAAGGGTTTGAAGATCTGCGCTACCGAGCGCAGTCTTCGTTCTTGGAAGCGGGAGTTTTTCTATGTCTCCGCTCGCGTCGTCCCCATTGCGATGACGTTCAAGAACGGGAGGGCGCTCCCTAGCCTTCACGCCTCCAATTACCAAGAGGCGGAATGGTTCGCCAAGATCTCCCAGATCCAGACTCCGGTTTTACCGCTTTGCGGAGTCTGGGATGGTGATGCTTGGGATGAGCCGGGTATGGAAGGATGCTGTGGCAGAGGCGCCACAGATTCCCATCGTCCTCGAATACGGTTTGAACTCTATCCCTTACGGTATGCTTCATATCTTTTTGCTGATTTAGGGTTTTTCTTCTAACTGCTTTTCTGTTTATTTTCAGAGGGGAACAATTTGCAGTCGCTTCTGCAACCGCGTGAGAGCGGTGGTCCCGCTCGGCTGGGTACTCGTGCTCTCGACGAGAACGAGTTGCCCATCTTGGAGCAAACGGCGGATCGGTTTGTGGAGGTCTACCCGCCGGGCCACGAGATTCTGAGCGCCAGGCGGCCAGGTAAGGGACTCTTTAACCCTCGCCCTATCAATGCTCAAACCTCTGCTGGAATTCCTCTAATTTTGTCATCTTCTGATTAGGAATCCACAGATGGTCCTTTCTTCGTGAGGAAGAAGAAAGCTGCCGACGTGAAGGGCAAGGCGAAGGTTGCCTCCACTGCCGATCAGGGGAACCGGTCTGAGTCGGAAACCGAAAGTGAGGAGGCGGCGGGGAACCATGGTGGTGGTGAGACAACTGTCTCGGAGGTTGAAACAGCTGTCACCTTCGATCCGCCCAGTACGACGACGGTGACCGGCGTGAAGAGGCCGGCTCCATCGGGTTCGTCCCCGCCTGTCAGAACCTTCAAGCTCAAGAAAACTCGTAAGTGTAAATTAATCTTACCCGCAATTCTTTCCGCCATTGTTTTTAATATCTTGTCTTCATGCAGGCGTGGATGCTACCGCATTCCAGAGTGGAGCGGGGAGGAGCGTCTCTCGACCCATGACGGTAGGTTTGGTCAACCTACCCGAGGCGATGACCCAGGCGGCCGCGCTTGTTTCAAGTGTTGGTTCAGTTGCTCACCCGGTTGAGGCAACTGTTCCAGTTGTGACGTCATCTCCGCCGGCTGTCAGTGCCATCTTCACTGAGCCGGCGGTGATTTTTTCTGCGGGCTCCTCCGCAGCGGCGGCTACGGTTGTGAGTTCACCTCCCGTGAGTTCACCTCCGATGGTCTCTACCGCGGCGGCTTCAACCGTGCCTCCGGCACCGGTGATTACCTTGTCTCCGGCCGGTTCAGCAGGTATGTTTGGAGCTTCTAGCCAATCTCTGCCTCCTTCCCATCTGCCTGACCTCTTGGATGGATATCCCTTAGGTTCGGGTGATGGGTTCGGCGGCTACCGGCCTGTTGTCGACCCTACAGGTGCGTAGGGTTATTTTGGTCTTTTTTTTTTTTTATATCATCTTTTCCTAACTGTTTTTTGTTTTTACAGTGTCGGATTCCAATGAGGTGTATGTTCCACGGTGGAACATCCGCCGGGGAACAACCCTTCGGACGGCTATGGACTGCGTCAAGTGGGCGCGTCACGCGGCCCCAAGTGGCGCGTTGAGGGAAGCCATGTCCAGCTACCAGGAGGGTAGGCTGACAAATGAGCTTCGGATTCTCCTTGCCCGGATGCAGCCGCGCGTCGAGTTGCTTTGTCGTGAAAACGACAAGTTAAAGGCGACGCGTATCCAAGAAGTGGCTCAGGCGCGGGCCATCCGGGAGGAGAACAGGAGAGTTTCCGCTGTTGCTGCGGAGAAGGAAAAGGCCTTCAAGGCCCTCGAGGTTGAAGTTTAGGCCCGTCTCGAGGCTCGTTCCAAGGCTACTCAAGCTGTTAACGAACAGCTTAGGTTGGCTAAGGAAACTGCGCGGAACGCGACCGAGAGGGCCACCAAAGCTGAAGCTGTTGCTGAGCCTCTGCGCGCTGAGAATGAGGAGCTTAAAGCCAAACTAGAGAGGCTCCAGCAGGCTCATGATGCCTTGGCCATGGAAGACGCCAAGAAGCTCCAAGAGATCTTGGATCAAAGGGGTATGCTTGACCACACTGAGCGTAAGCTAAAGGGCGTTGAAGAGGCTGCTGCTAAGGAAGTGTTGCTTGCCAACCTTAACAAAAATGAAGCCGAACGCGCCCGTAACCAAGCTCAAGCTGCCCTCGAGGAGGCTCTGAACACCAAGGAATGGCTTCTACGAGAAGCGTTGTCGCAGGTATGCGTAGCTTCATAATATCTTTACGCTTTTCTTTGTACTTAGAAAAGGTTTTGATACTTTGTATTTTTCCTTGTTGTAGGTTGTGCATCGGATCTTCTCGAACACATCTTATGACGATGCCATGAGCGCAGCCCTCAACGCTTCCCATGAGGATGGGGAAAAGGCTGGTTTCTTGCTTGGTCTGGGGTTTGTTGAGAAGGGCATCCCGCCTTCCAACTTCCCTCTTTATGACGTGGACACTGAAGCTGCCTATGACCAAGCAGTGAACCAGTATGCTGCCTTCCCGCATCCGGTGATGGAGAAGGTGAACGAAATTGCTGCTGCTGATGATGGGCTTACCATTCTCAAGACTTTCCTTAAACCGCCACAGCCAACTGATGGTGCGGGTATAAGTGGGTTTGGAGGGAGTGGTCCTGAAGTTTGAACCTTGAGATCCCTTCCCACCGTTAGGATAGATTTATATTTCTGTAGGCGGGTAGATACCCGGCCATTCTTGTAATGTTTGAATTTTTTATGAAATATAAATGTTTGTGCGGGTAAGACCGCCAATTTCACTGGATGACTTGCTTTATAAACGTTATATGACTTGGTCATGCATATTATAGCTTAATTTGGCACTTGTTTTGCCGCATAAACAATATATGATTCGCTCGTGCATACTTTAGTTTAACTTAGCAATTTTCCAAGTGTTTTGAATAAGTTAACCGTTAGACGCGCGGTTGTCAATAGGTTAGTGTTCAGTTTCCTCTATCATGATTGTGCGGGTAGGACCGTCACTTTCATTTAGTGGGATGACCAATCTTCACCTATAACTGACCTGCGTGAAGGTTTGCCGTTTTTTGTGTTTATGCGGGTTTTGCCGCCATCCACACGCAACGACTTCCCCACTTATTTATGCGGTGAATACCGGCATATCAGTGTTTTGAATAAGTTAAATCTTTCGACGCGCGGTTGTCAATAGATTAATGTTCAGTTTCCTCTATCATGATTGTGCGGGTAGGACCGTCACTTTCATTTAGTGGGATGACCAAACTTTACCTATAACTGACCTGCGTGAAGGTTGTCCTTATTTCTTAGAAATTTTTTCCGTTTTTTGTGTTTACGCGGGTTTTGCCGCCGTCCACACGCAACGCCTTTCACACTTATTTATGCGGTGAATACCGGCATATCATTGTGGAAAGTTCATAAGTATAAATGTAAGACCATCAGCGTCAATATGGTAAGGAGAATCATTTCCATTAGAAGTGGCTCTGGGCCTTTTCTTTACAAGTTTGGAATTGATCTACATGCAACCTGTGTAATTGAACTCCCTTCCATGTTCTTGGGATGGGGGTGTCATCGAGCCTTTCGAGCCAATATTCACCTGGTTCGGAATCTCGTTGTTTACGCAGTATGTAGTCTCCAACATTGAAGCTGCAGTTTCATTCGTGTTTTCCCCAACTGGGGTTCTACACGCATTAGCCTGCTCAGCATTCATTACGCCACGAGGTGTGTGAGTTTCCCATCTCTGACAAATGCTTCGACGATGTCCTTCAAGTCTAAGCATTCATCGGTGGTGTGGCCTCTTGTCCTGTGGAAGTCACAGAATTTGTTTTGATCAGCGTTTGGACGCTGTCGGATAATTGGAGCCTCTGGCCATGGGAGCCTCTCGGTGGCGAATATCTCGGTGACGCTTTTGGTGAGTGGCGTCCATCTGGAGTTCCGGTTCGACGACTGCATGTTATCCTTTCCGCCTAACCGAGGGCGAGAGCTGGATGAGGTGTCAAAGTTTACCCTTGACTGCCAAATGCCTAGCTTCCTCTTTTTGTTAAGTCGGGCGGTGAGGACGTTGTTTTCTCTTGTTTTCTGGGTGTAGAGGTTTGTGCTCTGGGGAAGATCTCTACCCAGTTGCTTTTCCGTTTCCGCGAAGCGTTTAGCTGCTGTCATGATGGTATCCCACGTGGATGGCATGCCGTCTTTACCCGTTAAGGTGCGGATGAGCTCTGGGTCCTTCGCGACCTGGATGAAAGCAGCGCGAACAAGATCTTCGCTAATAGTGCCCAGACTTAGCTTCTTTGAATTGAAGCGCGTGATGAAGTCTAGTAAAGACTCATCTTTCTCTCGGATGCAGTTGAGGATCGTCCATTGCTCTTCGGTATACTTTCTTTGTTGACTGAAGTGTTGGCTGAACTTCTGCTGGAAGTCCGCCCAATCGTAGATGTGGTGGACCGGTAGACGGTCAAACCACGCTCTGGCTGCTCCAACCAGCGTCATCTGGAACATATAACACCACGTGGGTTCCGTCCAGTTGCTGACGGTTGCCCCCGCTATGAATCTGTTCAAATGATCGTCTGGGTCGGATATACCATCATAAGTGCCGATGTTGGACATCTGTTTGGCACTTCTTGGGGCGATTGCTTCCGCAATGTCCCTAGCAAACTTGGACGTTCCCGCATTTGCAGCAGTTGGTCTAAAGGTTTTGGAGAAGTCACGTGAGTTTCCCCCCGCGTTCCTTGGTTTGAAGGTTTCTGTAACATCCTAAAATTTTAATGATGAATAAAGGAAGTTATGTTTAGTGATTTCGCGTAATTAATTAATATCGGGTAAGGAGCGGGTCTTGGACTTGGATTAATTGAGATGGGTTAAATGAGAATGGGATTTCAGGGATATAAATACCCCCAAAATCCCAAAATATCTTCATTTTTACCATACTCTCTAACACTTCCAAAACACCACACACCACACTTCGCCGGCCGGACCAAGGGAAGAACCGGGCAGATCCAAGAGAGAGAGAGAGCGATTAGTGTGTTAACAAGTTAAACGAGATCCTAACAAGCTCAAAAAGGTATGATTCTTGATCTTTGAAGTTTAAAGATCCGAGCTTTTAGTGTATAAACGACCGAAAATGGTCGGGAAGCGTAGTGGGTGATGTTGAACCGTAACAAGGGTGTTAAAATCGCTCGAAATGTTGGACAGAAACCGAAACTGCGGTTATCTAGGCAACTTCGCCTTCATCTGGGCAACTTCGCCTTCATCTGGGCAACTTCGCCTTCAAAGCGATGAACTTCGCCTGCAAGCCAAGTTCGCCTGATAAACTTCGCCTGCAAGCTAAGTTCGCTTGATGGCAACTTCGCCTAAAGCTAAGTTCGCCTGATGGCAACTTCGCCTAAAGCTAAGTTCGCCTGATGACAACTTCGCCTAGAGCTAAGTTCGCCTGAGGCTTAACTTCGGCTAAAGCTAAGTTCGCCTAAGGTTTAACTTCGCCTAAAGCCAAGTTCGATTAGAAAATAAATTAAAAACCTAATGAAAAATGTGTTAAGACAGTTAATAGAAATAAAATTTTTCCAAGCTGACCTGGCAGCTCGACCCCAGCCAAGGGCTCTGCCCCTTGGACCCTGCTAGGGGCTGCCGCCCCTGGACCCCGCTGCCAGGGGCGCTGCCCCCGGACCCCCGTTCGTTGTGGGTCATATAAAGATAGAAATACATTATGAAAAGTGATAGTTAATTGATACGTATACTTGTTATACAGTCAGCCGTGCACAACTGAAGAAAGGGATTACGATTAACGGTGAACGTAACCGTGTTTAGGTGAGTTTCTAGCCCCATTTATGTGTTATGTTTTCGGGGCTGTGTGCATACTCGATATGTTTGTTAATACGCTTATCATAAGAGATAAGTGTATGCCTTATGTGAATAATGTGATATGTATGAATGATGGCTTGACGGTACGTGAACGATCTTCGGATATTGCACGTACTGTCAGGTTGTAACGCTAAGTATAAGGTAAGTATGATATGTATGCTTATGTGTATGAATGTGATAAAGTTAATAAAAGAATGAAAGGATGGTTGTATGGTTACGAAGAGGGTACCGGGCCCTAATAATACTCGAGGTATGATGTATGGTTTTATGGTAACGAAGAGGGAATCGAACCCTACTAATATTCGAGAACTAGGGAACCGAACCCTACTAATATTCGAGGAAAGAGGGTACCGAGCCCTAATAATACTCGAGGTATGATGTATGGTTGTATGGTAACGAAGAGGGAATCGAACCCTACTAATATTCGAGAACTAGGGAACCGAACCCTACTAATATTCGAGGAAAGAGGGAAACCGAGCCCTAATAATACTCGTGGAAAGAGGGTACCGAGCCCTAATAATACTCGAGGAAGGAGGGTACCGAGCCCTAATATTACTCGAGGAAGGAGGGTACCGAGCCCTAATAATACTCGAGGAAGGAGGGTACCGAGCCCTAATAATACTCGAGGAATGTAGGGCGTGATGCTCTTTATAACGTAAGATATGAAGATAAGTTAATACAAAAGAAAGAATGAAAGTATGAAAGTATGAAAGTATGAATGAAAGAATATAAGTTTATGTGTATTGTATAGTGTATGGTTAACTAGAACTCACTCAGCGTAGCTGACTTTTAGTATGCACGCAGGTGAGTAGGATGAGGCAACTCGCTTGAGGAGACACGTGGCATTGAACAAGAGCCTGGCATCTGAAGACTTATGATGTTTTAATTTTAATGTTTTAATGTGAAAGACAAAGGATGTTTTGAGACAAGTTATGAAATATTGTAATGTTTTATGAAAGTTTTATATTCCGCGTAAATGTTTTAAATTAACTCTGATATTTAGAACTGTGTTTATGAGTAAATCCAACACGAAAGTAGGGCTACCGGTAACAGGGCCTTACAGTTTCTTCGAAATTCCTTCTCGGTTGGAAGTCCGTTTCCTTACGCTTCCCTTTCGCCCTATGGCGAGGGTTTGCGTCGGTGTCGGATTCCTCCCGATCATCGTCCGAGTACTCGCACTCACTGCTCATGTTGAGCTGTTGTCGAGTGCTTCCAAATTCGTCAGCCTGTTGGATGGAACGTAAGCGTTCGTCCAACTCAGCTTGGAATTCCTTCTGACGTGCTTCCGCCCACGCTTTAACTTGATCAAGTGTTTGGTGGGGGAGCCTCGTCCGTTGTCTTTCCACCTGGGTATCAATGAATCTCAGGGGATGATTGTTCACTGCACTTGCCCCGTCTTGGGTAACCGGGGTAGTGTTCGTAAAATTTACTGCACTTGCCCCGGCTTGAGTAACCGGGGTAGTGTTCGTAAAATTTGTGTAGTCGTCGGTGTTCCTCCCAGTAGCTGGGGTTGTGATTACCGGGGTTTCTTGGTCACTCGCTGGCCTCGGGACCGGAGTAACGTTAACCATCTTCCAGAAGTTTTGAAAAAACTGAAAAGAATAAGTTCTAGCTTTTATGCACGGATGACGCCAATGAAGAAACACTAATCGACTCCGGCAGATTACGGATAATCTGGGGGGTTAAATAGATGTTTCCCACGAGGGTTAGGTCCGGCAAGATGGTTATTCTTCTGATGACCTGCAAAACAGACACCGTGAGCTCGTCACTGAGAAGGGGGGGGGGTACCTCCTTGTGACCACCCTCCGGCGTGAGAATCAGACTAGATTGCTCTTGAATATAAGTGTATATTAAGAGAAATAGCTAGAGAGAAGATGATGATACCGTTCCAAGGTGTTGGAGTATTTATAGCCGAAGGTAGGTGTCCAAGAAGGTACAGCCGGCTGTATTATATTCCTTTTCTACCAACTGTGGGCTACGCACGTGCCTTGCTGGTGGTTGGTGGGTAGGTAGCGGCTGATAGTGACATGGCCGGCTGTGTACTATTCCTTTTCCACCAACTGCAGGCTATGCACGTGCCACGACAAGGGTTGGTGAGTAGGCAGCAGCTGATAGTGACATTAAGTACTAGAGCGTGCTGCTCGTCGTATTGTTGTCAGTGAGCTGTCGCAGCTTTGGTCAGATCTTTTGTCCATACCTTGGCAGGTATAGTACAAAAGGTCTTCCAGTAGCGTACGAACTGGCTCATTTGACCGGGACTTGAATTGAATAAAAAAGATTTACCTTTATGGCATTCATTTAGACCACAAGTGCCATTAATAATAATAATAATAATAATAATAATATTATTATTATTATAATTATCTTAAGGAGTAAGTCTTTCCAATAATAAAAATAAAAATTGGGGTCATATAAAGGAATGAAGGCGGAGTTAAAAACGAAGGCCTAATTGGATTTGTGTATTTCCGAGTTGGATATCAGATCAGGTACGCTAATAATTCAATCTCCCTCCCAATCTGAATCTGAATTATTAGATTAGATTAGATTGAAAGCACGTATGAATGAAATCTTGTTAGTTTTGTCAAATAAATAATAACCTAAAACCCTTGTTCGTATATGTATCTGCTTGCTTGCTAGTTATTATGTATGTATGTATGTATTGATTATTAAAATCTTCATAACTTAGGGTGTGAATTTTGACTCTTGAAATATCTGCAGAAAGAAAAGGATTCTGAGTGATGGTGAGAATAAGCCTCCCCCCAACCCAACATCACAAGCTCGCCTTGAGAAATTCATTGTTATGAATGCGCAAATATATAGTTACATTATATACATATAAACATAAAACGAGCTCATTTAAATTATATTTATATAGTTTATTTTTTATTGAAAAATAATAATAAATCATTTACAAACCTGTTTATAGAAAAATGAGATGGAAATTAGAATGAAGTCATTTAAATCCCTAGGAATGAATTCAACCAAATCTCATAATTCCAATTTCTAAAAATATCATATATATATAAATTCTAAAACCCCATTCAATCAATATATATATATATATATATATATGTTGCACAAGAAAAAGGAAAATCAACAATAAAATTCATCCCTCTTCTCAATCTGTCATCAAAATATACAATACCACTGCAGCATAAAAGTTGCTTTCAACTTTCACATCTCACCCGAAAAACGCCTTCAATTTTCCAACACTACCCGGACTGTCTTCGTTTTTCGACCCACATTTTCGCTTCTGCAACAGCCCTCTCTCGTTCAAGCATCTTTACCGTTTCTTTAGGCGAATCCGACCCTTCCAAATCCCATCTGCTACATCCCCCTTCATCGTTCTTCGACACCCGCCAGTTTTTCGGTCTCATCGTATTATGAGCCGGAGCTGTCGTGGGGTCATACCCCTGGTTTGCTAGATATGACAATGCAGTCACCACGTCAGCAATCAGAGGCCGTGCTGCAGCCTGTTCTTGAATGCACATGGATGCCACTGCAAGCGCTTGGTACAGCCCCCGCATCGGGTACCGACCTTCTAGCCGCGGGTCCACCAATGATGTGAACTTCCTTCTGTCGTTAAACAGAGGTCGCGCCTGAAATCACATAAACATTCATAAAAAATAAAAAACAAAAAACATGCTAATGTCTTAAAGAAACATAATTTTTAATTACCCATGTCACAAGATTCTGTTGTCCGTGCGGTTGAGTGCTATCTATCGCTTTTCTACCAGTAATAAGCTCTAAAAACACAACACCAAAACTATAGACGTCGGACTTGACCGTTAGTTGACCAGTCATTGCATACTCAGGAGCACAGTAACCGTATGTACCCATGACCCGTGTGGAGACATGCGATTTGTCTCCAGTGGGGCCCAGTTTCGCGAGCCCAAAGTCAGACAACTTTGGTTGAAACCCCTCGTCCAGTAAAATGTTTGATGATTTGAAGTCTCGGTAAATGACAGGCGGGTTAGCTTTGTCATGAAGAAACTCTAACCCTTTGGCTGCACCCGCCGCTATCTTCATTCTCGTGTTCCAATCTAACGGTTCTCTGTCAGGTGGAATATCTGCAAACAGTGTATTAAGTGTCAACCTGTAAAGTGTAAACTGCATGAACTCGCAATGAAATTTACACTTTCTCTATCTTTTAGAATATATAATTTAGACTAGGCGCAAAGTAGAAACCGGCTTACAACTTATTACTGATTTTAGCATTGAGCCATATGCTAAATGATTTACTTGTAACTGCTGATGTGGCACTGGTTGAAGCCATACCAGACGTCAAATATGTACAAAAAAAGGTAGGGGCGTGCGTGGTGAGGTTGGGTGCAGTTTTGGGCTAAAACCAAACCAAAAACTGAAACTTTGGTTTTTGGATTTTTGAAACCGTTTGGTTTCTGTTTTTTCAGTTTCGGTTTTTGTTTTGGTTTTGGTTTTTGCCATTTGAAATTTTATGCCGAAAAAAAAGAGCAAAAATAATGAATTTAGGCATAAATAATTTTGTTGATTATTAACTGACTATTATACATTTGGCAAAAAAATATTTGAGTTACATATTTATTATTCTTGTAAATTACTTAATATAAAAAATAAAAAACTAGAAATTCGGTTCGGTTTTTTTCGGTTTTTATTACATGCAAAACCAAACTCAACCATAAGTTCGATTTTTACAAAAACATAAAACCAAACCGTCGGTTCTTGTTTCGGATCGGTTTTTTTGGTTTTTCCGGTTCCGGATCGGTTTTTTGGGTTTCTTGCACACCCCTAAAAAAAGGTAGTCATGTGGAACTAATAATAATAAAACTATATACAATATAAAAAAAATTATCTTTTTTGTAAAACCTTTAGTTAAGAATAATTGCTAGATGCCACATGGAATATACTATACATTATTACGAGTCACACATGAGATTCTACAATCAGTATAACTTGGTTGCTAAACTGGTAATAATAAAGTGTAAGTCGGTTTCTATTTAAGCATAATTTCAAGTTGGTTAATATAATCAGAAAAAAGAAAGCACAAAACTTGTTACCATGAAGGTGATCTTCCAACGAACCCAAGGCCATAAACTCATAGACAAGAAGTCTTTGGTCACCATCCGCACAATAACCAATCAAATTCACCAAGTTCGGATGATGCAAAAGGCTGAGCATAAGAACTTCAACCAGAAATTCCCGGTTACCTTGAAGCCCATTTCTATCCAATTGCTTAACCGCTACAACCTATACATTAGCTAAACATATATAAAATTCACACTGATCACATCTTTAAAAGACTCATAAAAAGCACAATAACTTACCTGGCCGCTACTCTGGAGACGCCCTCTATATACACAACCGAAACCACCCTCCCCTAAGAAGCAATCAGACCGAAAATTATTCGTCGCAGCCGCAAGTTCCTGAAACGTGAACGTTTGCGCCGTGATTTGACCATCTGGCAGCCCGAGCCCCTGCCCCGGCTCGGATGACTCCCTCCTTAAGCTAACATTCGCATTATTTCTAGATTTCATTCTATCAACTCCTGCCATAACAAATCACATATCAGTCCCTTGGTAAAATATCGGTACCGACAATACCGGCGATGCTGACTAATATTTGACCGATATATCAGTGTTTTTAAGTCTTAATTATCAATTTTTAGTGTTAATGGTAGGAACTCGAGTATACTGAATTATTAGTGTTATATATATTAATCTTACAATTTGCAATCTCCCTTAAGATATCTCAAAATTGATTACAGGGTTTTACACGATATTAAAATAACCGATAATCCCAGATATTTTTCCTATAGCAACTCACTGTAACAACTAACAGCCAATAATGATAATCATAATTTCAAAAGTAACATCACAATCATTCAGTTATAATACTTCTAAATCATGGGTCCAGATTCAAAATTCAGAAACAAATCTATATACATAAACAGATCAGATCAGATCGGCTGAAATAAAATAAAAATACCAGAAGATAATCTAGAGATATTGGAAGTGGGAGCAGAAGGATGAAGCTGATGGTGATCAGAGGAGACTTTTTGATGATTAAATTTCTCTTCTTCTTTAGAATCAAAGCAAGGGAAACAACCCATGGATCAAAGACGGATACGGATAATAATATAAGAGAAGATGGTGATGGAGGAATTGATGAAAGATTGGATAGATTCGATGAAGAAGAACAGGGTACGAAGGTTAAGGTAGGGACAAATCAAGAGATAAAAAAGATTGATTTGTTTAGGACTAAAACTGATAGATAGATAGATAAGATAGATAGATACATGTTGGATAGATAGAAAGCGTGTGTTTGTGTTTACAGCTTACAAAGAAAGCCGGCTTTGTTGGTCTTTTTCTACCTTTTTTAAGTCTTTTTATTTTGTTTATAAGCCTTTCATATTCACTAGTGAAGAAAAAAAAACCTTAAATAATAAAAAGCCTTTTATTTTATAAGTCTCTCCCAAGTCCCTGACTGAAGCACCGTCTCGTCGTTTGAAGCATTGTTTCGAAGTAAATTTTGCATCAAACGGCTCGTGTTATCTTTCCGATCAAAAGCCTTAAAACTTCAGTTTGAAATTTTAGAAAAGGTTAACGAGGTTAAGCTTTTTTTAACGGGGGCCAAATGAGAAAAAATAGGGCGAAATGTGGGACTGATGGCGAGAATTTTTTAAGGTATGACTATTATCGAACAACTGAAAAAATGTGAGATTATTTCAACATTGTGAATTTCTATAAATTGTAATAAGCAAATTGAGATTGTTAAAATTAATTTCCCTAAATAATATAATCTTTTATTTTAAAGAGATAATATTGAGTTATTGTTTTTTATAATAATGCTTTTGTAATTTTCTGCTTTAAGTGTGATCCACGATATCGTGTGAACGTTTTGCTATTTTTCTCTTTCATATTAAATTATTAGTTTGTTACGAAAAATTGCTTTATGTGGTACTCTTAGTTGTCAACATAAAACTCGTTTGAAAAAACGTGTCATGGTACACCTTTAGCTCGTATGAATTATAAATGGTTGTTCAAGATGAAATACAAAACATATAAGTTACCCAAAAGTGGACTTAACGCAGAAACCCTGTAAACATAATTTTAGGCTCAAACCTACCTATGTCAAAAAAGCTCATTAAGGTTAGTTGCCCACTTTTTATGAAAGAGTCTATATCGTCTTCTCTAATGAAATCCACTTGGAAAATCAATAACTTTCACATCAAAGGGTTTTGTGGAGCTTCTCCTCTGGGTAACTTTTTAATGATAAATCTTCATTATGACTAAAAGCCCTAAAATATAGTTTATAATTCGGAAAAAACTTAACTCCGTTAATTTTTTTTAACAGGGGTCAAATGAAAACAATTAATGTAAAAGATTAATTGGTAGTAGCTATTTTTAGAAGTTAGATTATTATTAGTCAATTATAAATAGATGAGATTATTAAAATCCAATTTTGTCATTAAAATTCATGATTGTTACCCTTTGGTATAAGATTAGTTTTTATCAAACCATTTATTATCTATAAAAAGTATTCCTATTAATTAATGATTATTATTTGTTATCTATAAAAAATATTCCTACAAATTAATGGCTTTGGTTATTTATATAAACAATTTAATACCATATAGGGATTATTAATAGATGGATACATTGTTCGTTTCTAATTTGAATATTTATGATCATTAATTTTTATAACAAAGACCATATAAAGAGTTAGTCGAAAAAATTGTGTAATTTAAAAGTAAAGTCAGGGCCACTCATATAGAATGATGGAGACATGTTGTAATGTAGCCTATCATGCACATTTGTAATTAAATTAAATTCAGAACCAAGATGTGTAATCCAAATTGGGAGTATTCGAGTCCTCCTTTATCTTTCATTTCTTAGTATTTTGTATCTTGTAATGATAACTATTAGGGGTGTGTTTGGTATATGATAATGAAATAAGCGATAGAATAAAATTGATAAATTAATAAAAAAGATTGCTATTATTTTCTTATGTTGTTTGATAATCATTTAAGAATTGAATGTATCATTACTTGTTTGATAGACAAGAAGAGACGAATGAATTAAATAAAATTGGTGGTCACTATCGTTGGTGGTGGTGGTTGTGGAGTTTTTTACATAACTAATACCGTTTAAGAAATTCTTTTCACAACTAAGCATAGGTTTGAAAAATTTTCAAAATTAATGCAATCTCCATTAGTAATGGCAACTTGAAGAAACCCTATAAGGCTAGTCAGGGAATGTAAGACTTACTTTATTGGGAATGCATAAGTTGTCATTACCAATGACAACTTCTGACAGGTTGCCATTACTAATGGCAACTTCTGTCATGTTTTTGTCAAGTTGCCATTACTAATGGCAACTTCTGATATCACTTTTTTACTTTAATTCACGGGTGTTTTTGTTTGGAGTCATACTCAATAAAGTTGAAACTAATGTCATATGAATGCATTTGTACCAATAAAGTAGGTAAGGTGTGTGGTTGGGGGGGGGGACCAATTTTCTAAATGCAATGTGAGCATGGTTATTGACTATGCTCAACGAAGTGAATTTTGAGTTACTCGAGTTAATTGAAAAGTACTGATTTTCATGTTTGTTTATAGTTTTGACTTAAATAAAATAAAATAAAAACAAAGCAAGTTTCAAAATTAATTCTCATTAACACCTTTTAAAAATAATGGTCTCCCCTCAATCTACTTATATTATATTAGAAGGTTAAAAATTACATGCATGCATCTTTAGCTACTGACATTCATCTTATTTATTGTTCCAAACAAACACCCGTGAATTAAAGCAAAGAAGTGATATCAGAAGTTGCCATTGGTAACGGCAACCTGTCAGAAGTTGCCATGGGTAATGACAACTTTTCAGAAGTTGCCATTAGTAATGGCAACTTGACAAAAACATGGCAGAAGTTGCCATTAGTAATGACAACCTGTCAGAAGTTGCCATTGGTAATGACAACTTATGCATTCCCAATAAAGTAAGTCTTATATTCCCTGACTAACCCTATATGGTTTCTTCAAGTTGCCATTACTAACAGAGATTGCATTAATTTTGAAAATTTTTCAAACCCATGCTTAGTTGTGAAAAGAATTTCTTAAACGGTATTAGTTATGTAAAAAACTCGTGGTTGTGGCGATAGTGGTGAGTGGTTGGCGGTGGCGATGGGTGTTGTCGGTCATGGTGGTGGTTGTGGTTGTGGGTTGTAATGGTGGTGGGCTGTTGTCAGTGATGATGGGTGCCGGTGGTGGTGGGCTGCTGTCGGTGATGATGGGTGGTGGTGGTGGTCACGATGCTGGTGATGGTGGGTGGCGATGAACGGTGATGGTGGTTGGTAGTGGCAGGTGGCATGGTGGGCGGCGGTGGTGGTTGGTAGTAGTCGCGGTGGTGAGGGCGATGTTGGTGGCGGTCTGTGGTGGTTGGCGACGGTGGTAGGTGGTGGTGGTGGCGGTGACGGGGGTGGTGGTCTACGTTGGAATGAACAAGGTAATAGATGAGTCAATTTCAATAACCAACCAAACATACTTTTGTTCATTACTTTACAATAGTCTATTCAATTCCGTCACTCACTTCTGCACACAAAACACTACATTGGTATGTTTCTTGCAAGTTTTCTATAAATGATATTGTCTACCTTCCAAAAAAATGCTACATTATAATGAATTCGTTTCGAAACCGATATTGTCTACCTTCCAAAAAAATGCTACATTATACAGTGAGATGCCCCAATGAATTCGTTTCGAAACCAAAATGCATTGCAATATTTTGTGGCTTATAATATAGCTCTAGTGAGTAACTAAACTATTATGTAAGATATCCTTTAAAGAACAAGTCCCATGACAAGTTACAAAGGCTACGTTTATGTGGCCACTTTTTAACTTTAACTTGTTAAAAATTTATTCCTTGTAAAGATCTTGCAAATTAAAAAAATACATACAAAAAACTTAAATAAAACATAAACGTACAAACACAAAGATTTATAAGGGTTAAGTTACATATTAGCCAATCCAAATTACTTCAACATCTTAGTATGAATCAAGTTTAATTACTTATCATGGAATTGTGCATATTAAAAAAACTTAAACCATCGACTTTTCTCTTATTAAACAAATCTAAATAGCTATTTTTAAACAAACCAATTTCATCTAAACACAAAATATATATAATCAACCCAAAACATGCATGCAAAAGGAGGGGTGGTGGAACAAACAATATTGAGATACCCTCCATAATATTAGGGTATAATCAACCCCTTCCTCCTCCCATTTTTCTTCATCAATGGAGAGACACAATGCCAAATCCGGCAGCTTCATCGGCCGACACCGCTGGCGATCCAACCTCGAAAGCCCCCGCTCATCCTTCTCCAACCGCGCACCCAATAAATCCTCGGTCCTCCCCGAACCACATCTTTCCGAATCCAGCGACGACCAAAACGACCCCATTAAGCCATTACCCAACGTCGATCATGACCAAATATTCGCCGAGCTTGATGCTTTTACCGAACAAGTTTCAAAAACCGACGAAAAAACCACCCCGCCTGACCTCCCGGACGTCATGGAAACCTTCTCACTGATCATTAAATCCAAGACAAGAAAACCATCTCCTCACGAGGACATGTTTTTATTTGACTCTGTCCAGCGGTTATCAAAACTGAAAACCGCTTTAGCAGAGTTTTCCGACACGTCATCACATGACAAAGTTGGAAAACTTGTGCATAGAGTCATGGCTTTCATGGGAGAAGAACTTCGCGTTCTTCTTGTGGATTCAAATGCTTCATCCGAACCGAAACTGAAAGTCATTTCTTCGAAGCATTTTTCCTTCAAAACCGAGCGTTGTCCGTTACCCGAACCGAGCAAAGAACAAGATTATCCCGGCTTCACAGAGGAAAACATCAACAAAATGAACAAACTCGTCAACACCATGATATCATCAGGCTACAAAAACGAGTGCTCAAACGTTTACAGCATCGCGAGAGGCAACGCCTTGTACGAGCAACTCAGACGGCTCGATTTCGAAAAGCTGAATGCCGAAGAAGTCCAGAAGCTAAACTGGGACTGGCTCGAAGCAGACATCTCACGATGGATCCGAATCATCAAGCATTTTTCGCATTTTCTAATTCCGGCCGAACGAAAGCTAGGCGAAGCCGTTTTCGCTCACCACTTGTCGGTTTTCAGAGGCGTATCCGTAAGCCTTATTCGCAGCCTTGTAACCTCGCTGCTTGATTACGCAGCGACGGTCGCAATGATGAAGCGTTCAGCCGAGAGATTATTCAAGTTCCTTGATATGTATGAGTCGCTTCAAGGTCTTAAAGAAGCAATGAAGGATTCAAGCGCGAGTGAAACCAAAGACGAACAGCCGTACAACGATTTGAACGTGGAATATCATCAGTAGCCGAACGAATAGGCGAGCGGGTCGTAAACATGTTCTGTGACCTCGAGAAATCAATCCGGCAGGACGCTGCGAAGACACCCGTACCCGGAGGAGCCGTGCATCCGCTCACACGTTACGTGTTAAACTACTTAAAATATGCATGTGACTATGGGAACACATTAGACCAAATCTTTCAACAAAACTCGAAAGTTAACCAGCCGACGAGTTCTTCATCTTCGTTTGAGGACGTGGACATGGAGAAGACGCCGCTGGCGGCGCAAATAGCGTCGGTTATGAGCCTTCTAGACGGGAACCTAGCGGTTAAGTCGACATTGTACAAAGACCCATCGTTACGTGACATATTCCTAATGAACAATGGAAGGTACATTTTACAAAAGGTGAAAGGATCAAATGAGATTAAGAAACTCATGGGGGATAATTGGTGTCGGCGGCGGTCGTCGGAGGTTCTGCAATACCATAAGAGCTACCAAAGGGAAACATGGGGAAGGCTATTGCAATGCATCACACAAGAAGGGATACAAGTAAATGGCAAAGTGAATAAAAAGGTGTTGAAAGAGAAGTTTAAAAACTTTAACACAATGTTTGACGAGATACACAAGACACAAAGCCCTTGGGTGGTGAGTGAGGAGCAGTTGCAGTCGGAGCTCAGGGCGTCGATATCCGCAGTGGTGATTCCGGCTTATAGGTCGTTTGTAGGGAGATATAAGCAGCATTTTGTGGCAGGGAAAAATATGGACAAGTATATAAAGTATCAACCTGAAGATATTGAGGCATTGTGAAGAGGTAGGTCCCAGCAGAGCCCAGTTGAACCCGCAAGACTCACCTCAAAGAGGGACGTCTGCGCAGTTGGACCCGTAAGACTCACCTTCAAGAAGGACGTCTGCGCAAAGACTAAACTCGCAACTCACCTTGAAGAGGGACGTCTGCGCAAAAACCAACTGGATCCGCAGGACCCACCATGCTCAGAGACGTGACGTCCTTACGCGCAGTACGCAAGCTGTTCCCGCAGGAAAAGCCTCCCAATGGTCGACGTACTCCGCCTGTTCCCGCAGCAACGGATACTAGCCATCAGGGAAGGCTACCCGCGCAGCAAGGCTACATGCACAAGGCACTAACTCTTAAATAATTCAGTAATGTCACCTGAAGAAGGAGTGAGCAAGCCGGGAATACTCCCGCACAAAGCCGGGAAAACTCCCGCCCAAATGAGCCAGTCCGTACGCTACTGGAGGACCTTTTGTACTGTACATGCCAAGGTATAGTACAAAAGATCTGACCAAAGCAGTGACAGCTCGCTGACAACAGTACGACGAGCAATACGCTCTACTACTTTATGTCACTATCAGCCGCTGCCTACTCACCAACCCCTGTCGGGGCACGTCCATAGCCTGCAGTTGGTGGAAAAGGAACAGTACACAGCCGGCCTGGTCACTATCAGCCGCTGCCTACCCACCAACCATCAGCATGGCACGTGCGTAGCCCACAGTTGGTAGAACAGGAATACTATTCAGGTGGCTGTACCTGCTTGGAAACCTACCTTCGGCTATAAATACTCCAACACCTTGGAACGGTATCATTATCTTATATCTCCATATATTGTCTGATATCTGCTTTAGACATTTCTCTTAATATACACTTATATTCAAGAGCAATCTAGTCTGATTCTCACGCCGGAGGGTGGTCACAAGGAGGTACCCCCCCCCTTCTCAGTGACGAGCTCACAGTGTCTGTTTTGCAGGTCATCGGAAGAATAACCATCTTGCCGGATACAACCCTCGTGGAAAACATCTACTTAACCCCCAGATTATCCGTAATCTGCCCGGGGTCGATTAGTGTTTCTTCATTAGCGTCATCCGTGCATAAAAGCTAGAACTTATTCTTTCAGTTTTTTCAAACTTCTGGAAAGATGGTTAACGTTACTCCGGTCCCAAGGCCAGCGAGTGACCAAGAAACCCCGGTAACCACAACCCCTGCTACTGGGAGGAACACCGGCGAATACACAAATTTTACGAACACTACCCCGGTTACTCAAGCCGGGGCAAGTGCAGTAAATTTTACGAACACTACCCCGGTTACCCAAGCTGGGGCAAGTGCAGTAAACAATCATCCCCTGGGATTCATTAATACCCAGGTGGAAAGACAACGGACGAGGCTCCCCCGCCAAACACTTGATCAAGTTAAAGCGTGGGCGGAAGCACTACAAAGGGAATTCCAAGCTGAGTTGGATGAACGCTTACGTTCACTCCAACAGGCTGACGGATTCGGTAGTCGACAACAGCTCAACATGAGCAATGAGTGCGAGTACTGGGATGATCAGGAGGAATTCGACAGCGACGCAAACCCTCGCCATAGGGCGAAAGGGAAGCGTAAGGTAACGGACTTCCAACCGAGAAGGAATTTTGGAGAAACTTTCAAACCAAAAAACGCGGGTAGAAACCCACGTGACTTCTCCAAAGCCTTTAGACCAACTGTTGCAAATGCGGGAACGTCCAAGTTTGCAAGGGACATTGCGGAAGCAATCGCCCCGAAGAGTGCCAAGCAGATGCCCAACATCGGCACTTTTGATGGTATATCCGACCCAGACGATCATTTGAACAGATTCATAGCGGGGGCAACCGTCAGCAACTGGACGGAACCCACGTGGTGTTATATGTTCCAGATGACGTTGGTTGGAGCGGCTAGAGCGTGGTTTGACCGTCTACCGGTCCACCACATCTACGATTGGGCAGACTTCCAACAGAAGTTCAGCCAACACTTCAGTCAACAAAGAAAGTACACTGAAGAGCAATGGACGATCCTCAACTGCATCCGAGAGGAAGATGAATCTTTGCTAGACTTCATCACTCGCTTCAACTCAAAGAAGCTGAGTCTGGGCGCTATTAGCGAAAATCTTGTTCGCGCTGCTTTCATCCAGGGCGCGAAAGATCCAGAGCTCATCCGCACTTTAACGGGTAAAGACGGCATGCCATCCACATGGGATGCCATCATGACAGCAGCTAAACGCTTCGCGGAAACGGAAAAGCAACTGGGTAGAGATCTTCCCCAAAGCACAAACCTCTACACCCAGAAAACAAGAGAAAAGAACGTCCTTACCGCCCGACTAAACAAAAAGAGGAAGCTAGGTATTTGGCGGTCAAGGGTAAACTTCGACACCTCATCCGGCTCGCACCCTCGGTTAGGCGGAAAGGACAACATGCAGTCGTCGAACCGGAACTCCAGATGGACGCCACTCACCAAAAGCGTCACCGAGATATTTGCCACTGAAAGGCTCCCATGGCCAAAGGCTCCAATTATCCGACAGCGTCCAAACGCTGATCAAAGCAAATTCTGTGACTTCCACAGGACAAAAGGCCACACCACCGACGAATGCATAGACTTGAAGGATATCATCGAGACATTCGTCAGAGAAGGAGAACTCGCACACCTCGTGGCGTAAAGGATGCTGAGCAGGCCAACGCGTGTAGAACCCCAGTTGGGAAAAACACGAAACTGCAGCTTCAATGTTGGAGACTACATACTGCGTAAACAACGAGATTCCGAACCAAGTGCATATCGGCTCGAAAGGCTCGATGACACTCCCATCCCAAGAACATGGAAGGGAGCTCAATTACACAGGTTGCATGTAGATCAATTCCAAACTTGTAAAGAAAAGGCCCAGAGCCACTTCTAATGGAAATGATTCTCCTTATCACATTGACGCTGATGGTCGTACATTTATACTTATGAACTTTCCACACTGATGTGCCGGTATTCACCGCATAAATAAGTGGAGACGTCGTTGCGTGTGGAAAGCGGCAAAACCCGCATAAACACAAAAAACGGCAAAAATTTCAAACAGATGACAACCTTCACGCAGGTCAGTTATAGGTAAAGTTTGGTCATCCCACTAAATGAAAGTGCCGGTCCTATCCGCATAATCATGATAGAGGAAACTGAACGTTAACCTATTGAAAACCGCGCGTCGAACGGTTAACTTATTCAAAACACTGATATGCCGGTTTTCACCGCATAAATAAGTGGAGACGTCGTTGCGTGTGGACGGCGGCAAAACCCGCATAAACACAAAAAACGGCAAACCTTCACGCAGGTCAGTTATAGGTAAAGTTTGGCTATCCCACTAAATGAAAGTGCCGGTCCTATCCACACAATCATGATAGAGGAAACTGAACTTTAACCTATTGACAGCCGCGCGTCGAACGGTTAACTTATTCAATACTGATGCCGGTATTCACCGCATAAATAAGTGGAGACGTCGTTGCGTGTGGACTGTGACATCTGCCCTGATCCGACCCGACCCAGGTACCCGTTTCTCTGATCCGATCTCTTTCTTTTATGATTTAATATTTATTTATACTTATATTTTACTTTTAATAATAATAATATATTTTCCTTCCCGCCTCTTCCTCTCTTTCTTTCCGCCGTCCCGTCCCTCTCCTTCTCTCTTTCCGCCTTCTTTTCCCTCTTGTCGCCGTCCCGCCCTTACGCCTTGTTTCCCTCTTTTTCTTCTAACTCTTTGCTTGTCCTTTGTTCCTTCCCGCCTAAGGTTGTCTGCGCAGCTCTACGCGCCAGACCCCTTACAAGGAATCCTGCGTGAAGACCACCTGTTTCAGCGATACGCGAGATGAACTCTTCTCGCTGCACGCTAAGAATTGTAATTCCTCTCGCAGCACGCTAAGAACGGTAGTTCTTCCCGCGACGCGCTAAGGGTTTGTAATTCTTCTCGCAGCGCGCTAAGAACGGGAGTTCTTCCCGCGACGCGCTAAGGATTTGTAGTTCTTCTCGCAGCGCGCTAAGAATCGTAGTTCATCCCTCGACGCGCGAAGAATTATAGTTCTTCCCGCGGCGCGCTAGGAATTTTAGTTCCTCCCGCGGCGCGCTAAGAAATGTGACTCTTTCCGCGGCGCGCTTAGAAATGGTAGTTCTTTCCGCGACGCGTTAAGGTTAGTTCTGTCTGCCTTCGCGCTCGCGCTCTCTTGACCTTCTGTGTCTGCCTTCGCGCCTTAGCCTTCTCGCGCTGAATCCTTCGAGTTTTCTTCTGTTTAAATCTAGCCGTTTGCTTTTGTGTTGTCTTATCTTTTGAGCTGTTGACCTAATCTGCTTTATGTCTGAAAAGTTACTTTCGGCGCAGCATGCGCACCAACCCCATTGGTTGACAGATAAAGTGACTGACATAATCTTTTGAGATCTGCTTTTGCCATGCTTGACCTGTACCTTTATCTACCCGCCCATGCTTTTTTACTGTTCCCTGACAGCTTTATCTTGCCTCTGCAGCTGCCATATCTTTCCATATCTTTTGCTTTTGGAATCTTTTGCTTTTTAAGATTCTTTCCCCTTTTCTAGGGATTATGTCTCCTAGGGTTTTCCTATAAATAATAGTATTATTTTCCTAACACTACACACACAAAACACTTAATCTCTCCTGTCCTCCTCCTTGCTCTCTCTGCCGTCTTCCTCTCTGCCTCCGTCTTCCTCCCTGTTCTGCCCTGTTTTCCGGTAATATATATTATATATAATAACTTACTTATTAATTATGCTAACTTATAATCAAGACTTAAAACCAATCATTAAAACAATAATCTTATTTATAGGTTAACTTGTGCTTGTTTAAAGTTGGTTCTTGCTTCATCTTACACCGCATCGTTTATCATGTGAGTAATCTCGTACCTAATCCCTTTTTGCTTTTAATGTTTTGGGATGTTCATGTGTTCATACAAACTTAGAGTCTTAAACTTGTTTATGAACTTTAGTCGCGCAGTATCCCATGTGTTGAGGACGTAGACTTGGCTGTTTATTTGTATGTGTGGATCATTAACCGTCTTGTCGGTCTATTCCGCAGTTTTCATGGTACCATTAGATGAACACGGGAGAACTATCGTTTATGATTTTCTCTTTTGTTTACACATGCACAGTTAGTCTTGTTTGTGAGCTCAATTGTGAGCACTGGCAGTCTTATGAATCTTAGAGTTGGTCCCGATCAGATTACACCCTTGTTGAAAACCAGACATACACATGTTGCGCGCAGATTTTATTGTTATCTATGCATTGTATTAAACTTGATTTCTCACCAACACGCAAGTGTTTGACGTTTATTTTAACACATGTTCAGGTTTGCAGTAGCTGTTTTGGAGCTTGTGGACACCTAGGAAGTTTTTTTTTTATTTTGGACCTAGATTAAAATGTATCAAGACAAGTTATTGCTGTTTTATTATTATGATTTATAATATATTGATTTATGATGATTTATGTTATCTTATGTCTACTTTGCGCGTGCGCGAATGAACGTATTTATTAAATATTGACACCCAATAGTGTCACGAGTAATGAAACAATATGTGGCGCCCCGATGTATAATCCGCCTTTGGTCGGGGTGTTACAGATTGGTATCAGAGCTCGTTGACTTTAGGATAGGCGGTTAGACGTAACGGCCTAGAATACCTAAGAGTCCCTTCTCGCGCATGAGAGAAATCTCATGTTTGCACGCTTATTGTTAATTACTCGTTATTTATGAATATGCTCGCGCTTGCGCAGTATATGATTTTATGTTTTATTTCGCGATATTTCGATTTTTGTTAAATTTCGATTTTTATTGATTTTACTTACATATTCGTTTGTTGGGTTTGAAAATCCGAAAAGTCATGGTGATACATGAATAGTTGATTTTCAATTTCCATTTACGATTATGTTCTGAGGTTGGAGACTTGAAAAGTCATGGTGATACATGAATTGTCAACCTCCAATACTCATTTTCTTGTATATTTTATATTGAAGATTGAAAAGTCATGGTGATACATGAATCGTCAATCTCCAATACTCGTTTGCTCGTATATTTTAAATTGGGAATTCGGAAAGTCATGGTGATACATGAATTGTCGATTCTTGATTCGAATTTGCTACCTTTATTAAGTCTGCATTTAGGGTCATTTATTTTACTTTAACTTTTGACAGTAACTGACTCTGCGAAACCAAGCTTTATAAAGTTATACTTTGCGATAAAACCAAGATATTAACTAAAATTAAAATTTTTATAGAATGCCTCCGCTATCTCGCCGATTTCAGAGAAGAGAAGCCTCGCGCATGCGTAGACAGCAACGTTCCCAGGAAATGGCCGCCGCGATAGCCCAAGCCTTGAGCCAAAACAATACCAACACCTCTGGTTACAACATTAAGTCCTTTAACGCGGGTAACCCTCCAAAGTTCACAGGTCTTGAAGGAGCCACCGTGATGCTCCAATGGCTTGAGAAAATAGAAAACACTTTCCTCCATACCCAATGCCCCTCAGACAGACGAACCCTATATGCTTCCAGTGTCCTGGAATCCAGAGCGCTTACATGGTGGAATGGAGTAGCTCATGCGCGTGGCACAGAGGCTGCTTCTAGCATGACATGGGAGGAATTCAAGGAAATTCTTACGCGAGAATTCTGCCCTCCCAACGAAGTGAAGCGCCTGGAGGAAGAATTCTGGAACTTGAAGCAATACAGTGGCGAAGCGCGCGAGTACGCGACGCGCTTCCACGAGCTAAGCTTACTGGTCCCTCACCTTGTTACCCCTTCACGCCGAGCAATCGAGAAATTCCTTGGGGGTCTCCCCATGGAAATTCAAGATTCTGTATGGGCCAGAAACCCAGTTACCCTCTCTGACGCCATCGAGTTGGCCGCTGTGCTCAGCGACAACCATGTCAGAGCAGGAACCCTGTTCCTGCGGGGAACTGAGAAGACCAAACTCACCAAGACTGCCCCTGAACCAACAGAAACCAAACCAGAACCCTCAAACCGTAACAACCTCAAGCGCAGGCGCAAGGCCTATGCGCTTACCAACCCGCCCATTGTCCAGCAACCCATTTATCAACCCCCAGTTTACGCGCCTAACCCTCTGTCCGCTTACCCAACACCTCCTGTAGTCCACAACTATGCCTTAACCAATCCCGCACTCCCTGCCCCGCCAACTAAGAAACCTTACACAGGAAATCAACCCTTTTGCCCAACCTGTAGATTTCACCACCCAACCCAAACCCCGTGTCGACTTTGTACCCGATGTGGCCGCGCTGGTCACCTTGCAGAAAACTGTAGAGTCCTTCCCGCCAATCCAATTGCGCCAACACCACCAGTCTACCCGCAGAACCCACAACCAACCTACCAAAACCCACGACCCAGATCGTGCTTTAACTGCGGTGATCCCAGTCATTTCCGGAACGCGTGCCCGAGACTACAAGTTCAGATTACACAAGCGAATCCGGTGAACCAGATTTCAAACCAAGTGACGCGTGGACGAGCTTTTAACATAACCGCGCACCAAGCGCAAGCGAATAATGACGTAGTTAATGGTACATTTTTGCTTAACGGATTTTATGCTTCTGTACTTTTTGATACTGGCGCCGATCGAAGTTTTATCTCTCGCGCCTTCGAGCAGAAGCTTGCGCGACCGCGCAACGATTTAAAAGAGAATTTTTCAGTTGAATTGGCTAATGGCGAAACTATTTTAATAAACTCAGTGATTAAAGATTGTACGCTTAACCTTAACGAAAACGATTTTCTAATCGACCTCATCCCTATGCCTCTTGGAAGCTTTGATGTTATCATTGGTATGGACTGGCTCTCGAAGAATCGCGCCGAAGTTATTTGCGCCAAGAAGTTGATTCGCATTCCTCGAGAAAATGGTGATCTTCATATCTACGGCGAAAAACCCTCCCGCGGTCTTAAGCTTATGTCTTGCGCCGAAGCCCAAAGACTCATGCGGAAGAAGTGTATTGCATTTCTAGCCCATGTGGTTAAACCTGCTGAAGAAAAGAAGCTTCGCGATATCCCCGTCGTGCGTGATTTCCCTGAAGTTTTTCCTGATGATCTTCCTGGTATCCCTCCCGCTCGTGAAGTCGAGTTTCGTGTTGATCTTGTCCCTGGTGCTTCCCCCGTAGCTAAATCTCCTTACCGTCTTGCACCCGCTGAGATGCAAGAATTGGCCAGCCAACTTCAAGAGTTGACTGCTAAAGGATTCATTCGCCCTAGCTCTTCGCCCTGGGGTGCTCCGGTGTTGTTCGTTAAAAAGAAAGATGGATCGTTCCGCATGTGTATTGATTACCGCGAGTTGAACAAACTCACCATTAAAAACCGGTATCCCTTACCGCGTATTGACGACCTCTTTGATCAACTCCAAGGTGCCTCCTGTTTCTCGAAGATCGATCTCCGCTCTGGCTATCACCAGTTGCGCATCCGCGATGAAGATGTTCCGAAGACTGCTTTTCGAACTCGTTATGGCCATTTTGAATTCTTGGTCATGTCCTTCGGTCTAACCAACGCACCCGCCGTTTTCATGGATCTAATGAATCGGGTGTGTAGGCCTTTCTTGGACCGTTTCGTGATTGTGTTTATCGATGATGTTCTGGTGTATTCTAAGACCAAGGCCGAGCATGAGCAACATCTCCGATTGGTATTGCAAAAGCTTCGAACCGAGCAACTCTATGCTAAGCTTTCCAAGTGTGAATTCTGGTCTGATGAAGTACAGTTTCTTGGTCATGTTGTCAACAAGATGGGTATTCATGTCGACCCATCCAAGATTGAAGCAATCAAGAACTGGATTACGCCATCCTCTCCTTCTGAGATCCGTTCCTTTCTGGGCTTAGCTGGTTATTACCGGCGTTTCATTTCGAACTTCTCAAAGATCGCTTTGCCTTTAACAGCTCTAACGCACAAAGGTAAACCGTATATTTGGGGCTCGAAGCAAGAAGAAGCCTTTCTAACGCTCAAGCGTTTGTTGTGTGAAGCTCCTGTTCTTGCGCTACCTGAGGGTAATGATGATTTTGTCGTGTACTGCGATGCCTCCAACCAAGGTCTCGGTTGTGTTCTTATGCAACGAGGCAAGGTTATCGCTTACGCATCAAGGCAACTTAAGGTTCATGAAAAGAATTATACAACTCACGATCTCGAACTTGGTGCAGTTGTTTTTGCCTTGAAAATCTGGAGACACTACCTTTATGGCACTAAGTGTATCCTCTACACTGACCATAAAAGCCTTCAGCATATCTTTGATCAGAAGGAACTTAACATGAGGCAACGCCGATGGAACGAACTCATCAGCGATTACGATTGTGAGATCCGGTATCATCCTGGTAAGGCTAATGTGGTAGCCGATGCGCTCAGCCGAAAACCCTGCCAACTTAACTGTATCTTGCCGCGCACCCAGCTTCACTTTGCGCCGATTCAAAGCAACCTTGAATCGCGTATTCGTGACGCGCAGCGCGCATCCATCAGTAATGGTAACCTTCGCGCCGAATTAGCGTGTGGCGCGGAAGCACTCTTTGTCCCTAATCTGAGTGAAATTCTCTGCTATCTCAATCGCATCTGGATTCCCTTTGATGAGAATCTTCGCGCTGATATCTGAGTGAAGCGCACAAATCTCGATATTCTATTCATCCCGGCGCTGATAAGATGTACAAGGATTTGCGCATTACTTATTGGTGGCCCGGTATGAAAAAGGATATTGCTGTGTTCGTAGCTAAATGTCTGACTTGTTCTAAAGTGAAAGCTGAACACCAACGCCCATCTGGTTTGCTCGAACAACCAGAAATTCCTACGTGGAAATGGGAATGTGTAGCGATGGACTTCATTACCAAGTTACCTTTGACAGCAAGCAAACATGATAGCATTTGGGTAATAGTGGATCGTTTGACTAAGTCTGCTCACTTCCTGCCCATTCGTGAAAACTACCGTGTTGAGCATCTCGCGCAGCTTTATGTCAAGGAAATTGTCTGCCGCCATGGTACTCCTTTGAGCATCATATCCGATCGCGATGGCCGTTTTATATCTCGCTTTTGGAAATCTCTCCAATCTGCGCTAGGAACTCGCTTGGACATGAGTACGGCATATCATCCTCAGACTGACGGTCAGTCTGAGCGAACTATTCAAACTCTTGAGGATATGCTCCGATCTTGTGTTCTTGATTTTGGAGGTAATTGGGATTCGCACCTACCTTTGATCGAGTTCTCTTATAATAACAGCTATCATTCCAGTATTGGTATGGCCCCATTTGAAGCACTTTACGGTCGTAAGTGCCGCTCCCCGATTTGTTGGAGCGAGGTGGGAGAAGCTCAAATCACAGGACCCGAACTTGTTCAAGAGACAACCGATAAAATCGCCAAGATCCGTGATCATCTGCTGACTGCCAGAAGCCGACAGAAGAGTTACGCAGATCGTAGACGGAAGCCTCTCGAATTTCAAGTTGGTGATCTTGTTCTCCTCAAAGTGTCGCCCTGGAAGGGTGTTGTCCGCTTTGGGAAGAAGGGAAGCTTGCTCCTCGTTATGTTGGTCCATTCAAGATTCTCGCGCGTGTGGGAAAAGTTGCCTACAGACTTGACCTGCCGCCCGCGCTCAGTAATGTGCATCCAACGTTCCATGTATCCAATCTCAAGAAGTGTTTAGCCGACGAGAACCTTCACATTCCACTTGATGAAGTTCAAGTTGATGAATCTATGCATTTCGTTGAGAAGCCTGTTGAGATTATGGATCGCGAGGTTAAGCAAACCAAGCGCAGTCGTATCCCTATCGTGAAAGTTCGCTGGGAATCCAAGCGCGGAGCCGAGTTTACATGGGAAAGGGAAGATCAAATGAAGATCAAGTACCCGCACCTGTTCTCTGCGCAACCTACTTCGAGATAAATTTCGGGACGAAATTTCTTAAAGTAGGGGAGACTGTGACATCTGCCCTGATCCGACCCGACCCAGGTACCCGTTTCTCTGATCCGATCTCTTTCTTTTATGATTTAATATTTATTTATACTTATATTTTACTTTTAATAATAATAATATATTTTCCTTCCCGCCTCTTCCTCTCTTTCTTTCCGCCGTCCCGTCCCTCTCCTTCTCTCTTTCCGCCTTCTTTTCCCTCTTGTCGCCGTCCCGCCCTTACGCCTTGTTTCCCTCTTTTTCTTCTAAATCTTTGCTTGTCCTTTGTTCCTTCCCGCCTAAGGTTGTCTGCGCAGCTCTACGCGCCAGACCCCTTACAAGGAATCCTGCGTGAAGACCACCTGTTTCAGCGATACGCGAGATGAACTCTTCTCGCTGCACGCTAAGAATTGTAATTCCTCTCGCAGCGCGCTAAGAACGGTAGTTCTTCCCGCGACGCGCTAAGGGTTTGTAATTCTTCTCGCAGCGCGCTAAGAACGGGAGTTCTTCCCGCGACGCGCTAAGGATTTGTAGTTCTTCTCGCAGCGCGCTAAGAATCGTAGTTCATCCCTCGACGCGCGAAGAATTATAGTTCTTCCCGCGGCGCGCTAGGAATTTTAGTTCCTCCCGCGGCGCGCTAAGAAATGTGACTCTTTCCGCGGCGCGCTTAGAAATGGTAGTTCTTTCCGCGACGCGTTAAGGTTAGTTCTGTCTGCCTTCGCGCTCGCGCTCTCTTGACCTTCTGTGTCTGCCTTCGCGCCTTAGCCTTCTCGCGCTGAATCCTTCGAGTTTTCTTCTGTTTAAATCTAGCCGTTTGCTTTTGTGTTGTCTTATCTTTTGAGCTGTTGACCTAATCTGCTTTATGTCTGAAAAGTTACTTTCGGCGCAGCATGCGCACCAACCCCATTGGTTGACAGATAAAGTGACTGACATAATCTTTTGAGATCTGCTTTTGCCATGCTTGACCTGTACCTTTATCTACCCGCCCATGCTTTTTTACTGTTCCCTGACAGCTTTATCTTGCCTCTGCAGCTGCCATATCTTTCCATATCTTTTGCTTTTGGAATCTTTTGCTTTTTAAGATTCTTTCCCCTTTTCTAGGGATTATGTCTCCTAGGGTTTTCCTATAAATAATAGTATTATTTTCCTAACACTACACACACAAAACACTTAATCTCTCCTGTCCTCCTCCTTGCTCTCTCTGCCGTCTTCCTCTCTGCCTCCGTCTTCCTCCCTGTTCTGCCCTGTTTTCCGGTAATATATATTATATATAATAACTTACTTATTAATTATGCTAACTTATAATCAAGACTTAAAACCAATCATTAAAACAATAATCTTATTTATAGGTTAACTTGTGCTTGTTTAAAGTTGGTTCTTGCTTCATCTTACACCGCATCGTTTATCATGTGAGTAATCTCGTACCTAATCCCTTTTTGCTTTTAATGTTTTGGGATGTTCATGTGTTCATACAAACTTAGAGTCTTAAACTTGTTTATGAACTTTAGTCGCGCAGTATCCCATGTGTTGAGGACGTAGACTTGGCTGTTTATTTGTATGTGTGGATCATTAACCGTCTTGTCGGTCTATTCCGCAGTTTTCATGGTACCATTAGATGAACACGGGAGAACTATCGTTTATGATTTTCTCTTTTGTTTACACATGCACAGTTAGTCTTGTTTGTGAGCTCAATTGTGAGCACTGGCAGTCTTATGAATCTTAGAGTTGGTCCCGATCAGATTACACCCTTGTTGAAAACCAGACATACACATGTTGCGCGCAGATTTTATTGTTATCTATGCATTGTATTAAACTTGATTTCTCACCAACACGCAAGTGTTTGACGTTTATTTTAACACATGTTCAGGTTTGCAGTAGCTGTTTTGGAGCTTGTGGACACCTAGGAAGTTTTTTTTTATTTTGGACCTAGATTAAAATGTATCAAGACAAGTTATTGCTGTTTTATTATTATGATTTATAATATATTGATTTATGATGATTTATGTTATCTTATGTCTACTTTGCGCGTGCGCGAATGAACGTATTTATTAAATATTGACACCCAATAGTGTCACGAGTAATGAAACAATATGTGGCGCCCCGATGTATAATCCGCCTTTGGTCGGGGTGTTACATGGACGGCGGCAAAACCCGCATAAACACAAAAAACGGCAAACCTTCACACATGTCAGTTATAGGTAAAGTTTGGTCATCCCACTAAATGAAAGTGCCGGTCCTATCCGCACAATCATGATAGAGGAAACTAAACATTAACCTATTGACAACCGCGCGTCGAAAGGTTTAACTTATTCAAAACACTGATATGCCGGTATTCACCGCATAAATAAGTGTGAAAAGAAGTCGTTGCGTGTGGAAGGCGGCAAAACCCGCATAAACACAAAACGGCAAAAATTTCTAAGAGATGAGGAAAACCTTCACGCAGGTCAGATGTAGGTAAAGTTTAGCCATCCTACTAAGTAAAAGTGACGGTTTTACCCGCACAATCACGAAAGAGGAAGAAAAACTTTAACCTATTATCCGCCACGTTGAAAGGTTAACTTATCCAAAATACTCAAGAAATTGCTAAGTTAAACCAAAATATGCGTGAAACAAAACATATAAGGTTTACAACGCAAGGCATTAACAAATGATTTATATTCCATCAACATTCAAGTATTACAAGAATATAAATCTATACAAAAAAAAAAATCTATCCTAAAGGTGGGAAGGGATCTCAAGGTTCAAGCTTCAGGACCACTCCCTCCAAACCCACTCGTACCCGCACCATCAGTTGGCTGTGGCGGTTCAAGGAAAGTCTTGAGGATAGTTAGCCCATTGTCAGCGGCAGCAACTTCGTTCACCTTCTCCACCACTGGATGCGGGAAGGCAGCATACTGGTTCACTGCTTGGTCATAAGCAGCTTCGGCATCTACATCGTACAGAGGGAAGTTGGAAGGCGGAATGCCTTGTTCAACAAACCCTAGACCAAGCAGGAAGCCAGCCTTTTCCCCATCCTCATGAGAAGCGTTGAGGGCTGCGCTCATAGCATCGTCATATGATGTGTCCGTGAAGACCCGATGCACAACCTACAAAACAAAAATACCAACTATCAAAACCTTTTCTAAGTATAAAGAAAAGCGTAAAGACGTTATGAAGCTAAGCTTACCTGCGACAACGCTTCTCGTAGAAGCCATTCCTTGGTAACCAGAGCCTCCTGGAGGGCAGCTTGAGCTTGGTTACGGGCGCGTTCGGCTTCACTTTTGTTAAGGTTGGCAAGCAACACTTCCTTAGCAGCAGCCTCTTCAACGCCCTTTAGCTTACGCTCAGTATGGTCAAGCATACCCCTCTGGTCCAAGATCTCTTGAAGCTTCTTGGCGTCTTCCATGGCCAAGGCGTCATGAGCCTGCTGGAGCCTCTATAGTTTGGCTTTGAGCTCCTCATACTGGAGGACCTTTTGTACTGTACCTGCCAAGGTATAGTACAAAAGATCTGACCAAAGCAGTGACAGCTCGCTGACAACAGTACGACGAGCAGCACACTCTACTACTTTATGTCACTATCAGCCGCTGCCTACTCACCAACCCCTGTCGGGGCACGTCCATAGCTTGCAGTTGGTGGAAAAGGAACACTACACAGCCGGCCTGGTCACTATCAGCCGCTGCTTACCCACCAACCATCAGCATGACACGTGCGTAGCCCACAGTTGGTAGAACAGGAATACTATTCAGCCGGCTGTACCTGCTTGGAAACCTACCTTCGGCTATAAATACTCCAACACCTTGGAACGGTATCATTATCTTATATCTCCATATATTGTCTGATATCTGCTCTAGACATTTCTCTTAATATACACTTATATTCAAGAGCAATCTAGTCTGATTCTCACGCCGGAGGGTGGTCACAAGGAGGTACCCCCCCCTTCTCAGTGACGAGCTCACGGTGTCTGTTTTGCAGGTCATCGGAAGAATAACCATCTTGCCGGATACAACCCTCGTGGGAAACATCTACTTAACCCCCAGATTATCCGTAATCTGCCCGGGGTCGATTAGTGTCTCTTCACATTGATTGAGACAGTGTTTGAAGGGAACCCTTCTCCTTCATTGTCTAGGAAGAGATTCTAAAAGCTAAACCATTAATGTGTTTGGCTCTACATTGTATTTTAAAGTTAATGTGTTTATGTTGTATGTCTTCAAGTTGTTATTTAATAACAACACAAAGATTCATAATTTGATTTGTCTTAAAATTGGTTTTGCTTGATCACATTAAAATCCCAATTAATTTGGCCAAGTGATGGATTCCAAATCATTTCTAAAGAAAAATCTATTTTATAGAAGTGAAATTGAGTTAGTAACACTATAAAAAGTCCATATAAAACCAACTCACTTTCGCTAAAACGTGTAATGTATTCTTTCAATTTGTATCCAAAAATATATGTGGGCTTATAAATGTTTATTTATGATTTGAATTAGGGTTTATGCTGATTAATAGACCTGATGGAACTATGAGAGATATGGATTTGTGGAAGCCCGTGGGCTTAAGCTTGTGGTTTACATCTAAATATCTGATCGTCGACTCCATCATTCAAAAAAGAAGGGTTCTATCGCTCAATATCAAGGGGTCTATCTACATGATCTTCTAATTATATTCTCTCTCACCGTCTTGCTCGTATCAAGTTTGTTCTCTCCTGGTCAGTCTTGGATTTGAGTATTTAGGGTTCTATCACATTGATGTTCCAATTGTTTGTATGAGTGTATTCGAGATACTTTCTTTCATCAATTCGTTATTGTTTCCTCTGTTGAGATTCGGATCATACGCTAGGTTTTGAGTCTGTATTTTGTGTTCTTGAGAGTTTTGTTATTAGATCGTTGAGATGATGATCTAGATTATTAGTTTGTATTTGGTTCGGATTATATATGTTTTTGGCTTCATATCAAAAATATTTGATAAAATTATAGTTTTCTGACAAAAGAACATAACAAAAATGGAAAGTCATAATCGTTTCAGTTAAACAATTACGTACAACCTTCAATTCTTTTATCATATTAAAGACAAAATTTATATAGAAGAACAAAAGGTGAGGATTCGGGAAGAGAACACACAATTGAAAAATATCTTTTTAGATGGAATTTAATTAAGATGACATCTTAAAGCATAAAAAAGAAAGCTACTTGGTAAGTTGGTAGCCGGCTCTAATACTTTAGGTGGCTTTAGAGTGTTTATGCATCACATTTTTTATTATAAGGTAACCCAAAAACTTGAGCAAATAAAAATTAAGTTAAAAGTTAATTCTACAAAAGTTCAATCTTAAATTATGACACTTGTAGTTACTTTAAAGTTTAAATCCATTTTCCTCTCTCTTTAATAGCAGAACTTAGGGTGCCAGGGGTTGGGCTTGCTGCCATGGGTTTCTTGGGTTCGCGAAGAATATCGTCTGTCAGTCTCAAAAATCTACCATAAAGGTAATGTCTTAGGGTAGCATTGAAAATGTGGCCGTCGGAGGTTGACTAGCCGTTGAATGACTAGTTTGAATTTCTTTTTCTTTATAAATAATCATACACTTAATAATTTTATACCCGCTCTACCACAACTATTTTTATACTATTTTCTTCATACACTTTTATAAATAAACTTGAACTTTCTTCCCGTGTATATTCCACCCGATAATTACGATGAAGAATCATTCAACGATAGTAGTCTCCCGTTTCTCTAAGATCTTGCCCGATAAGCTGAAGTAGAAGACACCGTTACATCTAAAAAATATATGTGCTACGTGGTCATGAAAAAATTCATCTAAGTTCTAACTAAGAATCATATGATATGTACCACCTCACATAGCCCATGCCAACATCGACACTCTCACAAAGAAGATATGAAGCCAACATGCCCATAACTCAACACCACCATCTCCACTTCCACTAGCTCTCTGTTTCCGTCACGTCACTTCCATCGCTGTAACTACCTCCCCGTCATCGATCACTGGTCACTATCACAAATTTGACTAAAGAATATGTCTTAACTTTTTCTAAAACGACTAATTTTAATTCGATTCAATTTTGATCAAAACAAGTTTAACCCTAACCGTATCCAAATTAATACTTTTTTTAAAAAAGAACCCCTTAAAGCTATGTGCAATGTGCTAGAAAATTGGGGGGGGGGATTTTCGAAACATGGTGCCACGTCAGCAGAGGAACGATTTTATTTTAGGGGTGTTTAGCCCTCCTTTTTATTACTTATTATTATTATTTCCAACAAACACACATACACACATGCAATATAGATTTGTCGCCCCCTTTATCGCCCATTTGTAGTCTTGGAAATGGGGCGGTGTTGTAGCCCAACATCGTCCAAAAAACCATAACTTGTCACTCGACCCATGACTGAGCACAACCTTGTTTATTTGTTTTGTTAATTTAACTAGGTATGAGATCGGTTCCGTACCGGTACCAAAACTCCTGGTCCCGAAAATCACAAATTATTGGTGCCAGTATCGGTATCGAAATTTTAGATTCAGTACTAGTATTTAAGGTAAAATTCGAGAAATACCGGTAGCATCCTTTACCATACTAATACCGAAACTCAAAACTTTGATACCAATTAGATAACGAGAATACCAAATTGATATTGATTTCGCCAAGAAGTCCGTTCATCCCTCGTTTTAATTTTTAACCATGCATGGAATATTCCTTGAAAAACCAAACCGCATTACACACCTACCCACAATCAGTCACTACAACCCCGCCACGTGTCCTTTCCCTCCCGCGTCCTCGATCTATCCGTTAACCCTAACCTCTCTCTCTCATTCTTCCTTTGAATCAAATCAAATTACATATTCAATTAACATCACATCACATCACATCATGGGCAAACTTATATGCGCCGATTCCACCGCCTCATCGCCAGTCATCCCATGGAAAGACCCCCCCTCACCCATCCCCTGGGATGACGTCACCGGCCTAGAAGACCAACAGAAGCGTAACCTCCAACGCCTCCACACCAAAGGCGTCCTCTGGAAGCACCCACCCAATAAAACCCCAAATCAAGATGTTGTTTTCCGGCTGAGCCACGGCGGAGATGTCGAGGCCGACGGGAACTGCCTATTCACGGCCTCGCAACGGGCCATGAATCTCAACATCAATGCCACGGATCTACGGCGGAGAACGGTGACGAGGTTTTTACAAGATCTTGGTGGTGGATCTGAGACTGACAGAGATAATATTGACGCCGCGATAAAGCATATGTATGCGCCAGATCTGAGATCTGGGTGGGGTATACATGTTGTTCAGGAGATTAAATTGCTTGCCAAGAGGTCAGATCGTCAGAGTCTTGATGCAGCTATCGATGAACTCGTTAGTCTCGGCATGCAAAGGTATAATAAAAACTATCAATTTGACTTTGTTTTAAGCTTTCAGATCTGGGTTTTCTTTTCTTTGCTAATGCTAAATTGATAGTTTTTAGATCTGGGTTTTGATTTTGATTGATTGTTCATTCTTGAAAAATATATATTTGATTGATTTCTGTAGAAACTGTGAGGAAGAGATGTTAGATGCATATTGAAATTCATCTTCTGTTTAGGGTAACCCAGAAAGATGTTAATGCGGTTAATATGAAATAATTTAGGGGCGTCAATCGTGTCGGGTTAGTGGATTGGTGGTGCGTGTTGACTGGTTGAAATGAGCAAAAGCCGAGCCCGACCCATATTATATATATATATATATAAACAAAATTAATATAATTTTATTTTGAGTCACTAGAACTGATACAAAAGCTAAGTATATTTGATTGATGATTTATGTATAATGATGAGTTTGTTGAGGCGGAAACTGTGGTGATTTTAAATATATTAAAATTCATCTTCTGTGTTGAGTAACCCACAAAGATGTTATTCGGTTAATATGCAATATCATCAAGATGCCAGTAGTAGGCGCTTTGCTGCGGGGTAAGCATAAACCGGATCAGACCCACGAGACCCGAACCGGATCAAACCCACGGTCCTAAGAATACCATTAAACGGTCCAGGTCGGGTCTGACCCGTTTGCGCACCCCTAGTGGAAATTATATACAAATATGTAATATTTTTGTAAAGCAATGTGAAAAGTCGTTTTCTTTTTATTGTCAATCTTTCAAAGGGGTAATCTTTTTTTAATGGAGTCATATTACTTGCTTTTGTGTATTTTAACAACTTTTAGTATGTTTTAATAATTTGTAGTAGTTTAATACAATCATGTATTCTACAAAGCTGGTCAACATACTTTTATATACCTAATGGATCTGTTGATTTAGAATCATAACTTAGCACGTATTAATCAAATACGAATAGTCTTGCAATCAGAGAATTGCGATTAGCTGTGAAACCTGTATGAAATGTATAATAATTTTTCGGGCGATGATTGCAGAGAATTGGCTGCAGAGTCTATTTATAAAGAGAGGTGTATTGCAGTGGACAATGGTCAAAACTGGGCCAAGTACATGTCCATATCTGGGTCTCCAGATGACGAGTATAACATCATTACTTTGCAATATACAGAGGAAGGTTTATTGACTGTAGACGAGAACCGAGAAGGCCATGCTGCAGCTTTTGGCGATGATATAGCAATCGAATGCATTGCTACTGAGTTCAAAAGAGAAATTTATGTGGTACGCATTTATTTTCAACCTTTTGTTTACTACATGCAACCTGCCAGCCTATTATTATAATATGTTGTTACTTATTTTGATTGGATTTACAGTTGCAAGCACATGGATCGGATGCAATGGTTGATGAAGATAACTGCGTGTTTTTCCTTCCGCATCGTCCAAGAAGTGAAATTTGTGGACCGCCTTTCTTTCTGTTCATGAAAGGAACAGGTATACTATCTATCTATTATTAATAATCTATCTTAGAAAAAAAAACAAAAAAATATAGGTTTGTTTTAAGGTTAATCTTATAGAATTGATGATGATGCTGTTGCAGGGTGGTGCGGAGCAGGGGCTGATCACTATGAGCCCTTGATAGCTCATTCATCTTCTGTGGTATCGCATGAGAAAGTTGCAATGGTGCTTTGAACGAACGCTCGCTCGCTCGTATGCAGCAGTTTTGGGGTTAGTGTTTAGGCATGATTCTTTTTGATTGAAAGTTTTGTTTTTGATTAGAGAGTTGATGAAAATTGAATGAATTTTTTTAAGTGTAGTATTGGGCGGCTGTTTTTGTTGTTGTTCAGGGGTATAGAATTAATTGTTAGTTTTTTTTGTATTGGTTTGGGTTTTGGGTGTTATTGTTTCTTGTCTTGTAACAGACTGAGAATGCTATGCTAGCCATATTTTACTGTTTTATGGCTTGTCACTAGTCTTTTTTGTTTTTCAATATCAAATACTAAAATTTCTAATACCATAATAAGCAGTTTAATGACATATTATAAATGTTAGTACATATTATGACTATATAAGTAAGAAAAACAAATGATCATATGATTCATATCTATACAATTTATTGGTTCATATGTGTCAAATATACGTATGGGTGTCACCTAAACACTATACAATTAGGTGGAAGTTACTAGAGTTGTGCTATACATTTAGTTGGGGTTATTAAAGACAACTGTTCTACGCTGTAGTACCGAGACTAAATATCGTGCCCTGCTCCACTGGTTGCTAAGATTTGTTGTATTAGCCATTAGTAAGGTGCTTTGTCAATTACGTTTACATGCTACTAGTCCATCGGCACTTTAATGTGACAACATTAGCGATGCATACAAAATACCGACTTAGGTTTCTTACGAGATATGTTATTTGTCACAGTCTTAGAGTCCTGCTTAGATAATTAACATCATCACCAAAGGTTTATAATTCAATACTTCGCTCCTAGTTACATTTGCTCTGGTAACTGGTGGAGACATGTTATATATAGTATTTATGTACTTATCCTGTTAAAGACAACTGTTCTACGCTGTAGTACCGAGGCTAATGATATAATTGATAATATAAAATGAAAGTTGTATACATGTATCGAACACAAAACAAAACATGAAAATACTTTACGTTTTTTGCGAATTCATAATTTTGATAAAATATTAAACGGGATTTTGAAAAAGAAAACGTAATAAACACCGGAAATCGGGTCCAACCACTCGGTCTAGTTCACCAATCTGACCGATAATCAAAGCAGTTCCATACCCTATTCTTGATCAGACCCAACTGATCCGATAGTGAAAAAAATGCGGGTAATAGCAAGGGCGCAACTTTATTGGTGCTTGGGTGTCTTCTTTTAGTAGTGTAAATCTTCACGATTTTGTTCGAAAAATTTTACAGGTACTAAGTTCGGTCATCTCAAAATACTTTTTAACAAGTTTATAACCCAAACTTCGTCACTGGTATAGCTTGTTTATGAAAGCACATGTAGCAAAGCTGATTGTACAACCAAGCAATGCATGTTTGAGCGGAGGTGACGATGATAAGCATCAAAAGAGACAGGATCTTTGAACTACACGTGTATGCTTACCACGTGGACACATATGTTGTGTAAAAGTGACACGTACATCATCCACACTTGTTTATTAGTTGCTTCTTTCTCTCCTCATCTCTCTCACGATTAATTTTTGGTTTGCTTTTGCTTGGAACAAGTAAGATAGATCTCATCATTGTTCTTTCAGTTTATGTTCTTTTCTATATTTTATGATCTGTTCATGTTTGTTTGTGATCGATTATTAACTAATATTATGAGAGTTTATGTATTTTGAAGATGATTTTAGTTTAGCTGTTAGTAGTTCACTTGGTATGCTGATGTTATGAAGTCGGTTTTAGGCTGGCATGTGAATGAACCGAATGAACACGAGCAAGAGCTTTTTTATGTGTTGGTTCAAAAAAAAAAAGAAAATTTAACCTAACATGAGCTTATAATCAAACAAATTTTTGTGGTCATGCCTGTTTTCATTAGAAAATGAAAAATGAAAACAGGCTTGTTCATCAGGGTCTGGTACCCCGGTAGGTTCGATTTTTTATCAATATTAATTATACATATTTTATGAAAAAAAATTGCATTCTAAACCTAAGATTTTTTTTAATATTAGTTATATATAGTTTTTTGAAAGAAAAAAAATTGCATTCTAAACCCAACTCATATACTCATAAGGCCTAATTTTTTTTTCCTTCCGGCCATAAGGCCCAATTTTTTTTTCCTTCGGACCAGAATTTTTGAAAATTTTTTAACTATTCTTGGAGACGTGAGTATGTTCGGGCCATTTTTTTTGGTTTGGATCAAAATTTTTTTAACGATTCTCGGAGACGCGGGTATGTTGTTCGTGTGCGTTCATATTTGTTCGTTTTAAAACCTAAACGAATCATTCACAAAGATACAATCACAAATGATAGTACTTGACTAAACATAACTATATAAATATTTAAATAAGCCTCTTTAATGTTTATTCTGTATAAATATAGCTTTTTTTTTCCTTGACCAACCATAAACGGAAATAAATGAATTGAAGTAATGAATATGAACATGTTCACGAACATAAATAAACGAAAAAACAAGTATTCATGTTTATTCATTAATTAAATTAAATGAACAAAACGTGTGTCCATGTTTTACAAAGGACATGTTATATTATTATTTCTATTCACGAACATAAATAAACGAAAAAACGAGTATTCATGTTTATTCAAACTTTAGTTATGAGCTCTTTGAGATTGATTTTCTCTGAGATTCACTAGGTACGCCTTATATACCGCTTTTGTTCTTACAACTTTGCAGGTTGATAATTAAAGACCTCAATAGCTAACACAAGAAATGTCAGGTGTATCCCTTGCGGTGGGTCCCCGGTCTGATGCGGATGCCAGTGCAACAACCAAACGGCAAGAAAACACGGCGGTAGGCAGTGTAATGGGATCTCTACGCATTATCGAACTCCAACTGGTTGCCTTCATCATGGTTTTCTCAGCCAGCGGTCTCGTCCCGCTTTTCGACCTTGCGTTCCCCGTCTTCTCCACCGGCTACCTCCTTATTCTCTCACGGCTAGCTTTTCCCAGTCACGGTGGAACAACTGCTTCGAAAGAAATATACCAAGGAAGCCGGATATTCCGAGCCTATGTAGTACTAGGGACGACGGTTGGATTGTTTTTACCGTTGGCTTATGTGTTGGGTGGATTTGCAAGGGGAGATGAACATGCATTGCAGTCGGCTACACCGCATTTGTTCTTATTGTCGTGCCAGATATTAACTGAAAACATCATAAGCGGGCTGTCGTTGTTTTCGCCTCCGGTTAGAGCTTTAGTACCCATGTTGTATACGGTTAGGAGGATCTTTGTTATCTTGGATTGGGTTCAAGATGTTTGGATCAACAAGTCCCTCGCTCCACAAGCGGAAATCAAGGTAATATACATGGATATGTGGATGAAACTGAAAAAACTGAAAAAGCCGAACCAGTTTGAAAACCCTGAACCGAAACAAAACCAACGCTTTTTTTCCCAAAAAGCCAAACTGGTTTGAAAATACTGAACCGAAACAAAACCAACGTTTTTTTTTCTTTGTAAAACACTAAAACCAAAGGTATGGTTCTTTTTCAGTTTTGCAAGAAAAAAACTGAAAAAACCAAACTGCATTTATAAACTGTGATTTTTATGTTAATTATAAAAGTTTTAACAAATATGTAAATTACTTTAGTATACTTAATTAGTTATTAAATAACAAAATAATTTAGTTGCATGTTCATTATTTAGGCCAATTTTTTTTAACGTTCAAAATTTTAAAAAAACATAACCCAAACTGAAAATAAAAGAACCAAAACCGAATGATTTTAAAATGTTAAAAACTGAAATTTCAGTTTCAGTTCAGTTTAGCCTAAAACTAACCTAACCGAAAATAAAAGAACCAAAACCGAACGATTTTAAAAATTTAAAAACTGAAATTTCAGTTTCGGTTCAATTTAGCCTAAAACTAACCTAAACCAAAGCATACACGCCCCTAGTAATATATGTGTAAACCCGAAAACCAAAAAACCGAAAGCAAACGATTTTTAGAAATTTAAAAACTGAAATTTCAGTTTTTGTTTCAGTTTTATCCTAAAACTAACCTGAACTGAACTGTACACGCCCCCTATTAATATATTTGTGTGCTAAAAGGTTTGTGACTGATTAATTGTTGATGTTTTTGGTTTGGTGAAATGTTGGAACTAGGATGTGGCATGGTTCTGGTTCGGAAGGGTTCTCGCTTTATCAAACCTAGCATATTTTTCGATCAATATGTTCGGGTTTCTAATTCCAAGGTTCCTTCCGAAAGCATTTAATCAGTATTTGAGGGAGGAAAATGAGATGCAAAGAAAGACGGCCGAGGACAAGCAAGTGCACGCGACTTCACCTTTAGATAAGAAGTCTATTTAGCCAAATGTATGTATATATGTATGTATTATGGGAAGTAAAAGGTTTGTATTTGATGCTTGTTTCATGCTTTTCTGGTACTTGTAAAACCCGACAGTTTGTTGTAAAAACCTCTAGGTGGCACAGATCATATAAAGCACGTCGTTCTTCAAATAGTGATTTTTCGAGTGTGTCATCGTAGCAATAGATTTAAGCGCGGTGCTACCCGTGCTTAATATGCTAAAAACTAAACTAAACTCGAATCTTAAACCGAAAACCTTCTGTTCAAGTGGAGTATGGTTAAAACAGAATGGGCTTTGGACTTGTGGAGAACAAGCTGTAGATCCTTCTTTATACGAACTACTTGTCAGTTGTCAACATTAATTTAAGCAAGCTGAACATGATGGGCTATGGATACTCATTCCAGTATGGTCCATTAGAAAGTACAAATAAATTGAACACCTTTGGTTTGAAACGAATTCAGCCTTTGGATTATGGGTCTTGAAGGGGACTTTTCACGGTGATAGATTTCGTCGGTGGTGGTGTTTCAAGATTAGTCATGTCTGAAGCGTCAAATCAGTATGGACGGTTTAGATTTCGTTTTAGAGGGTCTTCACTCATCAGGAGTAATGAAAATTTTGGAAAATTAACCATTATGCTTACTATTCATATTGGAATTTCTTTCTTAATTCATTTATAAATTTATCTTTAAATTTTGCTTAAAACTCTCACGGACAACGAGTGAGATCTCACTAGACTGATAAAACCCCTCCAAACAATCATTTTGATTTCCATAATTTGCTAAACAAAAACTCACCCATCAACACTTCACTATCGACGCCACATTGCTGTAGTGAACTTGGACAATTTGAGTTTCAATAACATGTTATGTTGAATGGGACCATATACGTGACAAGCCTAATCCTATTAATCTATATTCTTGGGATCATGCATTTTGTACAAAAGATGTTGTGTATTATAGATAAACTAATTATAAAAAATACAATAGGTAAATTATTTATAAGAATACAATTAATAAATACTAATAAGATAATATCTTTAATTATGCTATTGATTTAAAATTATTAGATGAAATATAGCTAACCACTAATCATATCAAATATCATGAGCCCATGCCCTATTTAACCTAATCGGAATGTCCCTCCCTTCTTTACCTGACATGTTTTTTAGTAGGATTAACATGAAGCTCAAAATTTAAGATGTATTCAAGACAATCTCTCAAAGAGAATTGATTTATGTATGATTTTATAGAATTTATAGTTGTACCTCGTAAAAAAACTTTCTTTGTGGAATTAAATAGTTCCTTTTTTAGAAAGAAACTATGTTCCATGTACGCAAATATAAGGATGTCATGGTTACAAGAGATGTTTTCAAAATAAATATATTATCAATATAAAAAACTAATATCAGTAAGCTAAATTATTATGTAACTAGAAGTAAGTTCATTTAGAATATAGTTAAGTAATGTAACTAGAAATAAGTTCATTTAGAAACAATTATTGGGAATGGGATACCGACCAACTAGCAAGAAGCTAGATGAAAACCAACAAAATTACATTAATAATAGAGGTTTTCTTTCTAGCCAATTTAGAATTTATTTTCTAGTTCTACTACCACGCCAATTAAAAGAACACTGAACAATATAACAAAGAATATAGTCTCCTACTCTATTATATGTAAATTTTGTCAAAAATCGTTTTGTTTCGAATCCTCCAAATCACCCACCACGAAGTCATCAGAATGGCCTCGATCATAGTCCTCGTGTTCTTGTGGATGACAAGTGAGTCCACCCAGTTGGCAAACTCCCTTGAAAACAAATATTAAAACTTAGATCTTAATCCTAAAAGCAAACCGGATATAGGTGTTCATGATACTGACATTCAAATGCCAAACCTGTCCAAAACATGTATAACCAAACCATGCATAATGATTTAAGATTTATATATATCATAGCTAGAGCTTATCCATGGTACAAATTAAATTTGTATATAGATTCAGAGAATTGTGGGGGTGTACATGTATTACTGTATTGGAAGAACCACCAATATTGAATAATTGATGAACATGTCCTGTGGGCTGTGGCCATATATCGTTTGTCTCATTGTTGTTTGCATCCCACAGTGACATAGTTTTTATTGTCTTTATTCAATTCCTTTTCTCTTTTGTTTTAAGGATACATCATAGTTGTAACATCAAAATATTTAAAAATTAATAAATGCTGCTAACAACTTAACTAGTAAAAGCATCTAATTAAGCTTATAAATCATAAGAAGCATATAAATGGTTTTGGATTACACTGATCATATGATATTTGCATCAAATTAAATTAATATACGCTTGATCCTTTAATTATATCAAATTGGCCTGTACGTGTTGATGTGGCTTTCAATCTAATCAATAAATAGACACGAGAAACAAACACCATTTTTAGCACACATAATCGTACGTTTTGAGGACTTATAACGATAGGCGGCAAGCATTGACGGAGACGATTGTTGTAGGTTTTGTGGAAGCACTTTGGAAGTAGGCATTAGACTAATAATTGATTCAATTTGCTTTGTGAAGAAACGTGGATCTACTCACTGGTAGCAGATCAACTTTCCTCGGGTGTGATTATACTATTTCACCGATGGTTCTTCTGGTTCAGTGTTCTTCCACCTACAAAATGAACAGCGCCGTTACTTACCCCTCAGAAAGGGACAGAGGGGTCCTCTTTGGGGTAACCCTCCGGCGTGAGAATAAGTATGTGTAGGAGAAGATAATAATGTGAGAGTGAGGGAATTGGGAGAGTATTGCTTAATAGCTGAATACTGTATGTTACTCTGTATGATTGTGTGATTGAATATGCTTCAATGTGAATCAATGTGTCTGTAACTGTCAATGATTGAGTATGAATGTCCATCAAAGTGGAGTTGATGCTGTATTTATAGTGCTAGGGTTTTCACTGATTAGGCTCAACCTCGTTGGCCTCCTCCAATCGCACTGCGCCACGTGTCCTCTGGGACACCTGGCGCTTTCTCGTTGGTTGTAATCACGTGGTAGCACATGTGTCATGCTGAGTTGTCGACCTTTCATTTGGCAGCTGTCAACATCAGCATATTCTTATTCCTTAAAAAGATGCCATCTGGAAGGTTGTCTGACGTGCACAATCAAGGTTGCCCTAATCCTGATTTGGATAAGGACGAGGTCGATTATGTGCATGTGTGATATGCGCCCATCCTGAGGATGCGCGAGGTCTTCTCTTTATTCTCACGCGCAGATATTTCATGCGCAGATGTGATATGCACGAGCATGTGATAAGCGCCGCGCGCTGGTGCGCCGCGCGCATATGTGATGCGCGAGCATATGTGTGCCTGGGCAGATGTGATATGCACGAGCATGTGATATGCGCCGCGCGCATATGTGATGCGCGAGCATATGTGTGCCTGGGCATATGATGCCTGAGCATGTTTTGTATGCGCCATGCGCATAGGTTTTGGCTTTGTGCCTTCATAATGTGTTTATCTTGTGGGTTGACCCGCCTTGCTCGGTGTTGAGGCGGGTACATACCTCTTCAAGCCCCCCCAGTCTAATGTGTGTCTTATCTCGCGCGAGCGCGGTAAGATAGATATTAGACTTACTGATTTGGTCTTTTAAAGGGGTTTTGTCGTTTTCTTGGTTGTTTTCATCGTTGCGCGAAGTTCTATCCATTTGGTTGAAACGAAGGATCCAAACACGTGGTTGGTTGGTGGTGACGTGCGCCGTAAACGTGTCAGACGTTTCGTGTGCTCGAGGTGCTACAGTTGCCTTTCATGTCCCCTCGTACAGCTGTCTGGAACACGTGTCGCGCTCGCATTGGTTTGCACCTGCGAGTGGGGGCGCGTCTCTGTTCCGTGGCAGGTCGGTTACATTTTTATGTCCCCTCAACAGTGTTAGGGACACGTGCCGCGCTCTCGTTGGCTTGCACCTGCGAGTGGGGGCGCGTGAAATCCGATCAGTTACCACTTTTCTCTCTCCTGGGCCTATAAAAGCAGGCCCTTAGGAAAAAATTTTTATCTTCATCTTCATTGTTGCTAATTTTCGAATTTCTGCCTTTCATATTCTGATTTGAGTGTTTTGATTGTTTTGAATCCTCGATTATCTGCTGCTGCAGTTGTATGTCTGATAGTTCAGACTCCTCTAACCCCTCCATCACCTCTATTGCCTCCCGAAGACGCCGTGTGAAATCTGTGGTGATGTCGACATTGAAGCAGAAAGGCAAGGGGAAGAGGGTTGTTGAGACCACATCGGAGGAAGTAGGGAAGACCAAGGCCCCGAAAAGGTGGAATGAAATCCCCTGCAAATTGAGGCAGGCCGATCTCGACAGCCTCATCTCGTCACAGGGTTTCCCCCCTGTGTTTGGCTGCATGTTGCCTGTGGCCGGGCAGACGGCGGCGGACCCGCCTCCCGGCTATATTTCACTGTACACCCATTTTTTCACCCACTGCAACCTTCGTCTTCCGATGACAAGGTTTGTAGGCGCGGTGTTACGTTTTTTCGGGATTCATATATCCCAAGTCCATCCGTTTGGACTCGTGCGCATGACTCATTTCGAGTTCATGTGCAAATCACAGCGCGAGGAGCCCACCCCTCGGCGCTTTCAATTTTTTTACAAGCCCAAGATCCAAGATTCTTGGATCTCCTTTATTCCTCGCAGTCAGAAGGTTAAGTGCTCCACTGTTTCATTCAAGAGCCTTCATGACTGGTCTGAGAGGTTCTTTTACATTAGGGCTGGTGTAATCCCCATCCGCATGACGATGCGCGCGATCGATTCTGCGCCCGCGGATGCGGATGTTATTAAGAACCCAACCGGCGCTTGGGTTAAGAAACTGACCACCGAACCATCCCCCGCCAAGAAAATTCGCGAGGAGGCGCTGGTGGGGGTCGGCATGAATAAGCTGTGGACCGACAGCGCACTTGTGCCCGTTATCCAAGTCGACGGGTTGTGTAAGTTTATTTTATTGCTTTATTTCTTTTTCTGCGCGAACATAATTCTTTTTGCTGATATCACTTGACTTGTTTTTGCTCAGTCACCCAGGATTATATCCACGCCGCTTATGATGATCAAGTGGAAGGTGGCTCCGTCGCGCTTGGCGCTGGGGAGGTGGGCTTCCCAGATCGCTTCGATGACATGTTCATCCCTGTCGATCTGGCATTTGACTTTGATAGCGACGCGCCTGGTAAGCCTTCGCACTTATGCTTATTCCTTTAAAATACCAAAGTTTATTAACAGTTCTGTTGCATGTGTTGTAGATGCGCTGGAGAACTACGAGCTGGAGCTCGCGGAGGAGGAGGAGGAGGAAGAGGAGGCGCCCCTACTAAAGCGCAAAGCTAAGGGGAAATCCGGCGCAGGGGGCAGTAAGAGACAGAAGAAAGACGACAGCCCTGTCGCTCATCCCCATGCTCAAACGAAGGGACCTGCGGAAACCGAGGTGTTTACCACCAAGGTTTCTTTAGCTTCCCTGCCTGTGAAAGTGGGCAGACCTCCTGTCCACTTGAGGTATGGTGGCGTCACCTCCTCCGTTCGCGCGGCTGAAGAGAGAAGCAATGCCGCGGCTGCGACAGGTATACTTTGTTTATCTTCATCTGATTGAATTATTATTAAACCTTTGCTCCTTTGAATGTTTGCAGGACCGGCGACAGTTGCAGATCAGCCGCAGGCGCCACAAGGTGCTGAGGCTGCGCCGGGGTCTGCTTCGAAGTCCCCCGTTCTACCCTCTGAGAAGGGTAGAATGAACTTTATGGCGATGTTCGCCGCGCGAACAGAATTGCGCCAAGGTATGTTTTGCACATTTGTCTTCTGAACTTTTTCTTTTGGATCCAGTCATAAACCAATTTTCCTTGTTGATTTGTTCATAGGAGTTATAGCTGGCGTACAAGTTGCTGGCGACACTCCTGGCGCCGTTGCCGGCGCCGCTGGTTCTGGTCCTGCTCCTGCTAGTGCTGAGTCTCCCCTTATTGGGATTACAAAGGAGCAGGAAGCCGTATTGCGCGCCGAACTGGCGGCGTCGAGACCTCCCTCGCCTCCTCCTACGCGCAGCCCTCTCCGCGAGGCTGGTTTGGAGCCCTCCAGGTCGCAGGAGAAGAGGCCTATTGAAGAAGATGAGGAGGATGAGGGGGCTCAAGCTGAGGACTCCTTGGGAGACCGCGCCAGCCCTGCGATGCCACATGACTTCGCAGCACAGACTTCAGGTGGGGCTGGCGCTGACTTTTCTGCTTCATCCCCGCAGGTATGTTTTAATTTGTTGCTCCGCTGCGCGTACCTCCATATAAGTATGTTTTATGACTTAGAACATTTCTTGTGTTTTGTAGGAAGGTGACCACGTTTATCGCCCGAGATGGAATATTAATGAAGACAGTTCCTTCCAATCCATGGGCGTATGCGAGGACTTCTGGGCTCATGCCGTGCCTCCTACTGAAAGGAGGTATCAGGAGGAGCGCACCCGCGCTGACTTGCTCAACGATCACATTTTCGCTGGGTCAGCTTTCTTTGCTGCCTCCCAAGAGCTTCATCGCGATTATATTAAAGTACGCGATGCTCTTGTGGCAGCCCAGCAAGAGGCTAAGGTGGCTGCCTGGAACCTTTCCGATGCTCGCGCACGAGCTGAGAAACTCCAGGCGGAGCTCAGCGAAAATAGAGCAAGTGCCAACACCGCCTTTATTAAGCGCGGGCATGAGCTCCAGGCTGCGCGGGAGAAGCAGCAGGTGGCGGAGGCCGAAGTTGCCAAGTACGCACGGAGAGTGCGTGTCTTGGAACAGCAGGCTGAGGCGCGTGACCAAGCTATCGTCCAGAGTATCACTGAGAAATCATCACTGGAGAGTGAGGTCGCGCGCCTGAAGAAGGAGTTGGCGGCCGCGCAGGCCGATAGAGATGAGGCCTTGGCGACGGCAGCGTCCAGCCAGGAAGCACTTGATGCTGCGCAGGCGGAGAAAGAAAAAATATTGGCGGCAGCAGCGTCTGATAAAGAGGAGCTAAAAAAGATCAAGGAAACTGTTGAGTTATTAAACTCACAGGTTCCTGCCCTCGAGACGTCTGTTGCTGGCCTCGCGCAGGATCGCCAATGGCTGGTGTCACAGGGCGTGACTCGTTGCGCTTTGGCGATGAAATATTCCGCCGAGTTTCAGGCCCTTGTGATGGACTGCAATGCTGCCGCTCGCTTGGTGGGTCGAGCTGAAGGGTTTACGGATGGGTACGAATATGGTATGTTGAAGAAGAATCCATCCGAGTACCCTTACAAGAGCGACGCGGCCTGCGCGGACATGGCCGCTGTGGGGGAGAAGTATATGAGTACTCCCATCCCCATCCTTGTTCAGGTACCTTGACCTTAATGAGTTTTTCTTGATTAATTTTCCAATTCTTTTGTACTAAATACTTTTCTATTGATTTGCAGATTGCTGCGCTTGCTGACCAGCCCGACCTCGGCGCGCTAAAGAAGTTGCTCGATGAATGCGAGAGGGCTGGTGGCGATGATGGTGGCGCGGGGGATGTTGCCCCTGCCAGCGGCTCTGGCGCGGCGAAAGAATCTGCTCCTGACACCGTCGTGATAGAAGACTCCATTGAGGAGGAAGAACTTGACTATGGTCAGTTCGGAGATGAGGAGCGGGCCGTGCCGGATGCTGAGGGAGATGATGAGGGTGATGAAGTGGCTGACGTCGACGTGGAGACCTGAGAAGCCCTTCATCTTTCTAATTTTTTATTTTTATTTTTTATACTTGTAATTTGTAACCCATCATACTTGTAAATTTCAATGTTATGGAATGAAACTTGTTTTCCCTTTTTCACATCTTGCGCATTTCCATTCATCTCTTCATGTTTGCTTGTATAGATATAAGATATGCTTGCACGTTAAAATAAGAACAAGGTTGTAAGGAAATTATTCACTTAACCATAGTCCTATTTTGTAAGTGGTTTCGCAGTATCTTGTTTATGCTGACATGCGCGATATCTTTTCTCAATTCCTTTTTTGCGCGTCGAGGTCGCGCGGTTTTAATATGGAAGTATGAGTTTTAGCCATTACATGTCAACATGTGTTACTCAGATATCCACTATGATTCCGCGCGCGACCTCGACCTGAGACCTTAACAACTATGATATGGCATGTACTTTGCCTTAGTTGTGTTTAAGGATTTTTATGATCAGGCTGTTCGGGATGTAAGATGGATGTTTGTGAGTGTTTTGAGCTAAGGCTCTTTGTTTTGGGCTAAGGCCCTGACGTTTGTAGAGTTAAGACTCATTAACGTGTTTGAGCTAAGGCTCGTAGGTTTGGGCTAAGGCCCTGACGTTTTAGAGTTAAGACTCGTTAACGCGTTTGAGCTAAGGCTCGCGCATGTATGTTTTACTTCGTTTTATTTCGTTTTGAAGTCAATATAGTGTTGTCATATTGCTCCAAATTAATAATGGAAGTGTGAAACATGTATGCAAAGGTAATAGAACAAATATTGAAAGATAGCGCGAATCATCATTCATGATGGCTTAAAAGCCTTGATTACATATTTGAACTTTTACATGAAGCATTTTCTAAGTTGTGCCGCGTTCCACGCGCGCGGTATTTTTTTTCCATTCAAATCTTTTAAAGTGTACGCGCCTTTCCCCAAATCTTCTGAAATTTGATAAGGTCCCTCCCAATTGGGGGACATTTTTCCTGGGGGTATTGCGCGGCTAGCTTCATTGTTTCGAAGGACAAAATCATTTTTCTTGAAGTGGCACTCTTTAACGCGCTGATTATAATATTTTTCCAGCTTTTTCTTGTATCTGGCTTCATTGATGATAGCCGCTTCTCTGCGCCCTTCAAGCAAGTTAAGGTCCAATCTTCTTTCGCGCTCGTTATCAGTCTTGCTCATCATGAGTACCCTATGGGATGGGCATCCAATTTCTGCTGGGATCATAGCCTCTGTCCCATAGGTTAGGCTGAACGGGGATTCGCCATTGCTAGTTTTGCTTAATGTCCTGTGCGCCCACAGGACATTAGGTAACTCTTCGACCCAAGAATGGGATTCTCCCTCCAACCTTTTCTTCAGCCCATTTAACAAACTTTGATTCGCGCGCTCCACTTGGCTATTCCCTTGAGGGTGATAGACCGAAGTGAAGATTTGGTTGATGTGCAATTCTTTGAGCCAGCTAGATATCTTCCTGTCAGTGAATTGTTTGCCATTGTCGCTCACAATTTCCATAGGAAGGCCAAAACGGCAAATGATGTGGCTCCAGATAAATTGCTTCATCGCCTCAGCTGTGATTTTTGCTAGTGGCTTGGCCTCAACCCATTTTGTGAAATAGTCTATCACCACTACCAAAAATTTCACTCGCCCTTGCGCTTGCGGCAGGGGCCCCACAATATCAATGGCCCATTTGTGGAAAGGCCATGCACTGGTCACCGGAATCAAGTTGTTCTTTGGCCGCATGGTGTTTGGCGCGTAGCTCTGACATGCCTTGCATTTTTGTATTTCTTTTAGCGCATCCAAGTACATGCCTGGCCAATAGTAGCCCGAGCTCATTGCCTTGGCAACCACCATGCGCGGGCCAGCGTGTATGCCACAGATTCCTTCGTGAATCTCCCTAATCACATAGCTTGCTTCTTCAGCATCCAGGCATTTCATGAGCGGTCCAAGATAAGAGCGTCGATATAATGTACCATCAAGTAGTTCATAGTTCTGCACCTTGTGTCTTATCTTTCTCGCCTGTGCGTGATCGTCCGGTAACGTCCCCTCCTTCAGGAATTCCATTATTGGAGTTATCCAGGATGAAGGGGTTGTATGAATTACAAGGACCGATTGCGTTTGCACTGACGGGTTGCTCATCACTTCCACCCTGACATCTTTGCCAAAGTGATCAAAATTAGTTGATGCCATCTTACTCAACGCGTCAGCGGACTTGTTTTCGCTGCGCGAGATGTGTATGATTTTGAAGAAGTCAAACTGCTCAACGAGCTTTTTTGCCTGCTCTAGATATAGAGGCATGGTGTTCTCCTTGGCATCATAAAGGCCATTGACCTGTGCAGCTACCAAGTAAGAATCAACATGTGCCTCTAGCCTTTTAACTCCAAACTTGCGCGCAATGCGCAGACCAGCCAGCAGGGCTTCATACTCAGCCTCATTGTTAGTACTCTTGAAGTCCAACCTAATAGCATAAGTATATTCATGATTATCAGGGTCCACCAGTTTGAGGCCTGCGCCGGACCCTTCGGTGTTGGAGGCTCCATCAGTGAATAGCCTCCAAACATCTTCTTCATCATTTGCTCGCGGAGGGTCTACCTCGCGCTGAGCTTCTTCAATCTTTCCCTCTGGGATTTCCGTGATGAAATCCGCCAAAACTTGACCCTTTATTGCTGGACGGGGCTTATAAGTGATCGTGTGTTCACCCAATTCCAGCGCCCACTTTGTCAGCCTTCCGGAGAGCGCGGGGCGTCGCAAGACTTGCTGGATGTTGTAACCTGTCAGAACTTCAATCGGATGACCATTGAAGTATCTGTGAAGCTTGCGCGACGCGTGTGTTAGTGACAAAACTAACTTTTCCATGATGGAATAGCGCGTCTCAGGGTCTGTCAGCACCCGACTCACATAGTATATTGGCGTTTGGATCCCCTTGCGATCCACCAATAATACTGCGCCGATGGCGCGGTCTCCAGCTGACAAGTACAATGTAAGGGTTTTGCCAGGAAGTGGAGCTGTGAGCGCGGGCAGCTTTATGAGACATTCTTTTATCTCACTGAAATCTTGCTCAGCCTCAGGCGTCCACTTGAATTGGCTCTTCTTCAAGCAATTCCTCAAAGTGTTAACGAATGGAGTAGATTTGCTGGCGTGGTTCGCTAGGAACCTGTTGATTGACACCAATCTACCATTCAGCTTCTGAACCTCTTTCATGGTGGATGGTGAAGGCATGTCAAGGATGGCTTCCACCTTTTCAGGGTTCACCTTGAAACCATCCTTAGTGACCATTACACCAAGAAATTTCCCCTCTTCCGCGCCGAAAGTACATTTGCTCGGGTTGAGCTTCATGTTAACTTCCGTTAGGCGCTGAAGAGTTTCCTCGATGTCTTTGAGCATTTGTCTCTCCTCCCTGCTCTTGATCACCAAATCATCAACGTAGACTTCTAGATTTCTTCCGATTTGTTCATTGAAAACCGAATCCATAAGTCTCTGATAGGTTGCGCCCGCATTCTTTAAACCAAAGGGCATTTTTGTGTAACAAAAAACACCCTTGTCGGTTCTGAAGGCAGTCTTGTCTTCGTCCTGTGGTGCCATTTGAATCTGGTGATAGCCTTTGTAGGCATCCAGGAAACATTTGAGCTTGAATGGCGCCACGGAGTCCACCTTTGCGTCGATGTTTGGGAGGGGGTAACAGTCTTTCGGACATGCTTTGTTGAGGTCCTTGAAGTCAATACACATCCTCCATGACCCGTTGCTTTTCTTTACCATCACAGGATTGGCTACCCACGTCTGGTATCGGATCGGGCGGATGATGTTTGCGCGCAACAGGTCCTCCACTTGCTCATTCATGGCCTTCGCCTTTTCATCCCCCATGATTCTCTTTTTCTGAGCAGTTGGCTCCACCGACTTGAACGTGTTAAGAGAATGTTGCGCCAAGTCTCGCGGGACCCCCGTCATATCGGAGTGTTGCCACGCGAAAACCGACGTGTATTTTGTGAGCAACTTTTTCATTCTCAATCTCGTTTCGTCTGAAATGGTAGCGCCAATTGTGACCGTTTGCTCTGGGAATTTTGGGTTTAAAATCCACTTCTCTGGCGCATTGTCCGCCATTGGAAGTTTCATTCTCCCTTCCCGCGGCGTACTTGTCACTGCGCACAAATGATCGCGGTAAACAAATGTTACGCCTGTTGGTGTAGGGAACCCCAATGCGCCGTGCGCTGGCGACGGTACAGCATTAAATTGGGCAATCGTTCCCCTACCCAGGATCATATTGTGGCATGACGTGGTGGGCAAGACCAAGAAGTTGACAACTTCGGCTCGCTTGTGCTCATCATCCCCCATAGTTAGTTCAAACTGAATCTGGCCTAGGGGATGGATGATTTCATTTGAGACACCACAGATTGGTGCGTTCACAATTTCGAGCCGCGCTTGGTCTGCCGGGTCTAACTTTCTGAAACATTGCTCATACATAATGTCAGATTCGCTTCCAGTGTCCACCAGGACCTTTGACACTTCGTAATGAGCAATGTGTGTGGTGATGACGAGAGGACTGCTTATTGAAGGGCCTCCCCTGATTCTTGGGAAGATGACTTGCTGCTCGCGCCAATCTCCGTGGATTTGCGCGCTTCTCTTTTTTGACGTCTGCCCTTGTCGTCCCCCCTCAGCCACACAGATTCTTTTGTATTTCTTGCTGGCAGAGGCTCCTTCCGGTTGCTCATCTTCTATTCTTTGGTTTTTCACCAAGTGAGCCAGCCTGCCTGATTTTACATCCTTCTCGATCGCATCCTTTAAATGATGGCATGCGTCCGTGTTGTGGCCCGGGGACCTGTGAAATTCACAATATTTGCCACTGTTTTGCGGTCCCTTGTAGTGTAGTTGCTTGGGGGGCTTGAATTGAACATTCTCAGTACTTAACACCTGTGAAGGTGTTTTAGTGAGTGGAGTCCATATTCTTGGCAGAGGTCTGCTAGGATCTCTGCCGCCCTCCCTCTTGTCACCATCCCCGCGATTACGAACATCTTTTTGGGGCTGGGGTGAGCTTGGTTGCGCTTGCTTTTCTGCTGAAGAAAAACTTGTTGGCTGCAACCTGGACCATACAGAGTTCTGTTTGGCCCTCTTCTCTTTGCTGCGCGGTGATTCAGCCTGATGCGCTCTTTCTCTTGCCCTATCTTGGGCAATCTGTTTTTCATTTCTCGCGAAAACTCGCGATGCCTCCATTAACTTGGCCCACGTGGTGGGCATGCCATCTTTGCTTACGAGAGCTCGTCGTAATTGATCACTGCGCGCGCCTTGTATAAAGGCCACGCGCAGGAGCTGCTCAGTTATACCCCCGATTGCCAGGGACTCCTGATTGAAACGAGTGATGTAATCTTCAATCGTTTCATCATTCCTGCGTACGCAGTGCATGATGTCATCAGGATCGCGCGTGTGCCTGCGCTGCTGTACGAAGTGGGCTTGGAACTTTTCTAATAGTTCCTCGAACCCATCAATTTGCCCAGTCGGCAAGCTCTTGAACCATACCCGCGCTGCGCCTGTGAGGCAGCGAGCAAACATATGACACCATGTTGGCATCGTCCAGCTCTCTAGGTTTCCCGTGTTATAGAAACCTTGCAAAAAGTCATCTGGATCTGTTGTGCCATCATATTTGCCCAGACCACTTGGCATCTTGGTCTTGTGCTGGATGGGAGCCTGCGCAATGCGCGCAGTAAACTTTGAGTGTTTTACCAAGATGGCTGGTCTGTAGGGTGTGGTTACGTCCACTTGCCCTCTGACCGGTGGGCTGTACGGCATGTGCAGATCCAGATCTGCTCTGGCTCCAGGCGCCATGTTCACAGGCGCGCGGAGCTGTGAGCCTCCTGCATGAGTATCCCGTGTCTTCCTCATGCTATGCACTTCTTCATCACTGAACTCAGTGTGTGCAGTGTGAACAGAATGTCCTTCTTCCGGCGCGCGCGGCCTTTTTGTAGTCTGCTTATCAAACGCTTGCCTTTGTGTTTGGTCGGCTAGCTTCTTCTGTTTGACCATTTCATTGTATTTTTCCATCAGACGCCGCTGCTCGTTTATGAGCCATTCATTCGGATCATTTGTTTCTTCTTCTGGACCCATTGGTCCTTTCAGTTTCGCGCCGGCCATATTTTGTAACGTGAGATCGTCTGGAGGAGTTTCAGTCTGGCCGTGAGGGGTTGTGACGAAGGGACGGTTGCTGGTGGTACGCGTAGAATCACGCGGAACCCTCAGAACCTGCTGTCCGTCGTTAACACCCTCACGTTCAATATCCTCCAGAGCTTGATCAACGTTACGAACGCCAGAAACCATGGTGATTTATTTTTTTTATGTAGATCTGATTGCCGTTTGTAACAGTGGATGGCGCCAATGAAGAAACGTGGATCTACTCACTGGTAGCAGATCAACTTTCCTCGGGTGTGATTATACTATTTCACCGATGGTTCTTCTGGTTCAGTGTTATTCCACCTACAAAATGAACAGCGCCGTTACTTACCCCTCAGAAAGGGACAGAGGGGTCCTCTTTGGGGTAACCCTCCGGCGTGAGAATAAGTATGTGTAGGAGAAGATAATAATGTGAGAGTGAGGGAATTGGGAGAGTATTGCTTAATAGCTGAATACTGTATGTTACTCTGTATGATTGTGTGATTGAATATGCTTCAATGTGAATCAATGTGTCTGTAACTGTCAATGATTGAGTATGAATGTCCATCAAAGTGGAGTTGATGCTGTATTTATAGTGCTAGGGTTTTCACTGATTAGGCTCAACCTCGTTGGCCTCCTCCAATCGCACTGCGCCACGTGTCCTCTGGGACACCTGGCGCTTTCTCGTTGGTTGTAATCACGTGGTAGCACATGTGTCATGCTGAGTTGTCGACCTTTCATTTGGCAGCTGTCAACATCAGCATATTCTTATTCCTTAAAAAGATGCCTTCTGGAAGGTTGTCTGATGTGCACAATCAAGGTTGCCCTAATCCTGATTTGGATAAGGACGAGGTCGATTATGTGCATGTGTGATATGCGCCCATCCTGAGGATGCGCGAGGTCTTCTCTTTATTCTCACGCGCAGATATTTCATGCGCAGATGTGATATGCACGAGCATGTGATAAGCGCCGCGCGCTGGTGCGCCGGGCGCATATGTGATGCGCGAGCATATGTGTGCCTGGGCAGATGTGATATGCACGAGCATGTGATATGCGCCGCGAGCATATGTGATGCGCGAGCATATGTGTGCCTGGGCATATGATGTCTGAGCATGTTTTGTATGCGCCATGCGCATAGGTTTTGGCTTTGTGCCTTCATAATGTGTTTATCTTGTGGGTTGACCCGCCTTGCTCGGTGTTGAGGCGGGTACATACCTCTTCACTTTGCATTGATTTTTTGTAAGGGGACTCTTGCTAGAAAAGTGGGTGAAAATTTAGTTTAGTTTAACTAAGCAAAAAAATGTATTTTCAGTAACTTTGGACATACACATTTATATATAATTTATTATTTTTTGGGTTCATGTTCTACTGTATATTAGAGTTTTATAATGAACCAAACTGTGTCTAACATAATGCTTAAATACTATTAGACTATATTATTATTAGGAATTATAATGTAAGTCCGCGGGCCCATCTTAGGTTTCCAGAGTTCTCTGTATATTGTAATGAATTATTATGAAACAATAAACTGTTTAACGTTATCTTACATGGTATCAAAATTTCAAAACCACCCAAGGCTCTGCCACTTCCACTCACATTCAAACCCTAGAAACCAAATAAGGTAAGGTGCGTCCATAAACTCCAACTAATACTACGTACCTAATTAACCGGGGTTTGGTTCATAAGCTGGCCTAGATCAGGTGGATCAAAATTCAGAACTCACTTATATGTTCAAAATATATACGAGTCACTTACTTACATTTACATATAGGGTTAGCTGGTACAAGTAAAAGTGTACCTTGGATATATAGGGCCAACAATAATGGGTGCATTATCTGGGCTGGGGACATGGAACAGGGTTCACGTTGTGGCCCAGATCCAATTCTCATCATTAGTCAGCGTCCAAAGGCCGGTCGACACAAATATCTCAACGCATTCACCCTCCCACCTTTTCACTATGATTATTAGCTGGCTAACTATCTAGCATATATGTTTGAACAACGGAACCGTACAACCACGTACGTAAAAAAAAAATAGTATTTTATAGTAGGCTGGATAATGTGTTGGAGATTCATAATCGATAACGCTTGGATAATCAAAATAATTCGGTGGTTCTTCTGAACTTTTAATCGGATAGACTTAAACGTTTGACAAGAACAAGTATGTGAATTCGTGTAAATTTTGTGAACCGGGTAAGTTATAATCGCCTAGTAGTTATATAACCGCCATAACTACTTTGGTAGTTATAAAACCATCATAACTACAATTAGTAGTTATACTACCACCTTAGCTACCGATAGCGGTTATAACCACCATAACTACCAGTGACGATGCCTCATGCCCCATTTACGAGAAATCAGAACAGTCTTGATCAAATGTACACTTCGTATCTCCTAACTTCTATAAATGTATATTCTAATTTTTAAGTGAATCCCTATTACCCAAAAACCGCCTGATGATCGAGACTAAAATCACCAACATAACGTTGATAGGAAGAAGACAGATTAATGATTCACCAAGAAGTTTACTTCATTGTTAGGAAATTAAATGATCATATTTACATAAAATGATACATGCAGGATCGAACACTGTCCGGAAACAACTCAAGATGAAGATAATATCTAAACTTGTTGTCACTAGATAACGTACGACCGAGCTTTTAGTGCTTGGGTTTTAGGGGATCACTATTTGGAAAGCTAGCTGGACCAATAATATGACAAACATAATTGATCGAGTGACACATTTTTAGGGACCATATATGGAACAGAAATGACTATATATTGTTTGTCATGCAAGTTCCAATTATCATCTAGGGATGCACATTGTATACATTATAAATGTCGAGACTTCTTGTCATAGATATATGACTATATATCGAGCTTTTAGTGTTTGGGTATGACAGAAATTTCATAAATCCACTAAGCTAGCTAAGAAGACGTGCGCAATCTGTCAAGAGAGAGAACATAAACTCTCAACCAATGCTAACGTCTTAGTTTGTTCAAATGGTACACTCGAGACAAAGCCCGATCGAGACAACTCGTTGAAGACTTTTGGTTTGAATCTTTTATGTAACAAAACTTTCATAATTTGGATTTCGGAGTTTTGTATATGGTTGATACTAAATATTTTCCATGTGAATAAGGAGAGTACCATAATTAATAAATAGAAACCAAAAACTTAATACTGTTTTCATATTTAAAGACCCCGCTGCGAGATTTTAATTACATTTCATCACCTAACAACTTTAACTTTAAATAATATTTCGATTTTCAAGAATGAGTTGCATGCTACATTCTAAACTAATGGCCCCTTCTATTTGTTTTCAATTTTCTCTTAATCAACTTCGTCACAAGCTTAACACACGCTGGAACGAAGGCAATCATTTGTATAAACTAAGGCTGGAACTATAGAAGATGGGTCACCGATTAACTTAGAAGCTGACAAAACCGGCGAGTCCAACAGTTCATAATTACCGAACCAAACTGGTAGTATGTGCTTTGTTCCTGCCTTCCTGGTCCACTTGGTCTTGATTAAATGCTGCTTATGATACAATCAAAGCATTCTTATCCGGTTCCATATCCCTCTCTCTATAATTACACTAAAAACACTACATTTCTCTCTTCTGTTTAATTAAATAATATATTTTTTGTAATTTATTCATTACAATTTTTCTCTCTACCCTATAATTTACAAAAAATCACTACCCTTTCCCCAAATTTATAAAAATCACTACATTTTCTCTCTCCATCCTTTAATTTACACTCACAACCACTCAAACCTCCACCTTATAATTTACAAAATCCCATCACAAACATTTAGGGAACCGGATAAGAATGCTCTCAAGAGCACTTTTAAGAATATATATATATATATATATATATATATATATATATATATAAGGATAACTTAACCTTAGTCCTAATCACCCAATGATTTGCGAATAAGATAGATAAATTAATTAACATGTTTACATAATCAATCCTAAATATGCACTTTGAAACTATATATATTTAAAGTAACATGGCATACTTTAATAAGGTTTAAAATTATACTCAACTATTGACAAGACCACAAACTTGGTTATGAGCATCCACCATAAACTAGAAATGAACATTTTGTACTGCATAGACCAGATCCAAGTTATTCAGTTGGTTTACTTAGTAGATTCATACAACCACCAAAGGAGCATCTTTAAAAGCAGTGAAGCAAGCTAGTAATATGTTACATCAAAGGAACAAAAGGAACATGTAATCATCTCCAAGAAACAAAGAGGCTCTAACATAACAGGTTATGGTGACAGGGTATGGTGTTAAGTGGAAATGCAGATAAAAAAAAAAGGATCGACTAATGGTATGGTATTTTGGAGAATCACCTATAACTTAGAGAACTGAAAGGCAATAGACAATATCATTATCATCTTGTGAATCAGAATTCAAGGCAGCTACTGCAGTATAATGTCAAACACTACGGTTGAAGAGTTGCTTAGTGAGATAACATTGTTGGCCTTAATTGTGTGATCAAGTTTGATAAAATGTTGCGGATCCAATTTGTTATAGGTCTAAGTATAGTTTGAGGTGTTTTATGCAGCATTTATAAGTTAAGAGGTCTTCATGTAAATATTAGGCGGTTATGGGCGGTTATAAGCTAGTTATATAACCATGAGATAGTTATATAACCGTCATGATGATAACTATAAATAGGGCGTCAGAGTGTTGTGTCTTGTTCTTACAACATTGTTTATATAATACAAGTTTGTGTTTCAGGCTAATCCCTAGTCGTCGTCGTCGTCTTCTTCTTCTTCTTCTTCTTCTATTGGTATCGAAGCCAAAGGTTCAAAAGATCAAGATCATTGTATTTAATCTTCAATCAAGAATTTAGTGGCGGTTATTGGGGTTCATAGAAAGAAGAACTGGAAACCGAGTAGCGATATCATATCTTAATGGTTTGCTTTGAGTTTTGTATATCAAACAATTTTGGTGCTAGGGCAAAACAATAAAGAAGAGCATAGCTACGATGTTTCGGTGGCAGTAATAATTGGTTTAAGTCTTAACGAGTCGGGCGCGACTTGTGGTGGCGTTTGCGATGTGATTTAGAGATATGCAGCGTCGATGGAAACGACGATGGTTTGTACGTTGTAATCAAATTAGAGTAGGCAGAGGCTTACTTGGTGGCCATTGATGGCGGTTAAGAAGCGACAACGGTATGGCAACATCAAAAGCGACAGGAGGCCGCAGGTATTAATGTGCAACGGATGTGTTTTGTATTCAGGTTTGGGAAATTGGTGGTTGGAATCCTGGTGTTTTGTCTTAATCACGTAGGTGTACAAGGGGCTTTTTGAATCTAAAGGTATTAGAAACACGGGAAATAAATGGTTTGGGAGCAGTGTTGCAAAACTCGCTAGGCGCCGCTAGGCGCTCCTCGGGCGGCCGACTGGGGAGTTGAGCGTACTCGGCCTATGCGGGGAGTACTCGGGGAGTACGTGGACATGGTGAATTATAAAGGAAATTAATTTTTATAAGATTATATACATGTGAAAAATCATAAGCTTACATTCATTTAACAAAATGCATGCTAAAATCAATACTTGCATTACATCCAACATTCCAACCATAATTAAAATTCTAATTTCAAAATACATAAAAAAGGATAGATGTTGACATATAGTCACATATTAGCGTATTTCAAAACGTTGCATGTACGATAGATAATTAGACATGTTAAACATTTAATCATTGTCTTCCAAGGTGTCTCAATATTGCTCATTGATGGTAACCCCATCTGATTCATATTCAACCTCATCATTTAATTCCTCTTCATCCTCGGACACGAAATCTTCCTCATCAAGTTCTCTTAATCTAGCATTTCTCCGGGTTTCTAAAGATTCATCATCGTCGCCTTTGGCTTCATGAGTAACTCCAGGCTCACTCTCCTCTACATCGCCTTCGACAATCCAATCTTGAGCCTCACTAGCATCCCTTGCTAATAACACTTCCAATCCCCTAGTTTTCCTTTTTATGTTATTTTCCATCAAATTTGTATTAAATTGAACAAAAACAAGATTTCTCACTTTGCTTGTCTCTAGTCTATTTCTTTTCTTTGTATGTACCTACAAATTTTAAAAATAAACAACAAAATGACAAATGGTTTAATAAATAATAACTAAATAAGCATACTTTGACTCATATTCACCTAGTAATATTAAAGTTACTAACCCCTTCAAATGTGCTCCAATTTCTTTCACATCCCGACGAACTAATTGTTAAAGAAAGTATCCTCATAGCAATCTTTCTTAATTCGGGAGTTGATGCACCATAAGCTGCCCACCAATTTGCTACAATGTGAAAAGTAAACAAACATGATACTAAACCAGTAAATTCAAAAATTGATAAAGTTAAATTTTATATAACTTGTTAACTATGAACTATAAAGTATAAACATTAATTATATATAAGTTATAAATTAAAATACATTAATTTAATACCTGGATCAAATTTGTCGTCATTCACCTCACATCCTTTCAATGCCATAGCCCGACTAAACTTTTCTTGTTTACCCTTTTACACCGGCAACTCGACCGTCACAATATGGTTTTGCAAATTGTGATCTTCTGGATATATTGTACCAACTAAATCAACAATCACATTTGACACATTAATATCATCTAGGATTTCCGAATTGTTATAAAGATAAAATGGGTTTAGAAGATAGGCCGTCAAATGTAACTTCGTATCAAGCCTATTTCTCATCTTTTTTGAGATGATATCCAAAACCGGTTGATAATCTTTTTTATTATTTCCCAAAGCATTCTTGATTTCTTCTTCTGCACTTTTAATCTCACTATAGATAAATCCCATGGATGGCTTCCAATCCGCATCAACCATCCGTAAAAATTTAACCAATGGGGCAAAAACTTTTAAACATAAAGCTACACCGGTCCAAAATGAGGTATTCAACACCGTATTATAAGCACTTTTCCCTTTTACTGTTTTAGAAAACTTACACTTTTCCCATTCATCACTAGTAAACATTTGTTTTAGTTGGGCCTTCTTATCAGCCAAACTTTGCAAAGTGAGAAATGCGGAAGCAAATCTGGTGACACCTGGTCTCACAATATCTCTTTTTTTAGTGAAGTTCCTCATCATAGCCAAAGTTTTATGATGGGCATATATGAACACGGTTAATGCTTTTGCTTTAGTGATAACCTTCTGATACCTAGGTAGCATCGCAATACCTTTCAGAAAAAAATAAACATGTTAATAAAATAATAAATTATAAACATTATATATAAAAATATAAATAAGAAAATAAAAAACAGTAATGCTAAAAAATCTAAGAAAGCATGATAAAAAATTAAGACCTTCAAGCATAAGAGTGATAGTATGCGTTGCATATGAGGTCCAAACTATTGTTGGCCTTTTTTCGTTTAACAACTTTGCTGCTCCCATATTATTTGAAGCATTGTCGGTCACAATTTGAACAACATTTTCTGGACCAACTTCCTTGATGCAAGCTTCTACATACTCATATATGTGCTCACTCATGTGAGCTTCATCAGAAGATTCTGTAGAGGATAAAAAAATAGTTCCTAACTTTGAATTCACACACAAATTCATGATGCTCCTTATCTTTCTATCGGACCATGCGTCTGTCATTATCGTGCATCCGTTAGTTTTCCATTCCTCTTTGTATGGCTTCAACAAATTTGTTGTTCTGTCAACTTCTTTTTTTAGGTACGTTTCTCCCATCTCATATCTAGTTGGAGGTGGAAGCGCACATCCAAATTGGCCAATTGCCTCCAACATCAATTTGAAGCTATTATCTTCAAACGCATGAAAAGGAATTGCACATTTGTTGTAACACCCACAAAATTTTGGTCCAAATTTGACAAAATTTAAAAGTGAAGGACCAAAAATATTCATAAGATATGTAATGGGAAAATAAAGTAAAGAAATGAATGCATGTTTATGTTAAGAAAAAAGTATGGAAACTCCATCCCACATGGAAGGTGGGAAAGAAATAAAAGCACTTTATAAGGAAGGAGTTTTCCATGGTAATGTTCTTATGGGGCTAACCACTCTCACTAGTCCTAGCGGAGGGTGTTTAGCACCCGACGCACACAGGCTCGGGCGATGGGCGTAATGTGGCGTTTTGATGGCCCACTTGGCACTTTAGTATTTTTGAATTGTGGAAGATAGACCAAGAAGTGACGAAATACTCAAGTTCAAGGACTAAAAATAAAAATTCTGATTTCTAGACCCATCGCGCTACGCGATGGGTATACAGATTAGATCATCGCGCTACACAATGCAGTTTCCCATGAGTTTAGAAAAAGGGGCGTCGCGCTATGCGATGGTCCAGAAGGAAGGGGGTATCACGCTACGCGATGACCCGGTTAAGTAACCGGATCAACCACGTGTCAATACGTGGAAACCTCTGGTGTATTGCGGCGTCGCGCTACGCGATGGCCTGGGGCAAAACCCCATTGCGCTACGCGATGATGGTCAAAACTTTGCCTATAAAAGGGGGCTACGGGTTTGAAGCATTCTCATCCTATTTTCACACTCACTTACACACACACAACCTTGGGAGACGTGCCAGACTCGTGTGAGGTTCCGTGGTTCCGATTTCTCGTAATTCGTGCAAGAACTGAAGTTTTAACGACACAAAGATGTGTTAAGCAAGTTCGAAACAAGGTTCTGACGATTTAAGCTTCAGTACGTGATAAGGGAGTAGAAGTGCTACCCGCGCAAAGCTTAGGTAAATAAAATACCCGCATAAGGTAGGGGTTCTACTTAAGCTATTAGTTTATTATTATTTTATATGGCTTAGACCTTAGTCAGGAATATAGTCTATACCTTGATCAGATAAGTAATTGTAATAAGCTTTCATAAGATAAGATTATGGATAAAATATTATTCTTTATTATCGTGTAAATATATTTTTTATGAAAGAAGAAATTAGATATATATATATATATATATACGTTTCTTCATGATGAAGAAACGTAGTATACATATGGGTTTTCTAAAAGAAAAGAACATCAAGGTAAAGGTTATGTAAATAGACTAAAGGTCTAAAGCTAGATTTGTAGATCTAGTTATTTATGAAATATTATTCTCGTACTATAGGTCCGAGATAAAAAGTAGGCATTTGTCAGTAAGATACATTGATATATCAAAAGGTGAATGCGTCCAAACCTTTTTATAGTGTGAAATATGTTATGACGTGAATACGTCCAAACCTTTTTATAGTGTGAAATGTTTTATGACGTGAATACGTCTATGTACTGTATATTTTGAAAAAATATTTACTCTTTAAAACTATGGACTATTATCCATATGTAAAAGAGTTATGGAAATATTTGCATGAGGGTTGGTTCAAATCCTCTAAAACGTTTTGATACAAGGTAGTACTAAACACTCAGGCTAAAATACACATGTGTCTGGATTCTTACATATATGTACTGTAGTGGGCACACTACAAACATACTGACCATGAGGCAAGTGACTGTCTCTAGCGCGAGTGAAGTGGTCTATTGGTATTTTTAGTTCCGATGAGATGGGATGAGGCCCACTGAGTCGTTGAACATTATTGGTGTTGTATCATAACGAAGGTGATTTTGTATATGATTATATTATGATGAATTATAAAAATCTTTTTATTGAGTCAGCGCTATTCACCAGCACATAGCTAACGTATTTTTCCCTCACATTTCAGGAAAACAGTAAAGGTAGAACAGACAAGCAAGCCAAATTAGAAGATTGGAGACATAGTCATTAGAGGTGATCTGATGGCTCATATGTTTTAATTAAAATATTTGAAGAATCATATTTTAAAATGGCAGGTATTTGATTATCAAAACGGGTATTAAATTCCCGATATTTCATTATAATAATATTTTATGACTTCCGCTAAAAGAACGTAACTCTGATATATTTGCAAAACAGGTACCAACTATTGGTCACACGCCTAGGCCCTAGATCGGGGTGTGACATTTGTATTCCCATATACATATAAACTCTTTTGCGCGAGTTATATGTTCTTTACAAACTATATCTGATAAATTATCACTTTTGCTCTTTAACTTATTCAATACATCTTCTGGATTAATAGTGTTATCCACAAAACGATCCATAGGACCAAAAGATCGTGGAGGCTTATCAACACCAAAGGAATCTACCATTTCATCATCCTCAATGGTAGTGTTTTCAACATGTCCATCGCTTTCGATATTCACCCCTGCTCTTAAAGATTGATCATCACGTGCCTTTCCTTTCCTTTTCAATCTGCTATCATTAAGAGAATCTCTACATCTTATTTAATCTTCTTTTGTGGCTTCAGAACATGGGGCGACGTTTGATGTGGTCTCATTTATACATATTATTATATAAATAATCCATGTACTTTTAAGTGCTTTTGAGCCAAGTTTTTATTGAATATTCTTAATATTTGGTTCACATGTGAGTTTAATGATTTTTAGAGAATATGAGCTAAAGTGGAGCACTTTTTACTAAACTTGAGACCGGCGAAAGAAGGGTCGAGCATATGTTATATCTTACTAATTTTTATTATTATGCTAATTAACTATTATTGTAATATTAAAAAATGAGAAATAAACTCTAATGACGTATGTTAATAATAATAATAATAATAATAATAATAATAATAATAATTGTGAGATGAAAAAAGAAAAAAAAAAAGAAGTTTTGTTGGATTTGGAATCCAATCTTGTGGTGTTATTAATTTTGGTAATAATATAATATAAGGCAATATATCACCACGTTCATAACAATTATTCGGTGGGGGATTGTGGGCAGATTTATTGGAGCCGCCATATGATTGGAAAACAAGAAAGCATCATCTATATAATATTGACTGGGAATACAGACCCTGGAGGCAGAAGGGAGTTCGACCAGGAGGCAGGCGCAAGGAGAGGAGAGGAAGCCTTTGGGTTCGAGCAGGGAGTGTTTGGGTTCAACACCTACTCATCCAAACATTCTTATTATTCGGTTTGAATTTATTACTTTCGTCATGAAGTTACTGTTTGAACCTGTTTATTTTCTTTTGGTCTTGAGTATGGTTGTTTGCTAAACCCTTATACCACCTAGGTTTATGATGAACTTTTGTTGATATTGGATTTTAGTTTGGATTTTGCTTTTATTTATGGTTTATGATTAAGTAAGAGGTTTCTTGTTATTTATTCGATGCATATGTGTGCTTAGGATTGTTTGACGAGTTTTATTGTTTCACAGTTTCCTTGGTAATTGTTTCATATAATAGGATTCTGTCAGGTCATCTACTATGTGTTTTTGACTAGTTTATGGTTGACTTGCAATAAAGCCATAGGAACAATATTAATAAATCAAATAGGCCTAAGTGTGCTGCTAATCTAAATAGCTGAGAGGTGACAGATTATATGATAAGTCTTGGTTGTTTAAAATTGCTAGATTTAGTTCTTCGTAAGGAGTTCGTCTAGGTTTGATTTTCAGCCTTGTTTGTGTAGTCGAGTGAATGCTTTAAACTACCTTTGATTTCCGCGCTGTAAGGTAGGATTTCGTTTGGAGGTACTTGTCATAAAATTAATTAGCGACCGTAAGCGAGACTAATTAAACTGGTGTTTTTAAGAATTTAATAGAAATCCATAGGTGTCTCTTGAGAAGGGTCAGGGGTCCTGTTCGGGTTTTCTTTAAGTGACTATTTTATGATCCCAGTTCCATAACATGCATTTTCCAACTATTGATAATTGATGCATTAGGGATTCTAGCCTAGGTGGTTGTTTGTCATCATCTGAATTAAGTCCAGGTTTAAGTCGTCTTTAAGTCTTAGTGATTAAATTAATATTAGCTTAATACTAGTTATTAAACCCCCCCCCCCAACGTAATATAAATAGTCGTGTTTGTAATTGAGTCTAATTTAGCTAGTTTACGTAATTAAAAGAGTCTCGTGGGTTCGATATCCGGACTTACTTAGCTGTACTAGAGTCGACCGGTTCACTTTCCGGTTAGTAGTTTTAGTTAAGTTAAGAGTCTAGAATTATTACTTAGTTTCTAGATTAGTGTTTATTTAGTTAATAAATTAATAACTACTTTTAGCACATCAACGTTTCCCTTTATTTGTGCAATGTGTTGTTTTAGTCTATTGATTCCTCCAGACATCGGTTTGTTGCACAAAGTACATTTCACTTTATCTTTGTTGTTAGGATCCGTTAAGATTCCATAATCCCAGCCAGGATCATTAGATTTTCGCTTAAGGTCGTTTTGAGTTGCGGTTGACGGAGTAGTTGATGACATATTTAGTGTTTAACTGTTTATAAAGCAAAAGAACATGCATCAATAAACAACCAAATATCAATAACCGGAGCCACTTAATCAAACCAAAATGCTTGATAATTGGTGCAACTTCATATCACAAACTATAACAATTTGGCACCAAAAATATCTTCAAGTATGCGTTGGTTTACTTTTATTCACCAGAAAACACACGCAACTAATACAAAGTCACAGTTGGTTTATTATCATCTAAGTATCTAACTAATAATTAATAAGCAGTACTGTTAGATGATTATTCAAATTTCAAACAACGAATGATAGCTTGTCACAGACTCACAGTTGGTTTATCATCATCTAAGTATCTAAAACATCACAATTGGTTACTTGGTTTATTTCCAGATCACGCATGTCAAAAAGACAAAAACACACAAATTACAAAGGTTGAATTGATTCATATAATCATATTTATATGCTACCTGTTGAGACGATAGAAATAGAAGTGAACAAGTGAAAAGGCTAGAGTTGTTACAATCAAACGATCTTCACCTCTTCAAGCCTTCAATTCTTCAAACCCATGGAGATTGAGACCCTAATTAGTGAATCGCCGTTTGAAGTTCAGCGTGAAAAGGAAGTCATAATGGCGGGCTGATTGTGAGGAGTGAAATTGGGCTTTTTTAATAAAAAGTCAATTTTTTTATTGACCGCCTAGACCGAGTTGGACCAAGTTTGACCGAGTTGGCAAGATTCCGACTAGTTAGGCCGATTAGGTGAAAGGCGTTTCTGTAAACTACCGAGGTCCGCCTAGGAGCCGAGTACTCGGCCGCCTAGGCCGAGTTTTACAACACTGTTTGGGAGTGACCAAGTGGTGTGCGGCCGGTAATCAGTGGTGGGTAGTACTACATGCAATTTAACCGAGGAGAACCAAAGTTCGATCCGACTAGAAAGCGTTTTGGTCAAGGGTTGCACAAGACGTTCGCAAGAAAAGCAAGGGTGAGTTCAAAGAAGGAATTCTACAGAACCATTAGGATGCAAGAAAATACAAGACAAGATGGATCAAGTTAAGTGAAAAAGACTCAAACTTGGATCAACAATTGGGGGCGGGGGAATGTTGGCCTTAATTGTGTGATCAAGTTTGAAAAAAATGTTGCTGGTCAAATTTGTAATTAGTATAAGTATAGTTCGGGGTGTTTTATGCAACATTTGTAAGTTAAGGGGGTCTTGATGTAAATAGTAGCTAGTTATAGACGGTTATAAATTAGTTATATAACTACCACGTAGTTATATAACAACCAGGGTGGTTAATTAACCACCATGATAACTATAAATAGGGCGTCATACTGTCGTGTCTTGTAACAATATTGTTCATATAATACAAGTTTGTGTTTCGGGTTAATCCCTTATTGTGTTCTTCTTCTTGTTGTTATATTCTTGATTGTTAGTTGTTGCATGATCTCCCATTCTACAAACATGTTGGAAGGAAGAAAAGATGACACTGAAAGAAGATATTAATTCCCTTATAGCCCTTATGAAGAATTCAGTCTTTCATAGAAGAAGCAAGCATATAGACACCCTTTACCATTTCATTAGAGTATGTGTGGAGAATGGTCACATTAATAACAAGCACTTAAGTTTTGAATTACAGAGGGAAGATATACCAACGAAGCACCTGAATGAATCAAGTTCATCACTATGAGAGACATGCTAGGAATTCAAGATCCACGACAAAGCAATGATCATGATTAAGGGCGTGAATATGGATGTAATCCTGATCATTGTGAAGACACAAAGTTTAAGGGCCAAATTATAACTAGTAGAAACAACGTTTAATATGAATGTATTGTGTATGTAAAGTATAGGAGTGTCAATAACTAAACTTATTAACCAAACAAGACGATGTAGAAATTACATACTATGAAACAGTACCTACAACCGATGTAACTCTAGAAGTGTCGGTTCGATGTGTATAAATCGGCCAATCAATTTCAAGACATTCTATACAATCAAAATGCTCTATGCAATTCATGTTGTTTCAAGATTGTTCGTTCAATTGTCACAAGCTAGTCATAGAAAATTTTGTTAATTGAATGGTTACGCGAATATATACTATATTTTATATATAAATATTTGTATATACATATATAACATCACAGATCACTATTCTTATACTCCAAACGAAGATCATAGAAACCAATCACTCATATCTAATCAAAGAACATATCCAAACACGACGGGTCGGCGGGCCTTAAATCATGACGGGCCACGCGCAAATATAGGCTTAATTTTACTTGTGTTAATATAAAGTTTTAAACCTTTATAATATAGGCTTACAGAAAACGTGCACCTCTACACAATTATGGATTCAACTTGCACTTTTACACAAATATCAGCAAGAACTTTATGCAAATATCCAACTCGAACGTTGTTATCCTCCATGTTGTTATCCGCCAATAATTAGACCTTCAAAATCATCTATATATAGCCCTCAAAAACTCACAAATTCACATAACAAAACCTTTATCTTCAGTTCTCCAATAAATCGATAATCGATCCCTATTAAAAAATATCCATTCAAAAAATATATATATATATCAATCGATCTCGTTCTCTCCCCAAACCATGAAGATGAAGCTAAACTTGAAGGTTAGTGATTTCAATATAAAATATTTTTAATTTGTTTGTTTGATTATATAATTCATCATTTATATAAAGATTGATCTACATCGAAATAGAAGGCAAACGGACAACCAGTTATGCCGCTAGTCTTTTTGAATTGCAAAATCAAATACATTAAATATACACCTTTATAATATATATATATATATATATATATATATATATATATATATATATATATATATATATATATTAGAAATCAAAAAGGTGTTTTAATGTTTTATCATAGTTACCTTTTGAGGTGGTTAGTTATATTAAATCTTCTTAAATATTTTTTATGCATGTGTCTTTTGGTTGGAGATTATCTAACCACCTTAGTGTGCTAAATTACATGCAGCATTTTGTGAACGAGCATATGGAGGAAAAATCAAGTGGCGAACACTTTGACGGATTTCAAACGATCAGGGCCGTTGAAAGAGATCGATTCATCAGCGGTCTAGCAACGCCAGAGTTTGCGACTTACATTGGGAATATGATGAAAAATGAAACAAGAACAGAATATGTATTGAAGCTGGCTTATAACCAGTTAAAGAGGGCGTTGAGTTCGGATCATAGAGCATGTACTCCACAAGAAACAACTAAAGTGAACCACAATAGAACAACACTTTTGGAGCTGTTCCAGAGAACTAAAATGGACGACGAAAAAACTGAAACTAAAAGCCACATAGGTAAACAAAAGGAAGAGAAAACTGATAGCCATTCAATGAGAAAGATACTGAAAAGATGCACAACATCATCCGATGTTTCTGGTTCAGCTGATGAAAAACTACACAAGGTATGTCTGTCCCATCCATTTGAAACTCATGTATTACACCGGTTGAATAAATGTTTTTAAAAGTACTTATATACTTCTTAAAGACGTCTTATATAAAAACAAAGAGAAGAATTTATAGCGTAATTATATTATTTATCAAATTAAAGAAAATCACTATTATTTAATATGAGAGAAAAATAGTAAATCAAAAGCCGGACTTCACACCACAAGTCGACAAGTGACATCAAATATATCTAATTAATAGAAGAGAGATGCGGGAAAATCAACAGTTTGGTGACCTATATAAACCCAAGTTTATTATTTATTATATAGATATTAATATTGTAGTAATTATAATTCATCTTTAGTTTGTTATTCTCTCTTATATGAATACTGATTCATGTTTTCTATCATGCATATTGTAGGGGTATGGTACTAAACCCGGTTTTACGACCCTAAATTTATTATGTTTGGCTTATTTTATTATACGGACTAATACAATGTTATTGGGCTGAGGGGGTTTTGTGGAGGTAACCCTAACTGGGCTAGGCCCATTAGGGTACCATGATGGTGGCCATGAGGCTCTCTATATAAGGAGGTCTTCACCTCCTTATTGGTGGGATGCTCAGTAAGAGCTGCCATCATATATTTTTGTGTCTGTAAACAAGAGATCCTCGAGATTTCTTAGCAGTCACCTCCACACCCCCAAAAAGCCATTGCAGATCTCAAGCAACCGGAGAAGAAGATAAAGGCGTGGTTCGTTCATCTCGAAATCCGGGGAAACATCGTCATGGATCAGGTCAGATTCATTTCATGCTTCGACATTGGCGCCATCCGTGGGACGGCAACGAACTACCCTTCGATTTTCGTCTCGGTCCTCAGATCTCTCCCAAGAAAAACCCAAATCTGGAAGTTTACAGAAAGAGGCTTCAAGACTTGTTCTATTAAAGCTCAAAAAGATCCATAGATCTAAAAGAGGCTTCCAGATCTGTGCAAAAATGAAGCTGAAAAGGATTTGTAGATCCAAAAAAGAAACTACCTGATTCGGATGATCAAACCTCCGGATCTGTGATGGTTTTAAATTCTCTCCGCTCCGAGCTTCAGATCTATCTAGATCTGATTTACAGATCTAGATCTGGATTACAGACCTGGATTTTAGGTTTAAAATTACAATCTTGATTACGGAGACTCCCGCCGCCATGCACGCGCGCCAGCGAATTCTCACTCCGCGGAAACCACCATGTGGGTTTTGCGCAAAAGACTCACCGCCATACATACGCGCCCGCGAGTCACCGCTCCGCGGCCATGCATGCGCACTGCCAAGGAGCAAGCTTCGCCACCATGCATGCTCGCCCGCGAGTCACGACTCCGCCGCCATGCATGTGCAAGCCTGATTTTGATCTTTGCATACATGTTTCACACTTCCTTTTATTAATTTGAGCAATATGACAACATTATATTGACATCAAACTAAAAATAAAACGAAGTAAAACATACATACGCGAGCTTCAAGCTCAAACGCGTTGACGAGTTTTAACTCTAAAACGTCAGGGCCTTAGCCCAATAATATGAGCCTTAGCTCAAATTACTCAAAGCATCCATCCCGCGTATTGCGCGGCTCGACCATAACATACCTAAGCACAACTAAGGCAAAGCACATGCCAAAACACAGTTGTTGAGGTTTCAGGTCGGGGCCGCGCATGGGATTATAATGGATGCGCTAAATATAGACGCGCAAAGGCTAAAGAACTCATTCATAATTCCCTATAATAAATGCATGATAACGTCGCGCAAAAGAGGAATAACGAAATGCCAAGACACGTGTCAGCATATTCAAAATATCGCAAAATAGCCTGAAATATGACAACTATTAAGGAGTACTTAATAAATTCCTTACAACATTGTTCAAATTTCAACGTGTAAGCATACCTTATATTCAACAAGCACACGCTCGCGCCATCGTGCATGCGCCACCATGGTTCGATGTACCGCCATCATGCATGCGCCGCCGCGATTCAATACATCGCCACCACGCATGCGCCACCACGATTCAATACATCGCCATGAAGCAGCAGCGCGCCGTCACTCATGCGCGCTAGCGCCGAGCACCGCACCACCGCGATCCAACACCAACCAACCACGTGCATTAACGATTCGTTTTCACCAGAGGGATGGAATCACGCGCAACGCGCGTGCAAGAAAAGAAAAAGAAAAAACAGGCCCTCTTGAAAAAGCAAACTTGTCTAATATCTATCTTATCTCGCTCGCGCGAGACAAGACACATTAGACTCGGGGGCTTGAAGGGGGTATGCACCCGCCCTACGTCGAGCGAGGCGGGTCAACCCACAAAATATAGACGAGGCTTAAAATCAGGATGTCATGAAGACACAAAGCCAAAACCTACACGTATGCTCGCGCATCATGTATGGTCACGCATATGCTCACGCATCACGTATGCTCACGCATCACGTATGGTCACGCATATGCTCACGCATCACGTATGCTCACGCATATCACATCCGCGCGTGAAACATCTGCGCATGGCGCATATCACATACGCGCCAAACTTAAAGGTTGGGAATCCTCATAAACCCATAGGCCACGCGCCAAACTTAAAGGTTGGGAATCCTCATAAACCCATAGGCCGCGCGCCAAACCAAAAAGTTGGGAATCCCCAAACCCATACGGCTACACGCCATATTCAAAGGTTGGGAATCCTTATAAACCCATATGGCCACGCGCCAAACTTAAAGGTCGGGAGCCTAATAATATCCCACATGGCTACGCGCCAGCTTTATTATTTTATAGCTTGTAAGTCGCCTCACGCGCCAGCTTAATTATTCTTATAGCTCGTAAGTCGCCTCGCGCGCAAGCTTTATTATTTTATAGCTCGTAAGTCGCCTCACGCGCCAGCTTAATTATTCTTATAGCTCGTAAGTCGCCTCGCGCGCAAGCTTTATTATTTTATAACTCGTAAGTCGCCTCACGCGCAAGCTTAATTATTCTTATAGCTCGTAAGTCGCCCCGCGCGCAAGCTTTATTATTTTATAGCTCGTAAGTCACCTCACGCGCAAGCTTAATTATTCTTATAGCTCGTAAGTCGCCTCACGCGCCTGCTTAATTATTCTTATAGCTCGTAAGTCGCCTCGCGCGCAAGCTTTATTATTTTATAGCTCGTAAGTCGCCTCACGCGCAAGCTTAATTATTCTTATAGCTCGTAAGTCGCCTCGCGCGCAAGCTTTATTATTTTATAGCTCGTAAGTCGCCTCACGCGCAAGCTTAATTATTCTTATAGCTCGTAAGTCGCCTCGCGCGCAAGCTTTATTATTTTATAGCTCGTAAGTCGCCTCACGCGCCAGCTTAATTATTCTTATAGCTCGTAAGTCGCCTCGCGCGCAAGCTTTATTATTTTATAGCTCGTAAGTCGCCTCACGCGCCAGCTTAATTATTCTTATAGCTCGTAAGTCGCCTCACGCGCAAGCTTTATTATTTTATAGCTCGTAAGTCGCCTCACGCGCAAGCTTTATTATTTTATAGCTCGTAAGTCACCTCACGCGCAAGCTTAATTATTTTTATAACTCGTAAGCTGCCTCGCGCGCAAGTTACATTACATTATTATCGAGACGCGCACTCTATCTTTTATCAGGCCCCGCGCCACTATTGTTATGATGCGTGCTATATCTTATTCATGCTAGTGCACCATCATTATCATAAGGACCACAACATGTCACCATCATGGAGAAAACCTCCCAAAACTCAAAGACAATAAAGACAAGGTCGAAGAAAAGGGAAAAAACCGCCTCACGTCCTAACACACCTTATAAAGTCCAGCGCTCCACCTAAACGCTTGCACGCCTAGGAGCAACACTGGACTTGGGGGCTTGTAGGGGTATGGTACTAAACCCGGTTTTACGACCCTAAATTTATTATGTTTGGCTTATTTTATTATGCGGACTAATACAATGTTATTGGGCTGAGGGGGTTTTGTGGAGGTAACCCTAACTGGGCTAGGCCCATTAGGGTACCATGATGGTGGCCATGAGGCTCTCTATATAAGGAGGTCTTCAGCTCCTTATTGGTGGGATGCTCAGTAAGAGCTGCCATCATATATTTTTGTGTCTGTAAACAAGAGATCCTCGAGATTTCTTAGCAGTCACCTCCACACCCCCAAAAAGCCATTGCAGATCTCAAGCAACCGGAGAAGAAGATAAAGGCGTGATTCGTTCATCTCGAAATCCATGAAAACATCGTCATAGATCAGGTCAGATTCATTTCATGCTTCGACACATATATATATACATGGAGAATAAATTGTACACCATCTAACTAATATAGGTATATATATTAGACACAGAAATAATCAGTGAAAGTCAACTAAATTTTGAGACTAGTATAGAATATATAAAATTAATCTTTTAGACGTTTTATTAAAAAGATTCAGTAAACAAATAACAAAATAACAAAAAAACTCACTGGCTTGAAATTCAATGCATTTTCCACAAGCATAACTACAAAAACTACATTCTGCACTCAACCCTTGTCCAAAAGACAGGTCAAATAGTGTCTCCTTGAATTTCACATGTGAAATTTATTTAAAAAAATGTTAAAATAAATATTTCTATAAGGATCAGGGTTCCAAAGCTTTAAATTTTTAATATATCTAACTCATGACTCGTATTTTGTGTAGACCTGATATTGGAACTGTAGAAGCAAACAATATATATGGTATGGATGGGTTAAATTCGTACCAAAGCACGTAGAGAAGAAATTCATCAATTGATCAAAGATATTGAAACCGCCAAAGCCATGACTAGAACAAGCTAGATTGTGATTAAGAAGCGACATCAAATGTGAAATAAATTTGCATGTTTTTTTATTAAGGATACTCGTCAATCCCATGAATCAAGTCCTCCACGATTTTAGCATTCATTGTTTTTGTGTAAGGGTGTGATGGCCTAGGTGGTTAATTAATTTGTTTGTATGTAATTTGTATGGCTTGAAATGCTCATGTGGTACGTAAGTTGTTATAAGATATTTCTTTCATGTATATATATATGCTCTATTAAAATTACTATCTAAAACACGAAAATGAAAAAGTATGTGTCATTAAAATCTAAATAAGTACAATATACGTCCCTTAGGCTACTTGGAAATTGGAATGATTTCAGCATAACTCAGGTCAGGATGATTTTGTCTGTGATACCTATGGAGGACACCACCCCATTCATTTGGTATCGAAAACAAAACCAGTACATATAGGTGGTGAACTCGTGTTGGTCAACACGAAATTTGATGTTAATCAAAAGAAATTAAAAAAAATCAATAAAATGCATTACAATAGTTATTTAAATGATAAAATAAATTATTGTTATTTAATTTTAATAATATTTATTTGAATTAATTAATTGAAAAATGTCTTTGGGATGGGGTAAATGATTTGGTGATCGAATGTATTTCTATCGTTTTGAGATGAGAATAAAAAGGTGATGTGATGTTAATATGGAGAAGATATCGAGTTATACTCCCACCACCTAGAGATGGGCAAAAAAACCGGTTGGTGAACTGGTTCAACGGTTTAAACCGAAAACCGGTTTTTACGAAAACCGGTTATTTAAAAACCGGTTTGACCGGTTTAGTAACCGCCGGTTCGTATATCGGTTACAAGTTCTAGAGAAAAAACCGGTTACTGAACCGGTTATGGAAAAAACCGGTTAATTTTAAAACCGGTTATTATGAAAAAACCGGTTATTAACCGGTTATTTAAAAAAAAAAAAACCGGTTAATTAAAAAAACCGGTTATTAACCGGTTCTAACCGGTTTCTAAACCGGTCCTAACCGGTTAGACCGGTCCGAGTTTTGCACCAAAAAAACCGGTTAATAAACCGGTCCGGTTATTTAAAAACCGGTTTTTTTCCAGGCCAAGAAAAACCGGTCCGGTTATTAACCGAACCGGTTTTTTTAAAAAAACCGATTTGTGCACCTCTAATGGTATGGCACCTGCATTCCTGAAAGACTATACATTGTAGTAGATCGAAAACCTCCGAAAGAAAAGGCAAAAGAAACATGACACCCTATGTTGAGTCAGGATCAAACTGGTATAATTAATAGATTTACTAACTTATTGAGCATTAGGGTGGAGGGAGTACTAGTCACCTAAGGGTAGTGAAAGTACCCTGACACTGACCAATCATAATGTCATGTTATTTTTACCCTCAACTGCTCTGAAATATCCTAAGGGTCGTCAATGATGCACCCGAACTACCCTAAAGAATTTTATCCTTTAATTTAAAAATTAAAGCAATGAATTTTAAAAATGTATATATATATATATATAAATAAGAACTTTCATTAATAAAATTAAAAATTACAAACTAGAAAGAATAAAATAAAAATAAGAAACAACATATAAGAAAATAAAAATACTACTTGTTGTCGAGGTGGGTTAGATTTAGAGATCATTATGATCTACAAGATCCGATCATAGTTGGAAATGAATTGTCACATTTGTAACTCATCCATCACGCTATCGGCATAATGTGGCTCGAACGGAGGATCTCTTGTGTAGACCGGCGATATCATATTACCGTCGTCTTTAAAGATCATATTGTGTAATATTACGCACGCATAAGTTTGAATCCGAATTTCAACTGTCATGCACCGTAGGGGTAGCTGAATTATACCCCGTTTTGCTTTTAGAACACCGAAAGCACGCACCACATCTTTTCTTTCTGAAACTTGAAGCTTCGAGAGCCTCTTCTCCTTCAGCCATACGGGATACGGTAAACATTTCACAAACGTCGACCAATTCAGGTAGATCTTGTTGGTAAGATAGTACCCATGTTTGTATTCTCGACCATTTACATGGAACGAAGCGTATATATGGTTGAGAAATAGAGAAGATTGGCGGACACACAAAACGCATGCCAAATCCACGAAACATTTAAAGCAACGAATTCGACCATGGCCATTGGGTAAAAAGGATCACCTCAAAATATGTTGGCCTCGCAAATCAGTAGGATACATTCTCCAAATGAAATGTGTACAATCAAGGCCGGCTACCCAACATTCCCGGAATGTGATGTCTTTGTTTGTGTGCTTGGTAAATGACGGCAATGTCGTGACTAGTTGGTCTACGTAAATACTCTTGGTCGTATAAACTAACAACGGCATTGTGAAAAACTGAAGGGATTCACGCGAGGTCCTTGCAAACATACATAAATACTCATCGAAATTGTCCGGAGAGTCACCGGTAACAAGTTGCTTAGCGGTCGAAGTGCATTTTTGTAAAGCTGTAAAACTCTTTTTGTTCCTCGCGTCTGTATTGTCTTGAAACCATTCGAACTTTCCTTCAATATCGGCTACGATTTTTAAAATAAACGTTTCGACATACGAAACCTATCTCAGAACATTTCTTCGGTGTATTTTGGTTTCTCAACAAAGTAGTCTTCCATTAAAACTTGGAGACCTTTTTTGCGATCACGATCCACGTATCTTCTTCTAGATGTGCTGGTGTCTTCTTCTTCAGCTTATTTGGCAATATCATATAGAAATGGGATACTACTATCATTGGAGGATTCTTCGTAGTCGGGTGGAAGATATACGAGAAGAAAATTCAAATTCATTTTTATTGTTGGAGTAGAATAGGTATAAATTTTATAAGAGTTGGAATAAAATTGGTTGGAGTAAAGTGGGTATTTGTTTTATATATATAGGGTTATGTTAGAATAAAAACTCACTTGAGTTGTAAAAACTCTATAAACTCATTCTCAACCACATGTTTTTAATTAAAGATTAAATCTTGTGGTCCACAATTAAAGTTAATAAAAAATGTAAAAGTTAATTAACATTTTCTCCCCCCTGAAAACATATATAAAAATTGGTAAAAAAATAGCAAAACATTTTTTTTATATTTTCGATGTTTAGTATTAAATGCAAGGTTGCAAAAGGCGCTAGGCACTCCCAGGGCGGCTGACTAGGGAGTTGCAAGTACTCGGTCTAGGCGGGGTGTACTCAAAGAGTACTCGGACATGGTGTTTTATAAAGAAATTTAGTTGTCGAGATTATATATATGCTAAATATCAAAAGTTTACTAGATATTCTACAAAATATAAACAAAAAATATAAAAACAATTATTAATGCTTACATATTGGTTCAAGAAAATGTCTTAATTGATGAAAGACATACCTCAATCAAACTTAAATAAGAGGTTTGTGAGTTTAGAACTTCGAATCGAATGATAACAATAAAGGTTGCGAGTTTAAAACTGAAATTAGGTTGTGTCTTAGCATGAAAAAGAAAAAAAACAGTGGTGGGCTCTTAGAAAAATTGCTTTTTTTTTTTAAATAAAAGTCAAAATTTTGTTAAGACTGAGTTGGACCGCCTAGGCCCGAGTTGGACCGCCTAGGGCCGATTCCAAGTTTTTTACCTTGGAGAAAAAAAGCGGTGCAGTGAAGTGCCGAGGAGCGCTTAGGCACCGAGTACTCGGCCGCCTAGGCCGAGTTTTACAACACTGATTAAATGTAACAACATATATTACATGTACAAAAAAAAAACGATGTTACATAGGGTTTTCATGGGTTTTCACAACTCAAGTGGGTTTTCATTTTATACTTTGCCTATATATATACTAGCAAAAGTGCCCGCGCGTTGCTGCGGGTACACGCAAGTTATCTCCTCGTACTCGTATTGGTTTGTAGTGTTGGGTTTGGTGTATAATGGTTTATCAGTGTGAGCGCATCGATGTATGTGGATATGGTTTGTTGGATTTTTTTTGGGGGGGGGGGGGGGTGTGTGGGCACAAAAATATTAACGTATGCATATATACTGCATACATCGTGTTTTGTGTAATATTTGTTAATAAAGTTGGTATATGGGTTACCTTCGAATAACCAAAATGACATACGTTCAATCTGGGAGTAGGGTTTACATCTATACATGTGGATTTTAGTTTAAAGTGTTGATGGCAAACTTATTGCAACCGACAAATAGTTACTATTATTCATTTCATAATTTCCTTGTGCATGTCAAATTCAATTGCAAAGAAATTTAACACTGAATAAACTTTTATGATGCTGGTAACAAATTTAACATCACAATTTAAAACTAAACATTAACCAACTTTCATATATGTTCCATTTGGTCCGCTTAATTTAAAAAAAAATAACATAAAAACTTCACAGCTATAAAATGGAAACCAATATATAGGTGCCAAGTACAAACATTTGACCGTGTTCTTAGAATGAGCGCAAACACTAAAAGTTTTTAAGTTTTCATAAAGGTGATTCAAGTAATCATGTATCGGGTTATTATATCTAACCCCCTTGTGTGTGTGGATTAGGTTTGACACAAATCAGTATTTTGGTCATGCTCGGGTTAATAAATTCAACTTCTTTTTCCCTAAATTTCCACATGCTACTCAACCTGTTTATGTTTTCCAATCATGTCAATCTTTTAATAACAAAAACACTAAAGTGTTAGTGTGTAGCACATAATAAATACAAATATTAGACCAAAGCACCGGAAAACAGCTATTTCAAAAAGAGTAGAAATTAAAAAACCATTCCCATTATAGTTTCTCGAATTGCATAATAAATTTTTTTTCTTAAAGACAACATGTACTGACTAAAGCATAACAATTATGCAAATGAAAAATGCTAATAATAAGTTAAGTTGCCCATAACACTAATGCTCCCACTTAAAGTACCTGATGTGCAACTGCAACTTCGTAGCCCATTTCCAAAATCAAACTTACTATCTACTTTTACCGTCGGCTTCAGCATACTTGGTTGCTAAATCCACAAAAAGCTTCACATTCTTCGGCCCACGTGACTTAAGTTCAAGAATTCTTCAGTTTCACCTGCCATCCGAAAGTTTTTGTAATTTATTAAAAATTTAGTGACTTTTTACAAGGTGCTAAACAAATCCATTATTATGATTATATTTACAAAAGCTTGAAGTTATGAGGAAGCATATTACCTCTTTTATCCTTGGTAACAAGGTTCCAGTTGACAACTCTAGGCTCAATTGCACCCAAAAGCTAAAGGAAGAGTATTCTGCTGGAAAGGCTCTTATCATGCACGCATAATACAAGAAAGAATCCAATCAACATTAATGCACAACAAAATGACCGGTGATGAAAAACAAATAACACATCAACACATCATTGTATCCAACCTTAAAACTCTCCATTTGAGATGTTCTGCCTGTTATCTTAACTTTTTAGTTTGCCCATTTCAAAATATCTGCATCGGTTATCTCCTTACCTTGCGAGTGCGACCTTAAGTTTTTTAAAAGCTGAAACATATGAAATCTCATCAACTGCCACAAGAAAGCTGACAAAAATGTAAATTAAAAATGAGTTCTATAAAGACATATAAATTGTAATCTGCATGGAGAAACAACAAAAGGACCTCATCACCCTCACTTGCAGATGTAACAGCATTGAGCCTAGCAACAGAATCAATAATTATTAGCACAACCAAACTTGTGAATTTTAAAAAATTAACACTATAAAACTCATCACTCTTGTATCTTACTGAGCACTTTTGCACTTGTCAATTTCACAATTTGAGTTGGGTTTAGCTGCCCGATTTGTTTGAATAGAGCTGGGTATTGGGTTTCATGATCTAACTTCAATTGCTTGTGTTATTGCTACACACTATTATTATTATTATTAGTTTTTGTTACTATTATTATTATTATTATTATTATTATTATTGATTTGGTGTTCTATTGCTTGTGTTTGTGTGATTAGTTGCAACCATAGAGCGTAGGAACCATGACTATTACTTGAGACCATGTCCTGAAACGAGGGGTGTAGGAAAGAGTAAAGATAGGGAGCGTATATTGCGTTTGGCTTCTTGGAATGTAGGAACATTAAATGGTAAGTTGCTAGAATTGGTAGATGTGCTTAAAAGACGTAGGGTTCAGATAGCATGCCTCCAGGAAACTAAGTGGAAAGGACATAGAGGGGCTGAGTGTAATGGGTATAAGTTGTGGTACTCGGGGTCTGATGGAGCTAGGAATGGAGTGGGTTTCTAGTGGCTAAGGAAATACACACTAGTGTGGTGGAGGTGATAAGACATAATGACAGGATTATGATGTTGAAATTAGTACTAGGAGAGGAAGTAGTGGCAGTAGTCTCCGCCTACGCACCTCATGTAGGCCTAGGGGATCAGGAAAAGAGAGAATTTTGGGATTGCCTAGACGCAGTGGTAGGGGGCATACCTAGGGGGAGAGAATTTGCATAGAAGGTGATTTTAATGGACACATTGGTGAGGCTAACGATGGTTTTCAAGTCGTACATGGGGGTTTCGGTTTTGGTGATAGGAATGAGACCGGAACAGATCTTCTAGAGTTTGCGGTGGCACATGACCTAGGTATTATAAATTCTTATTTTAGGAAAAAAGATTCTCATTTAATCACTTTTAGCAGTGGCGGACGCGACACGCAAATTGACTACCTTTTGATGAGGCAAGGAGACCGACGTTGGTGGAAGGACTGCAAAGTCATACCTGGGGAGGCAGTTGTGACTCAACATCGAATACTAGTGACAGATATAGCCTTCAGAAATAAGCTGACTGTTCGAGAGAAGAAAGGTACACCGAGAATTCGATGGGGAAATTTGAAGGACGAAAATCTCCTACTGTTTAAGGATAAACTCATACTGCATACGCGGGCTAGACTAAATGGGGACTCAACTCATATATGGGAAGCTATGGAGACAAAGATCATCCAAGTAGCAAAGGAGACTCTCGGGGTCACAACAGGAAAGACAAGTGGGCATAAGGAGTCTTGGTGGTGGAATGACGCAGTGCAAGACAAGATAAGAGACAAACAAGGATGTTTTAGGGAGCTAATGAGGTGCACGAATGAGGAGGAGCGAGTGGAATTGAGGGACAACTACAAAACGGCCAAGATAGAGGCGAAGAAGGCAGTGGCGGAAGCAAAGAAGGCGGCCTTTAAACGGATGTATGAAAGTCTAGAAACAAAAGAGGGGGAACATGCTATGTTTAAGATTGCCAAAGCCAGGGAGCGTAGAAGGCAAGATCTAGGACCGGTGAAGTTCATAAAGGATACAGATGGGCATGTACTGGTCAAGGAGCAGGACATCAAGCTAAGATGGCAAACCTACTTCCACAATCTTTTTAACAATGGGAGAGCTTACCAAGAAGAACATGACAACACAAACTTTCAACGACAACAATCGAATAACTGCTACTGCCGACGGATCACACGAGAAGAGGTGAAGGATGCACTTAGGAGGATGGGAAGGTCTAAGGCGGTTGGCCCAGACAACATACCCATCGAGGTGTGGAAGTGTCTGGGGGAGGAAGGAGTCATGTGGTTAACTACTCTGTTCAATAGTATTCTCAAATCAGGTAAGATGCCAGACCAGTGGAGGAGCAGCGTTGTAGTTCCTATCTATAAGAACAAAGGACACACCCAATGTTGTGGTAACTACCGAGGAATCAAACTACTAAGTCATACTATGAAGCTATGGGAAAGAGTGATTGAGGGTAGACTTAGATGAGAAACTCAGGTTACGGTCAACCAATTTGGCTTCATGCCGGGGCGTTCCACCACAGAGGCAATACACCTTATAAGAAGATTAATGGAAAAGTATAGGGAGAAGAAGCGTGATCTACATATGGTGTTTATTGACCTAGAAAAGGCCTACGACAGTGTGCCACGACAGGTGCTCTGGGAGTGCTTGGAGGGTAGAAGAGTGCCCAGGAAATACACAGAGATAATTATGGATATGTATACCAGGAGTGAAACAAGTGTCCGTGTGCCAGTGGGGGATACTGATTTCTTTCTTGTAGAGGTAGGTCTTCACCAGGGGTCAGCGTTGAGCCCGTTTCTTTTTGCAGTAGTCTTGGATGAGTTGTCAAAGTCGATTCAGGGGACTCTCCCGTGGTGCATGATGTTCGCAGACGATATTGTGTTAATTGCTGAGAAAAAACAAGATCTAAACATGAGGCTTGAGGAGTGGCGAACAACCTTAGAGACAAAAGGTTTAAAGATTAGCCGATCTAAGACGGAGTACCTCCACTGTGATTTTGGTGGGATAAACGACAATGAAGACGCACAGATCACAATTGAAGGGCAGGTGGTCCCGCAGGTAACGAGGTTCAAGTATTTAGGATCATTTCTACAGAGCGATGGGGAATTAGACAGTGATGTGACCCACCGAGTTCAGGTAGGATGGTGTAGATGGAAAGCAGCCACAGGTATATTGTGCGACAAGAGTTTCCCGACTAAACTAAAGGGAAAATTCTATAGGGTGGCAGTTAGACCTGCAATGCTATATGGAACAGATTGTTGGGCCATCAAGAAGGCACAAGTGCGGAAGATGGAGGTAGCAGAAATGAGAATGCTACGTTGGATGTGTGGGCACACAAGGCTAGACCGAATAAGAAACGTTGTGTTTCGCGAGAGATTAGGGGTGGCGAACATAGCAGACAAGATAACAGAGGGGAGATTGAGATGGTTTGGACATGTAAAGAGAAGACAGACGACGAATCCTGTTAGATCCGTAGAAAACATTACTATAGAGGGGAGGAGGGGTAGAGGACGACCGAAATTGACTTGGGATGAGAGGATTAGGCATGATTTGATAGACCTAAACCTCTCCGAGGACATGGTTGAGGATAGGAATTCGTGGAGAAGTAGAATTAAAGTTAAGGATTTTTAGAGAGAATTGAATACCTTAGGGCTTAGACTTAACTTATTTAGGTCACATACCATAATGGTATTTCCCTTACATATATTATTATTATTATTATTATTATTATTATTATTATTATTATTATTATTATTATTAGCTTTTATATAGCTGTTAAACTGTGATCTTATTATCAATATTATTATAATTAGTAGTAGTTTTTATATAACTGTTAAACTTTGATTTCCTTTATTTTGCTTCATACACATGTACTTAGAGCCGAGGGTCTCTCTGGAAGCCACCTCTTTATTCCTTTGGATAGAGGTACGGTGTGCCTACATCCCACCCTCCCCAGACCCTACTTATAGCTTTGCTGTCGGTGGGATTTTACTGGGCATGATTGATTGATAACACTATAAAACTCATCAATTGACTAAATTTCAAAACCTAGCTACTTTATGAGAGCAAAGAATCAATAATTAGATGAGGTTTTGCTCCTATATAATCACATTATCATCTATCCTTCCAAAATTCACAAACACCCCTATATCAATCAAGACATACTCCATAACTAGTATTTCAAACACATAATCAAACCAAACCAATAACCATGAAATGTTTTTAACTTAAAAGATTACCTCAAAACTCATGCATACGCCAGAATCACGCTCCAGTTGTCGGTAGCGCAACCATAAACAAATTATAAGACGATTCCATGTCAAAATGAAGCTGCCTAGTCTGCTGCTCGGTCAACTCATCTGCAGCCCCCATCTTCGCCAACCGCCCCCGATCCACTCCTTCATGTTAGTCTTCCCTTAGAAATCCAGGGGTAAGATCGACAATTTGTTTAACGAACCCGACTAATCAGAAAACAGAGGGAAAACTTTATCAACTGCAGTCATGTTTAGCTTCAATAAATCCATTGCAGTAATGAAATTCTGCACGTATTCCGCCACAATTGCAGCAGAGGTCACCCCAGAGGCGACGGCTGCCGCCCTGTAACAACAATCTATACCTAAAAATGCATTTTAATTTTTTTAAAATGAAAACAAAACTCAAAGCTGTTAGTTTTAGATGATACGATCATACAAATCAAATACAGGTTAATTGAGTCTAACACATAAGGCAAGCATGGGGCGTTTGATTCAGAATGGAATGATGCAGATTTGATACACCTCAATTGAAACTATAACAGTGAAAACAAACATCAGAAGCAACAGTAGAATACGTTTCAATTCAACAAAGCAAATACCTGAAGATTGAATATGCACAAGAAATCAACCTACAGCATCTAAATACACTCTAATTGAAGCTTAGTTCAAGAGGAACGGCCAGAGTTTAGGGCAAACTCGAATAGCCCAAAAATCAAAAAATTTAGGTTACCTTAAGTTTTGAGTAGCCCAGAATTTGAAGAAAAAGAACCTGAGCAGCCAAAGGAAGGAAGAACGGTACCAATTGAATGGATGGTCGTCCATGCTTAAGGAAGAACGGTTATGACGATGACAATTGAATGAATTATTAATGCTAGGATTGAATGGATTGTTAATGCCAGAGATGATTGAAGGTCGATTGTAATGTGAAACAGATAATTGAATGATTGTTGAATCAAGCGTTCCATAGGTTACAGTAATGATTATGTATTGGCATGTTTTTAAAGGATGTCTTGAATGATTGTTGCTGGAGGATTAAATATCATTTACTATCTATAACGGCGTCTCCATGAGAGAGAAAGTGATAAGGGCAAAATTACTGTTTTAGACATTCAATATGTATTATAGGTAATATATAAATATAGTTAGGTTCATTTAAGAAGAATATATATATATATATATATATATATATATATATATATATATATAAAGGGTTCAAATAAGAATAAAGAGTTTCCTAGGAATGATAAGAATCAATAGATTTTTGACATTTGGCATTAAAACCTATGGTAAAAGAATAATTCTAGGAAACTATGTCAGTTTTTGGTAATTTTAAATCTCAACCATTGATTAACATGATCCAATGGCTATGATTTATTCCTATTCTTCCTAAAAAACTATCTCTTTTTATTTTAACCCACCCATATATATATATATATATATAAAGGATCCAATACATTAATTCTTTATCGTACAATAGGTACGCGACTTCCTTTACCCTTGATTTTAAGAAACCCTAAATCACCTTCACTGCCCAACGATCTCCTATGTGTGAGCCGTCACCGGGAAAATGGTCTCCGCTCAATCCATCTCCATCTCCACCGCTCGCCGGTGTCATCAACACTTTTCGTCACCATCATCGCCGTTGACAACGAACTCATCGGAAAAACGCAAAACTCGTTACAGGATTGTTTAGTTGAATTAAAATTGAAGCCAATTGATCGGTTAATCTTTGAAACCGATTCAATTAATCATCAATTTGAAGCTTCAATCGATCAATTTTGATTTTTGAATGATGGGTTTCGACATTGAGCGGTTAAGATTTGGCTTGAACGTATAAAGTTTTTGCCTGAATGTTTAAGGTTTGAACGTTTTAGCTGAATGTTTAAGTTTTTGCTTGAACTTTTAAAGGCTTGAAAGTTTTAGCTGAATGTTTAAGTTTTTGCTTGAACTTTTAAAGGTTTGAACGTTTTAGCTGAACGTATGTGGCGTACATAATGTACGTTAAGCGATTATTGTACGTTAACCCTCCCCCATATATATATATATATAATAAAAAAATAGTCGTGTATTAATGGCTAGTCAACATAAGTTTCATCAAAAAAGGGCTCGGGGAATAATACCCCTCAAAACTCACCGCCAGGGGGAATCATGGGGGTGGCGGCGGTGTTCACCGTAGGGAACATCACCCCTTTGACCACTTATCCGAGAACCACTCTCTCCACCCTTATAAACTCTAGGATTAAATAATGTTCAAATCGTAAGAAAGATTTCAAGATTTAAAAGAAGGAAAACTTGCTGATTACATTGAGTCCTTGTCCACTGACACATTAAATGTGCAACAGATTTAAGTATATTAGAATATCCACATCGTTAAAACTTAAACTAAAGATGGCACTAAGTTATTACATATCTCTGTATGTTATTAGAGACCATAAGTAATAATAAATTTTGTAGTTAGAAAGTTGGTCACAAAGGTTTCATAATTTGCATAAAACCACCAAACATTTTTTTCCTTTCAATTTAGAAATTAGACACATATGCTTCATCATCATTATCATCATCGTACTCAGTATATCCCACCAATAGCAAAGCTATAGTAGGGTCTGAGGAGGGTAAGATGTAGACAGCCTTACCTCTACCCCATAAGGATAGAGAGGCTGCTTCCGGTGAGACCCCCGGCTCGATAGTAGTTTTGCATCAAGCCTTGGACATAAGGCACATAGCACTCAATCATCGGGACACCGGCTGATCGGTGCATGTACCCTTGTCTTTCGGCTATCAACGCCACTACATGATGCCTGATTAACCGTCCGTCACTTTTAACGTTATTTTCACGAGATTAGTAAAATAACGTCAAAATTAGTGCAATTTCACTTTTGCCCACCTGAGGGTTCACACATATATACATCATATGTGCGCACCGCAAGCAGGGCTAACACATATGCTTCATGATTTACACAAAACCTTCAAACCCTTTTCCTTTTAATTTTTTTATTGATTTTTTAACTTTCTTTTTAATTTTTTACTCTTTATATTTTAATTAACTCACATATTTAACTAAGTAGTTAATCAAAGACGTTCTATTCTTTGAGGTTGCACGTCTCATTGTGCGGGCTTGTTAGCACGGGCTTGGATGTTACATATAAAATATAATAAGACGAGTATGTTTCGATACTCTTTTGAATAAATAACAAATATATATTTTGTTTTTAATAAAAAGTGCTTCTCACTATGGAGCACATGGTAACCGCCCCTGGTTAATATTTTTTTTTTGTTAAAGAAATAATATTATTTTAAGGTATGTATTTAATTAGTATTAAACAATTAGGCCAATTGTGTAAATATATTACAGGTCACGGTCTTTAGTTTTAGGTTATCATTGAAGTCCAGTCGTTTAACCAAAAGGCCATGTATTGAACTCTAATTTAATATTTCATGTAAGTCAAAAGTTTAGGGGTTATTCAGTATTTAGTAGAAACTATGTTTATGTTGTAACTAGGATGTATGTACAAGCTAGTTTAGGGTCTAAAGTGTTATAAAGATAACTTTATAACTACCAATTATGTGTTGATCTGTAAGCGTTGATTGAAGCATTGCAATCCTAGCATCGCAATGGTTCAAAGATGTGTATAAATAGGATTGATAAAGAGTCTGTAACATTCAACACCACAATCACTATTCAAGAATCAAAGTTTATATTGACCATTTTTATTGTTTAATTATTGTGTTCTTCTACTCCTGGGAAACGCCTGCCATTTATATTCATTGATGCCACTTTGATTTGTACATCGGGTGATCCAACATTTGGTATCAAAGCGACAACATTGTAGGAAGTAGGCAACTGGAAGACAACAATAAGCCACATTTTTCCGACACGCACTGTTAGACCCATTTGTTTGTCTAAGTCTTTTGTATTGAATGTATTTCTGTTATGGGCTTTAGTAGTTTGTTTTGCATGTATAGGCCCAAGGGAAATAATGTAAAGAAGCCCATTGGGCATACGATGTGACATGTTTCTCATGTATGCTTCTCTATAAATAGAGAAGCATGCCATGAGAGATATGAAGTTGATTCTCAGTAGAAAACCTTTTGTTAATTCTCTCACATAACACACTTTCTTACTTTCTTTCTCTCGTCTCTCTCTCTCTATCCGAAATAACATCTCAAGATCCAAGACCGCTTAGGTGGCTTAGTGTGATTTCTGCTAGCACTAAGCTCGGTTGATCCAAGAATATTGTTAGATCCACCCGCCACGAGACCTACACACACAATCCGATACTAAGAAAATGGGAAAAGATTCATCCAACTCGGAAAATCCACTTAATCACATTCCAAGAAATGACGATAAATTAGAACCAAAATCGTAGAGTACAATTATCAGGGAAGTGGAATAAGAAGGGGAAACCCGGACGGGGCGGAAGTTGTTGTTGCAGACAACAATCAAGAATTCGAATCAGAAATTTAATGAGCGAACAAGACCAAGCGGGTTAGGCTAGAATTATTCGAATGACATAGAAGGGTTATGCACATTTTAATACCTTCTTAGTCTACTATTCTGACATCGTCCGAGAATTCATTGGCTGGGAATTCGATAACACGACAGGAGAGGCCGTCATACGTTGCAAAAATCAGTCTGAGATTCGTATATTTGACGAGCACGAGCTAATGAGGCTACATATAGAAGATGTCAAGAAGCTCTACAACTCACCCCTGGGAACCGTCGAGGACATCGGTCGTCAGAACACAGACCGGATAGTTGAAGCCTTCAACAAGTTTGTTAAAAGAATTGTTGAACTTCCACTACCCGAGGACGGCTGGCTAGATTACGACACCGACGGTTTTCAATACTAAAGACTAGAGGGAGATTGTTAGACCCATTTGTTTATCTAAGTCTTTTATTGAATGTATTTTTGTTATGGGCTTTAGTAGTTTGTTTTGCTTGTATAGGCCCAAAGGAAATAATGTAAAGAAGTCCATTGGGCATACGATATGACATGTTTCTCATGCATGCTTCTCTATAAATAAAGAAGCATGCCATGAGAGATATGAAGTTGATTCTCAATAGAAAACCTTTTATTAATTCTCTCGCATAACACACTTTCTTACTTTCTTTCTCTCGTCTCTCTCTCTCTATCCGAAATAACATCTCAAGATCCGAGATCGCTTAGGTGGCTTAGTGTGATTTCCGCTAGCACTAAGCTCGGTTGATCCAAGAATATTGTTAGATCCACCCACCACGGGACCTACAATTGGTATCAGAGCTTCGGCTCACTAGTAAAGGGTTTTTTGATCACAACCTTGGGTTTTGATCTTGAGAAGAAGAAAAGAAGTGTTCTTGACAAGAAAATCCATAAAAATACAAAAGAATCGGCTTCTAGTTGATGAACATGACTTAGATTGTGTTCTTGGTGGAAATAAACAATGTACTTGCTTTAGATCCAAAAGTTGTGGGTTGAAAAAGTGTTAAAGTTGGTGTTACATGGTTGAAAATCCGTTAAAAAGACATGTTAACTTTTTCGCTTCGCATGGCATAAAAGTTAGTGTACCAACCTTTGATCTAGTACTGACAAATTTGGTGGAATAGATCTCAATAAAGATTTCTTCTAGAAAAATTGAACTTTTTCGCATTCCTTAGTTTTTCGCTTCGCTTGGAATTTCGCATCGCCTGGATTTTCGCTTCGCCCACTTTTTCGCTTGTAACACCCCGGCTAAAGCGGAAACGCCCGAGTGTGACGTACAGATTGTTCAAACTCACGTGGCACTATTTGGTGACTATAATAACATTAATTCATTAAAGTATCATGTAACACAAGTTCAAATAAAAATACAAATTGAAATCAAATCATAACAAAAACAAATGTCTCGTTTATTAAATAACCTAGTTTTTCTAAGCGTCTTCTAGTCCTTTATCCTCTAATCATGGTACCTGTAACATATGTATAAAATATGGTCAGCTTTAAATATAGCTGGTGAGATTTCCACAGTTTAAATACTACGTAAAAAAAACCATACAATTCCATGAAAACTTGTGAAAAGCACATAAGGGTTCTTTACACTCGATGCAATGGACCTGAGCGTAAAGAACAAACGAAGGTCCTTGCCAGTTGGGGATACCAACGTACTTGGATATGAGGTCCCTTTTCCACTCGATACAAATGGACCTGAGTGCAAAGGGGGGCGTATGATCATACGTAATGAGGCAACCACTTGAATTCCACATATATAACAATTAAACAAATAAGCACACAAGTCCATGATTGAATTGTAGTTTGTAAGTAATCGAAGTAATAATACTTGAATTTCATAATGGATACATATGCCACCCGAAAACATTAAAACATTTAAAAGGGGGTTGTGAAAACTCACCTTAGTAATTGAAGTAAAAAGGAATAAGAATAACTCGAAGGCGTCAAAGGAACCGAAGCAGTCAATCCGTACGAACTATAAATAAGAATAAACATGACTTTTAACGACTATTCTATCGGGATTTTAAGGTTGTTTAATTGTATAATAGTTTTAAAAGATAGTTATTATTTTATTATAATTTATTACCAATTCTACGGCCCTTTGATTATTATATTATTATTTATGTTTAACAGTATTGTTTATTAATAAAATATAAATAGCTTAACGGCGAGAATATGGAGTTTATACTTCCGAAATGCTTGAAATATCGATTATAAGTCGAAAATATGATTATTGCCTTGACAAAACGATTTTTAGGAATTTAAAGTTTACTTTACGTTTATTAAACGATTTTTAATAGCGGCTTACGAAAACGAGAAACTTGGCTTTTAAGTGTGAAATTGTGAGTTATATTTTATATTAAATGTACATAATTTTTATTTTATTTAAAAAGACTTTTATGATTTATTTATGATTTTTTAAATGATAAAAATTATTAAATTAATAAAACTGGTTTATATAAAAAAAATAAAGTGTCTGACCCGGGTGGGTTTCGAACCCGGGTCTCTATGCTACGAGTTCTGAGTGTTAACCAACTGGTCTGGGTCTCATACTCGTTATGAACATGGTTTTAATTATTTATATATATTATTAGTTTTTAATGGTTTTGATTAATAACAATAACAATGATAACAGCTTACCAAAAAGAAAAGTTTGACCCGGGTTTCAAACCCGGGTCTGGTGGTTTACAACACACAGACATAACCAACTGAGCGACATGGAACATTCGTTAAAGGCTTAAGAAATATATATATATATATATATATATATATATATATATATATATGATATTTCAGGTTCTTCTTCTTCAAAAAGAACCCTAGATTTTGCTATTGGGTAATTCGTTCCAAGTTTGATCAAATTAGTTTAGGGTTATTGTTTGTTGATTCAACACCATTATAAAACATATATCAATTACCTTTTATCGTTTTGTTTTGGCCGGAACCTAGTTACCGGAAAATAAAATAAAGAAGCTCCCAATTACAGAGAAATCTGTGTATTAGAGGGGGATTGGAGAGAATGAGCGAGTTGTTTCGAGGTTTAGGAACCTATTTATACTAGTGGAAGGAGCTTCTACGCGTTAATTCCAAGGATTTGATTAACGAAAAATCCGGCGGGGATCGCGGGTTTAATTCACGCGGCTACAGGTTGTTATAACAAAATTAATGAGTTGGTTAATGTTTTACGACGACGGAGAAACGTTTTTATATAACTATTTTGTAAAAAAAATAGGTTTTAAGGTGGTTTGGCCATCGCCGGCGCCGCCACCGGCAGCCAGCCGGAAAAACGTGCAAGGGGGAGGGGGCGGGTAGGGTTTTGTTATAATATTATAATTTAAATAAAATTTACAGTTTCATCCCCTTATGTTTAACAAACTTATTAAATGTAATTTAAATTCTTTTAAGTTAAAATAAGTTTTCAAGTTTTACACTTTTGACCCTAAACTTAATAATCGAATTAAATGGTTTTCGGTTTTGGATTATTTACGCGTTTTAACTCGCTTAACGTTTAAGGCTCGGGGTTTCATAAATAAGTTGAACATAGTAATAGATGAACGAACGTTGAACGTAAATGTCAGGAATACTTTATTAATGATAAATAATAATGAATATACATCAAAACGACCCAACGGGTCGGGTTTACAAATACGAATATGAATCGAAAATTGATGAATGTCACATCGCTTCGCCCATTTTTTTGCTTCGCCTACTTTTTCGCTTCGCATCACTGTTCATTGCACAACTTTTTCGCATCGCTGTAATTTACTTTTTCGCTTCACTTGGAAAAGGTTTTTCGCTTCGCGTGGAGACTTTTTCGCACAAAAAAGTTTACTGTTTCTGAAATTTGAATTGTTTGAAGGTTGTTAAGTGTTTGAAACTGCTAAGACCATGGCTAGCACTGATTCTGAGTTATTAAAGGGGTATTTACTGTTGGAAAACCAAGTGGGAACACCTCAAAAACCTCCAAAATTCATGACCTTAGAAGATATTTTTGCCCACTTCAAATGGAGGTTCATGAATTTTATCTCATTGACTGATTCTGACTTAATGAGATGCTTTGTAAAAGGTCCTCATGTTCCCGTGACTGTCACTCAGGCTGGGGAACAACTAAAACTCCTGAAAATTATGACGATAATGATAGGACCTTGGTGGAGCAAGACAAGAAGGCATATCTTACTTTAACATTTTGTCTTTCAAATGAGATTACTGAGACCCTACAAAAACATAAAACTACCAAGGGTTTGTGGGATGCTCTTGTTGAGAAGGTGAAGGGAAATGATAAAATTAGGGAAAACAAGAAAGCCCTATTGAAATAAGAATTCAACATGTTCAATCATCGTCAAGGTGAAAATGTGTTGGATTTGGTGAAGAGGTTTGAGAAGTTAATGGTAAGAGTCAGAGTTGCAAGTGTCAACATCACCAACTCTGAAGTCAATCACAAGTTGATAAACTCTCTGCCATACAGCTGGAGTCCTAACACAATTACAATCAAGAGAACCACAAATTTGAATGCCATGACAAACTCTGATTTGATCTCAACCATCAAGTCATTTGAAATGGACGAGCAGATGAGAATGAACAATCATCTAAGTTCTCTGAATCAAGCTGGGATGAGCAATGTATCAACAATTCCAACCGCTTTCATAAGCAAAACCTAGCAGAATGTGTACCTTGTGAACACTCCGAAGTACTCCTCAAGTGTTCCTCCACAAACCACTGCCTTTATCTCAATGGGAAATCAATCTGGATCATCTAACTCTAGCTCATTTCAGAAGGCATTTGATAGTGTTGTTGAGCAAGCTTTGAAGGCCCACAAAATTTCATCATCTTCAAAACCTCAACCTAGCAAACCTTCAAGCTACTGTGAAGCTCTCCCGTTGTTGAATGATTCAAATGTCTCAATAGTTCAGGCCTTTCTATCAAGCCATGAAGAGTTTTTGTAAGGAAATCTATTGCCACACAATTTAAGAGTGGGGATATGAGAGATATTAGTCAAAAGGATCTTGACAAGATGGATATCAAGTACCAAATGGCAATGGCTATGCAAAGAGCTACAAACTTCATGAAGATGTATGGAAAAGACAGCTTCAAAGATTTAGACAGGAAGAGGATCGGGTTTGACAAGTCAAAGCTACGGTGCTAAAATTGCGGTGAGATGGGTCATTTTTCACGAGAATGCACGAATCCGTCAAAGCCAACCAACGATATTTGTGTGACTGAGGTGACTGTGGAGGAACACAAGCAAAGCTGCCGGAAAGAGGCATGAGGTGCATAATCCAAGCAGCTCAGCTCAAAGAATTGGGAATCATCCACACAAGGGCAATTCAAGTACAAACACAAAGGCCCTTGTCTCCTAAATGGAGGTCCAAGTTGGTATGGATTGGGATGATCAATTTCAAGAGCTACAGAATCCTCTCAACATGGCAGGCATGGCCTTCACCTCAAACAGTGAAGCATCCTCATCCACAGCTTCAAGTTCTGATGAATCATCCATTAATGAGGTAAATCACAATCTTTGCACTCAAGCTTGCATAAATAAGGTTACGTATTATAGATATCTTCAGGACGAAGTTTTGAAAGAAAATGCAAAACTTCGTCAATTAAATGCTGAATATGTTAAAGCCGACAAGATTTATGTTGAAAAGATAAAAACTCACCATGATGATTTAGCAAATCTTAAACTTAAAAATTTTGTTAAAGAGCAAGATGTCATCTATTATAAAAATATAATTAATGAGTTGAAAGATGAAATTGAAAAGTTGAAACTTGATGCTTCTGATAAAAGAGAAAAGGAAAAACAAGTTGAAAGATTTGAAGCATCATCTGAGCAATTGGATGATATTATCGGTGCACAAAGAAGTACGAAAGTTAAATCGGGGCTAGGATATGATTATTCAGCGGTGCCTCCACCAATGAATGATAATTATACTAGTTTGCCCCACTTTAGCTATAATACGTCTCCTGATGAAGAGATGGCTTATGGGATTGGTAATGTACCAAAACCAGTGAAATTTGTTATTGCTGCCTCTCCATCAAATTCTCCAATTCCATCATCTGATAAGTCTAACGTCAACGTGTCTTGTGTAGCAAGTGATGTAAGTTGTGATTGTGGGAAGGTTAACCAGGGTTGTAAGCCAAAAGGAGAGTTAGAACCCCGTTTTGAATCTTCTGTGGGTCTAACAAAAATGATTAACAATCCTGTCTGTAATAAAGTGTGTGAGTCAATGTTAGGAAGTTTAATGTCAGGATCAAAAGCTGTATTTTGTGAAACTTCCAGTGATGACAGTTGTACAAATATTTGTAATGAAAGTGAATGCTCTTCTTCTGATTCAGAATGTGAAACTGTTTTTGATGAAACCATTGAAGTCAATGTTAATGAACAGACTAGTCAGAGTTGCTCATCAACTGATCATAATGTTGAGAATTTAGTGAAAGAGGAATTAAGTTTTGTAAATGAAAAACCAAGCACTTCTTGTAAATACGTGCCTGTTATTATTCTAAACAATATACAAATTTAAACAATAGTTCTCAATATTATGATCAAGTTGATAGTGACTGTTATTATTCTAAACATAAACCTAGACATTCAAACTATTTTCCTTCAAAATTTTCAAATGATCATCATTATCAGACAGATACAAGTTATAGACATGTTAACCCAAATGCATCACCCTATACCACGTATCTCAGTGACCAAGATATCTATAATTACAACCAGAGAAAATGTTGTTTTGTATGTGGCAATCCGTCTCATCTTGCAAGACATTGCAAGAACTGGCATAAGCAACAAAGAGACTTCAACAGTAAGTTTGGTCATACATTTCCTAAGTGTAATGCTCAAACTAAGAAAATGCCTAACCAAACTTACACTTCAGCCAATGAGACAGATTTAAGACCCAAAAGAACTGAAAAAACCAAGAAACCGTTCTGGCTAACCCAAAGGGAACGGAAGCGGTTAGCGAAGGGGTCTGAAGCTGAAAAGCCCAAGAACCCTTCAAAAGTTTTCACCAAGGCTAACCAAGAAGATTTTGTAGTTAAGCCTAAACCAAAACAGAGGCAATCCAGAAAACCATTTCAAAACCGAGGAAATCATAATTCAAGTTCCTCGAGGGATTGCTCTTCAAATTCTGACTCACCAAGAGATTACATTTTCAGAAATCATAAAATTAAACTTGGTGATTTTGTGTTTAATTTTCCCGAGACAAGTACGTCTCGGGAAACCCTCACTAACTAGTTGTTCATGTGTGTAGGGTCAGCCTAGACGGCCTGTCAATAGTATTTGGTACTTAGACAGTGGCTGCACCCGACACATGACAGGAGACGAGTCGCTGTTGTTCGACATTAAACCATTCGACGGTGGACATGTTTCCTTTGCCGGTGACATTGGAGGAGAAATAACCAAACAAGGGAAGGTCTCAAATGGTACTTTGACCTTTGATGAGGTCAACCTGGTGGAACAGCTCAACCACAACCCGCTCAGCGTATCTCAAATTTGTGATAAGAAATTCTCAACCCTATTTACAGAAAGTGAATGTCTTATATTGAAACCAGGTTTCAAAGTCCCTGAAGAGTGGATCATGTTGCGTACTCCGAGGCACAACGATGCATACATTCTGGACATGAGAAGTAATTATTCCATGCATTCTGCTTCTTGCTTGATGTCCAAGGCCTCGGAGAACGATTCATCATTATGGCATCGACGTTTGGGTCACGTCAACTTTAAGAACTTGAATAAGTTGGTTAAAGGTGACCATGTGAGGGGCTTACCTGTAAAATCTTTCCATTGTGCTGAAAAATGTTTATCTTGCTCTAAATGCAAACAGCACAAACTCCCTCACAGACCCAAGACCGTCAATTCCCTAACCTCCACTCTCCAGCTGTTGCACATGGACCTCTTTTGTCTAATTCAACCAATGGAAATAGGTCGAAAAGCCTATTTTCTGGTTATTACTGACGATTTCTCGTGTTTCAGTTGGACATTTCTGTTAGGGTACAAAGATGAGACATCACAGTTTATGCTCAGGTTCGTTGTGTTGGTAGAAAACCAAACTGACAAGAAAGTAAAGTGTATCAGGAGTGACAATGGTACGGAATTCTGCAACAAAGTGGTGAATGAATTCTGTCACAACAAGGGAATTATTCATCAACTCAGTGCACCTTACACTCTCGAACAAAATGGGGTGGCTGAACGAAGAAACCGTACGTTGGTTGAAGCCGCTAGAACAATGCTGTCAAATTCTAAACTGCCATTGATTTTCTGGGGTGAAGCTATTAACGATGCATATTTTACCCAGAATCGTGTGCTTCTAAACAAAAGATTGAACAAGACTCCTTATGAAGTCTTATATGGAACAAAGCCAAGGGTAAATTTCTTCAGAATGTTTGGATGTCCCTGTACCATACTCCAAACCTATACTGGAACAACCTCCAAGTTTGCTGAAAAGGCGGATGAGTGCTATTTGGTTGGTTACTCTGCTGACAAATGTGCTTATCGGGTCTACAACAAGAAAACAAGAGTAATCTTGGAGTCTTTCAATATTGATTGGCAAGAATTGAACCCTACCGATACACACAATGGTCCAGACTGGATGTTTGATTATGAAAGATTGTTCAAACAGTTTCGTGGCATGTATATGACTCTCGTTGTACCAACGGTTTCTCCACCGGTTCAACCTGCTGATGATCAATCTATTCTGATGCATGCTGTATTGAGAGATCTTGGAGATTATAATATGGCTACTGCTGCACCCATTCTCAATGTACAACCCGTGGCAAATCAACCAGCCCAGGTAAATAATGAGTAGCCTCTGCGGATACAACAGAAATGCCAGTTGTTGAAGACATGACTGATTCAGATTCTGATTCATATGTGTCAGCCGACAACAATGAAAATGTTCAAGTTGAACAAGCAGAGCCACCTCCTGTAGAACCAAGTGTGGTGGAATCTGTCCCCACACCCCCCTCAGAAGAAGAAAATCAAGGTCCTGCAATGGAGGTCGTTGCATCAAATGTGCAGGTTGATCCATGTGCGAATGAAGCTTCTGATAACACCAACACAACCTCTATTCCAGCCGTTAGTGTCCCATTTTATAACAACCTATGGAAAGGTCCCATCGCTCTAGAACACTTGGTTGATCAACAAGAAGGTGAAATTGATCCTCAACCAAGTGCTTCTATCCCTGCGACCACTGTTTTTCATCCCATAGAAAGCTTGACCATTCAGCTTGAGGCAACACCAGTTGAGCATGTCGACCAAATTCCACAGTTACCAATTCATCGTCGACATCCGACTGAAAACATCATTGGATATCCGTCCGCTGGCATCCAAACACGCAGTACTTACGGTAACATTAACAGATGTCTTTTTACTTGTTTTATTTCACAGGTGGAACCCAAGGACTACAAAGTTGCACTGAAAAAGAACTCCTGTGTCGAAGCCATGCAAGAAGAGCTGTTACAGTTCAAGAATTTGAATGTTTGGAGGCTGGTGAAGAAAGCAGAAAATAAGAACCCGATCGGAATGAAATGGGTGTTCCGAAATAAGAAAGATGACAAGGGGGTGATCATTAGAAACAAAGCCCGGCTTGTTGTGCAAGGATTTTGGCAACGTGAAGGTCTTGATTACGATGAAGTTTATGCACTGGTAGCCAGATTAGAATCAATTCGCATCTTTCTGGCATATGCTTCGTACATGAATTTCAAAGTGTATCCAAATGGACGTGAAGACTGTTTTCTTGTACGGGAAAGTAAAAGAAGAGATCTACATCTGTCAACCTCCAGGTTTTGAAGATCCAAGTCAGCCTGATTACGTTTACCGACTTGACAAAGCACTTTACGGTCTTCACCAAGCACCTCGTGCATGGTATGCCACACTGGCCGATCATTTATTGAAGAATGGATACAAGAGAGGAATCGTCGATCAAACTCTTTTTGTCAAGAAGGTCAAGGGTGATTTGATTCTGGTACAAGTTTATGTTGATGATATTATCTTCGGGTCCACGAATGAAGATCTGTGCAAGGAGTTCTTTGAGGTTATGCAACAGCGATTTGAAATGAGTTTCTTAGGGGAGATGACTTTCTTTCTGGGCTTACAAGTTGAGCAAAAGAAGGACGAGACTTTAATACACCAAGAAAAGTACATTCATGACATTGTTCAGAAATTTGGATTCAAGGACTCAACTGTGTTCATGACACCAATCGCTACGCGACTCGTTCTCGCTCCTGATCCTTCAGGAAAACCAGTCGATCAACACCTCTATAGGTCCATGATTGTTTCACTGATGTATCTCACTGCAAGCAGACCGGACACCATGTTCCCTGTTTGTCAGTGTGCCAAATATCAGTCAGACCCGAGAGAATCCCACATGACGGCTGTCAAGCGTATTTTCAGATACTTGAAGGGGAGACCACGTTTGGTTCTTTGGTATCCAAAGGAGTCACCCTTGGAACTTCATGCTTACACCGACTGTGATTATGGGGGATGCAACTTGGACAGAAAGTCTACTTCGGGTGGATGTCAATTCCTGGGAGATCAGTTGATCTCCTGGCAATGCAAGAAACAAGTCACTGTGTCCACCTCCACAGCAGAAGCCGAGTACATTGCCGCATCCATCTGCTGTTCTCAAGTGATATGGATCCAGCATCAGCTGCTGGATTACGGTTCGAATTTCTTTGATACAACGATCAAATGTGATAATGAGGCGGCCGTTGCAATCGTTAAAAACCCGGTCCAGCACTCAAAGACTAAGCACATCGACATCCGAATACACTTTATTCGTGATTGTTTTGATCGTAAGCTTGTGAACATAAAAAGGGTCCATACCGATTTTAACTTTGCAGATCTCTTTACCAAAGCTTTTTGTCGTGCCCGATTTTTGTTTCTCATTGAGTCATTGGGCATGATTTCCTTTGAGTAAATTATAACCTTGTTTTAAAATTATAAATATTTTTCAAATATGTCACAATTTTAGAGGAAGAAAATGAGTTAATTTTAAAAATGAGTTAACTTTATCTCACCAAAAAGATTTTAAATTTATTGTTAGTAAAACAAAAAGCAAGTCACTTGACTTAACAAAAAGACTTCTAGCTTCATATAATATTAATTTTATCTTTACTCTTATTTACGAAAATCTTAAGAAGATTCTAAAAGCGTTGTCTCGTTTAGAGGGAGCTCCTGTTTAGAGGGAGTCGGATAATTAAAATTTAACATTTTCAAATTTAAAGAATTTGATCCGACCTTGTGGAAAGTGATAGTACATTGGTATGTATTAATCCTAGCACGCTAAAAAAGTAGAACAAAAGACTACAAAGTCATTCATTGATGTGTAGATAGGCTTGACAAACAAGTAAGTGTTGTCAGATATAAACTTAAACTACTGCCGTTGCTAGTGGCTATATGTTTAAGAAGCGGTTGCATGATTCCGTGAAGTCATATTAATGAAGGATTAAATGTAATTACACATGTCATACCCAAGCCTCTCTTTACCTGATCACAGTTGTCTTATGAGATATGTGTCAATTCTTAATGTTTCTTTGAGTCAAGAAAAGAAAAAGAAAAAGAAAAGAAAAAGAGTCAAGAAAAGAAAAACAAAAACAGAAAAACAAAATGAAAAATCAAGAAAAAAAGTCACTTAGGATTTTAACTTCTGTCTTATTTCTTCATTTATTTTGATTCAAGCCTTGGACTTTCTCTATTTGTAGTCATACAAGATCTGATTGTTAAGGCCCTGAATCTTCTTTCTTATTTTAACTTTTCTAGATCAAGTCAGGTGTGCAAAGCACAAAATGTCGAGTGTACCAAGTACAAAGTGTCAAGTATGTTAATAAGAGTACTGTGATCAAATAAGAAAGGTTTAAGTCAAGTTGAGGTGATATGTTAACACAAAATAGGCCCGAGATATGATGGAATCAGTAACATGTCTGATTAAGTAGGGACCACATAAGCACCGTGCCTAATTGAACTTCAAATGTATCACTTTGGTATTAAAACACTTGTCAAGTTAAAAAGGTGGACAATATCTGCAGTTAATGATGAATTTGAATCACAATAATTTCAAAATGGAAACGCGATCTAGGGCTTCGCAAATCAATATGATTCCATGTCGCGATCGTTCTTTGTAAATTAACTAAAGAAACGATCTATGCAAATTAATTCAATATTGCTCATAACTTTAAAATGTTTTAAATTTTTTTTTTGTTTGTTTTCTAAAATATTAAGTACTTGTAAAGTTAAATCTTTTAAGTTTTATTTTTAATTTTTACTTTATTTTATTTTTATTTTTAGTTTTGCTTTTATTTTTATTTTGTTTTGTTTTTTTTGCTTATGATTAAGAGATCGTCAGTGCAAAGGTTAACAGTAACGGACCGACAAAAGAAAACTATAAAAATTAATCAAAGTGCTTGGATTCGGTGGGTAAATGTTTTGCGGGTTTGAAAATGTAAATTCTTTTAAAGACCGATGACCGAGAATGTACTTTTAGGTGAATACTCGCGATGTTTTGACCTTATCGCGAGATAGGCTGACCCTATATAAAATGAAAACCTAAAATATCTTTCACTATTCACCAAACATTTTTACTTTTCACTCTCTCTCTCTCTTTTCTCTCATCTTCAACCTTTAAACCCTAACTTTCTCAAAAGTCTCAACGATCCGGCCCTCATTATCAAATATGCCGTTGAATCCAGATCATACTCCCTCGGTATAACTTCATAAACATCTTGTTTCCACCGTTTCATCTTTGTTTATGGGTTCTCGTGGATCGAGACGGCGGTTCTTATGAACCGTCAGCTAGATCTAAGACAGATCTCATGAGTTGTGGTGTTCTCATGGTCATAACCTGTTATTAGGATCTTAGATTTACGATTATCATAATTACTTGTTAGTTTTAGGTTTGTTTGTGTACAGTTTGTAGTTATAGGTTTTGTTCATTGTAAGGCCCCGTTCCCGGTAACCCTACTTTGGTGTTGGATTTACTCATAAACATAGTTCTAAAATCAGAGTTAATTTAAACTTTCGCGGAATAGTTTCAAACATCACATTACAAACATTCATTCATGTCTTAACATACAAACTGTCTTTTCATAACATAACATAAAATAGTCTTGCCACTTCTTCATGGATGCCAGTTTCTTTAGCTCGTGCCATGTGTCCCTCCTCAAGCCAGCTGCCTCAACCTATCTGCCTGCGCGCATACTAAAAGTCAGCTATGTTGAGTGAGTTCTAGTTAATCAATTTAACATACAATACATTCCTATCCTTACTCATACGCGTCCGAAGATACGTATTCATACATTACTTTGCTATTACTTCTTTCACACATATTTTATATACATGCATACGTACTTACATACTTTCTTTCATAAAACCCTATGGTATACCATAAGCTATTCTACATTAAACATCATAGATATTGTAAGGGTCTGGTCTCTATCGTCACAGATATTATAAGGGTCTGGTTCCTAATATCACAGATATTATAAGGGTCAGGTCCCTAACATCACATATATTATAAGGGTCTGGTCCCTACTACCTTGAATAACCATACTTTTATCATACGTGCATATTTTACCTGTCTCATGTATATAATAATATATATATACATGCTCATTCATACCATCATTATATAGCAATAACATCCAATACATAGTCATACATGTATCATACACTTATCAATTAAGTAAATGTATTAACTAACACATAGGAGTATGCACGCAGCCCCGAAAACATTTCAAAGAGAAATGGGGCTATAACTCACCTGGAGTCGATTTCTCTCGCCGTTAATAGTAATTCCCTTCTTTAGTTGTGCACGGCTAACTGTTCAATACATTACGCGTGTCAATTATCTATTACCACAACTTCCTACATCTAAATTTCTGAAACCCTCAACTAACGGGGGTCCGGGGGCAGCCCCCTGGTAGCGGGGTCTAGGGGCGGCAGCCCCTAGCAGGGTCCAAGGGGCAGCGCCCCTGGCTGGGGTTGAATTTCGCATGAGAGAATTTCGCTTCGCATGGGACTGTTCCGCTTCGTATGGAAGCGTTTCGCTTCGCATGAAACTGTTTCGCTTCGCATGGAAGCGTTTCGCTTCGCATAGAACTGTTTCGCTTCGCATGGAAGCGTTTCGCTTCGAATGAAACTGTTTCGCTTCGCATGGAAGCTTTTCGCTTCGCATGGCTAAGCGAAGTGAAATGCCTACCTTTCTTTGCTTTTACCATTTTTAAGCCATTTTACTTCGTGGCTCTTCCTCAGGACCTGATTTTTACTCTTTCCCAACTTTTGACACATTCTGACCCCATGCACCTGATCCTGAACCCATCTCTCAAAGTCCAAACACCACCTTTTTATCACAAAGTGCACCCGAGAGGTTATAACTTACCAAGTTTATATTTTTCTTACATTTCACACCCCGATCTATCATTATAACTGTTTGCATGCCGATTCTAATCACAAAACTTAACCATTTTAAACTAAAACCCACCTTTTGCTTGCGGGTTCGAGTTCAGATCTTGACAACTCGAGGTTCCGGACGTGATTCTTGTTGCTTAACGATGTTAAACACGAGATTCCACCCTTCTTTGGCTTGGATTTTAAATCCGAGTGCTAGAGAGAGTGTATGTGTGTGTTTCTTGAGTGTGTGTGTTTGGATGAGAAAAAGAAAGGAAAAGAAGAAGTGGTTGGGCTTATATAGAGGGGGTTTCACGGGTCCCACCACCCATTCCCAAATCCTACTCCCAAATACTTAACACAAGACTAACTTAACGACACACAGTTAAATAATAAAACTTTCCGTCATTCATTATTTAACAAAAAGTTGGACGTTACATTCATGGATTCTGAGGTTCAATTGACCATGTAAATCAAAAGTTTTTTGGTTCAAACTTTCCAGAAACTTAATTCGGGTCTAGACAACTCATTATTTAACAAAAAGTTGGACGTTACATTCATGGATTCTGAGGTTCAATTGACCATGTAAATCAAAAGTTTTTTGGTTCAAACTTTCCAGAAACTTAATTCGGGTCTAGACAACTCACGAGAAATGAAAAAGGGATCAAAAATGGCCAAGTGACATTTTGTCGCATGAAAAGGCTTTTTTGCTTCGCATCTCTCATGCGAAGCGAAACACATCTCTGTTTCGCTTCGGTTGGGATCATGCGAAGCGAAATAAAATCTTTGTTTCGCTTCGCTTGGGTTCATGCGAAGCGAAATGAAACCTCTGTTTCGCTTAGCTTGGTCTCAAGCGAAGCGAATGGGATTTCTGTTTCGCTTCGCTTGATCCAATGCGAAGCGAAATAAAACCATGCGAAAAAGTCACACTTAGCAATTTTTTTTAACTGAAAACCTACTGAACTGTTTTGGACTAATAAACTGTTTGGACTCATGGACTGTAATGGACTTAAACTTTGTACATATTGGACTTAGAAACCTATAAATAAACTAAAATTAACTTATTAACTTATTAAATCTAAAATGTACATAATTAATTAACTATAAGTTACTAATTAAATTAAGTAATAGATAAATATTTAAGGCATATGTATATAACTTATCTTGTTTTGCTTTTATCTAATGATGATTCTCATGATCTTGTGGTATTAATTTCAGGAACATAATCAATTTTGTGCTCTCAAGTTACCAAAGTCTAAGCAGATAAAGTGTTCACGTCTATAGTCAAGGGGCATAAGCAATCACCCCTTGCACATGCTATCTCTGCTGATCCAGCCATTTACTACAAGTGGGTTTTGGACTTCTGGGCGTTTGCCAAGGTTGCTGATGATTCTCTAAATTTTATAACAAAGGTTGCTGGAAAAGAGTTGACTATCACTGAAGAAGATATTAGACGGTGTTAAAGATTGCTGACGAGCCAGATTATGCATATGAGAAAGGAGACTGGAAGAAGCTGGTTGAGTTTGTTACACAGATGGGATACGACACAGAGTGGAAGAGCCTTGAGAAGAAACATCTCCCACCATACTGGAGGTTTCTATTCCAGATCGTTACTCATTGCTTTGCGGATATTCGTGGTGGATTCGATAGCATAAGGGTTGACTGGGTTCGTATAATGTTTGCACTGACTAAACCAGAGAAGTTCAACTACTCTCGGAGGATATTCTTGTGTATGCTGGGAAATATCAGGAGTGAGGCCACATGGCTTATGTACCCGAGATTCGTACAGATGCTTCTTGATGATTTAATTCCAGATGTTCCAAGGCCGGGGTCAAAGAAAGCTAAGGACAAGAAGTCACTTCCCGAGCCCTATCATGTGAATGATATCAAGACTTCAATTTTTGGTGTGTTGCTGAGCACCAAAGGAAGGGGACATCAGTATGAGGGACCAAGGCCAGGTCCTAAGTTCGGTTTGTTTGAGGAAAGTGAAGCTGCGGGTGATCAATCTATTGAGAGTAAAGAGGATGATGAGACAGAGGTTGAGGCAGAACAAGATTCGTCTGATGAGCCTTCTGAGGACCGCACGAAAGCCAAGCATGATTTAAAAAGGAAGGATACTGAGAAGGGTAAGGATGTTGAGTTGGTGGAGAAAGAGGAAGACCAGCTGCCCTTGAAGCGTCTGGGGAAACTTGGGGACTCCCAGAAGTCATCCAAGCTCATTGTCAAGATTCCCTCTCAAGATAAACCCTCTAACCAACCCAGAATCACCAAAAAAACCCTAGCCAAAGCCCTCAAGGAATTAGATGTAACCAAAATCCAGATCCCTACATACAAGAAGCCAAAGACCAGAAAGAAAGCAAAATCCAAGAAAACCAAAACCTTACTCCACGACTCACCTGAATCCTCACCCGAACCCACTCCAATTGACCAACCAATATCTACCTTCCTACCCCAAATACCACCCTCACCACCTCAAGACCAACCCACAACTCCAGTCAAACAACCAACCCAAACCGAACTCGAACCTTCCCAAATCACAACACCACGCACACAACCAACCACCGAACCAACAACCTCTTCAATATTCACATCATCTGTTTTCAGCTCACCAATCCAAACAACAAGCTTGTGGAGCCAAACCGTTATAACTTCCCCAACCCAATCCACAACACAACCAACACCGCCCACCACTACAATTTCACCAATCCCTACCCAATCCATTACCCTACCTCTGCAAACAACCTCACCACCCATAGTTAGGGCTGTTCAAAACCGGATATCTGAACTGCGGATATCCGAACCTTTCGGATGGTGATTTTCACTATCCGAATCCGAATCCGAATCCGAAATTTCGGATATCCGAACTGCGGATATCAGAATATCCGAAAAAAACATGCTTTAATAATAAAAAAAACCATAATCATATCAAGAATTCAAAACACACAACAAACAATCAGACTCTCTGCATCTAATCTATCTACGGTTTCTATTCATCATCATATTCATCTCAAGAATTCAAGTTTCCAAATCAAACAAACTAAACATAAAACAACCAAATAACATACATTTCATTGTTCAAAATAAAATCAGAAACACAACACATTATTCCAAAACAAACATCTTTAGAATTCAAATCAATCTTCCAATTCTTTACTCCATGGTTCCAAGTTTCCAACATCCATGCCAACAACAAATTAACCTGAAAAGTGGATTGATCTTTGTCGACGACGACGGTGGTGGAGACTGGAAACGAGTGACTGACGGTGGTGGAGGCGAGTGGTGGAGGCTGCAGACGAGTGACTATGGTGGTGGAGATGAGTTGTGGTTGACGCCGGTGGTGGGCCAGTGGTGGTGGTGGCTGGATCTAGGGTTTGGGTCTTGAGTGGAGAAAATAAAAGAAGAGGCACTGCATATTATGAAAATAGATCTAGGGTTGTTGGTTATATTTGTTATATAAAATAAATTAGAAAAAATTAAAATTAATATATCGGATAGTTCGGATCTCCAAAAGATCTAAAAACCGGTATCCGAATCCGAATTTTCGGATATCCGGGATTCGGATATCCGAATTTTTGGATATCCGAAAATTCGGATAGTTCGGATACGGATAGTTAGATAATTCGGATACGGATTCGGATTCGGATTCGGATACTTTTGAACACCCCTACCCATAGTGTCCATCACACCACCATCCACTATCATTTCACCCAAACCCATTGCCCGGGGGAAATCTTCGACACCTCCAGTGTACGCCGATCCTATCCTCGATAGGATCGTCGCACTGGAGGAATCCAACGCAAAAAGGGCGGAACGAGAACTAGTGCTCCTCAAGTTTATCAAAGACATGAAACAAAAGGCAATTGAGGATGAGAAAGAGAAGGCCGCTCTGAGGGAGAGGATAAGGGTATTGGAAGAGCAGAAGGAGGCAAGTAATGCACTTTCTTAAAATCAAAGATTGTTGACAAATACTTTCCATACCCGAATCCAGAATCTGCAAGTGTTAATGAACCGTGAAGCCTCTGAAAACGCAAATTTGAGAGCAGATCATTCAAGGATTGGAGACAGAATGACCACATTAGAGAGAAACTTACCAAGTGCAAGCGCTCTCAGAACAAGTCTTAACAAGAAAATCGAGGATGCGACGAGAAAGTGGGATGTTGAGAGTGAAGCTACAAACTCCAGAGTCACAAATTTAGAGAATCAGCTCGCATCATCTGCCTCCCTTGATACACTACGAACAGAGATAGAGGCGATTCAAGAAAAGGTAATGGAGCATGATCGTCTTAATGAGCTCCAACTAAAGACGAATGAGGAGTTGGTGAGCAAGTATCAAGCTGCCTCAGACCTTATGGGTATTCATGAAGATGATTTTCATGGTCTGGAGGATAGGCTTGATGCGGTGTTTAAAGCTTGGAGAAGGTCTGGTGAAACTTCTCAGGTTGGTGGATCCTAACCTACCGCAGGTCCGAGTGTGGCCTTGCGAGGAGTTCGGGTTGTGGCGTCTGAGAGTGAGGCAACTGTTGGTCGTTTAGTACAACAGGGTGGCCAAGCCATTAGTGGGGTAAGTACCAGCTTGGGTCCTGAACAACATGTACAACCACAGGTTCAAGCTGGTGATAATGAAAGTGACGATGATGATGATGATGATGATGATGATGATAATGAAGAAGACGACAACGTATATGACAGCTTCGATGATAGTGATGGTGATGATGGTGATGGTGATGAGGGCAGAAACGGTGGAGATTGAGGAGCCGGGGTATTGGGAGGTGGAGGTGGAGCTAACACTCAATCACCTCCACACACTCAACAAGATATTCAAGACCCTACTGCTCACGACTCAGCTGGCAAATTCAGGCAGCACAACACAGAGATTAATGATATGTATAAAGATATATTTCCTGATGATTTTGCAGGTGTTATAGATGATTTCATTGAAGCTGGAGTGGACTTGGAGAAATACATTACATCTAACACGGAGGATGCAATAGAAGATGACTACCTCAACTACTCGCCAAATCCAGATACGCCTCCAGCTCAAGTTCAAGCTTCAGAGACTCCCGCCGCTGATCTCGTCTCCAACCCAACCGCCGACTTGACACAGGAACCACCAAAGAAGAAGAGAAAGAATCATATTGTGTCAAGTCGTGCATGTGCCCGAGAGCTCATCTACCCTTACCACGATGATTCGTTGATCGTCTACGCGAAATATAATAACGAGAACGAGTGTTGGGCCATCAGACGATATAGCGGCGATCTGATTTATTTCAACCACCACGAGCTGAAGTCGTTACCAGAGCATGACATTAATTATCTCCGAAAAGCTCTAGGCCATGGTGCAGTTGGGAGTACGTTGGAAAGTTGGATCCCAGATTATCTACATCGTCAATCGAAAGTCGACTACAAAGATTTTGAGCTGAATAAGGGTCGCAAGTACAAGAACCCAAAAGAGATAGACCCAGCCACCAGAGAGCCACGAACAATGTGGAGATACAGGGCACCAAAGGACTGTCATGTCATCTACCATGGTGAACCCTATACTCCTAACATCCTCCGAGAATTCATTGGCTGGGAATTCGATAACACGACAGCGGAGGCCATCATACGTTGCAAAAATCAGTCTGAGATTCGTATATTTGACGAGCACGAGCTAATGGGGCTACATATAGAAGATGTCAAGAAGCTCTACAACTCACCCCTGGGAACCGTCGAGGACATCGGTCATCAGAACACAGACCGGATAGTTGAAGCCTTCAACAGTTTGTTAAAAGAATTGTTGAACTTCCACTACCCGAGGACGGCTAGCTAGATTACGACACCGACGGTTTTCAATACTAAAGACTAGAGGGAGATTGTTAGACCTATTTGTTTATCTAAGTCTTTTGTATTGAATGTATTTTTGTTATGGGCTTTAGTAGTTTGTTTTGCTTGTATAGGCCCAAGGAAAATAATGTAAAGAAGCCCATTGGGCATACGATGTGACATGTTTCTCATGCATGCTTCTCTATAAATAGAGAAGCATGCCATGAGAGATATGAAATTGATTCTCAATAGAAAACCTTTTGTTAATTCTCTCACATAACACATTTTCTTACTTTCTTTCTCTCGTCTCTCTCTCTCTCTATCCGAAATAACATCTCAAGATCCGAGACCGCTTAGGTGGCTTAGTGTAATTTCTGCTAGCACTAAGCTCGGTTGATCCAAGAATATTGTTAGATCCACCCACCACGGGACCTACACACACAATCCGATACCAAGAACATGGGAAAAGATTCATCCAACTCGGAAAATCCACTTAATCACATTCCAAGAAATGACAATAAATTAGAACCACAATCGTAGAGTGCAATTATCAGGGGAGTGGAATAAGAAGGGGAAACCCGGACGGGGCGGAAGTTGTTGTTGCAGACAACAATCAAGAACTCGAATCAGAAATTTAATGAGCGAACAAGACCAAGCGGGTTAGGCTAGAATGATTCGAATAACATAGAAGGGTTATGCACATTTTAATACTGCTTAGTCTACTATTCTGATATTTTTCTTCTCATCAATTCAATTCGGGTTACATGTTCAAAAACAAACACAAATCCGGGAAGAATTCATTAAGAGAAGAAAAAGTAAAGAGGGGACGAAAGCAACGATGGCAATCAAGAAAGTTTGTTGTTCCTGATAAGTAAATAAGATCAACAAAAGTCGATCAGTTCAGCCAGTTTATTACCCTGCACACATATAGAATTAATAAAAAGATGTTGCATACACACAAAAGGGGTTTTATACTAGCACATATGATGGTGATGCATGCAGTTGTCTTGGCATATGGACCTGATGATAGGCGGCCATGATGGTGAAAGGTAGTGGTGGAAGTGTCCTTTGGCGATAGCATGCGCCAATGTTGGTGGATAGTTGTGGTAAAAGGTGGTATATGCGTGGTGGAAGGTGGTTGTGTTGGTTGATAAATGATAATGATGGTGGTAGTAGAAGGCAACTTTGGTGGTGCAAAGGCAGTATTTGTAGATTGTGAGAGGTAAATGTGTTACATGGTTGCGATACTGGGCGATCGATTGGGAGGTGGTAGAGGATTACTGTGATGGTGGACGATTGTGGCTTTGGGAGGTGGTAGAGGATTATTGTGATGGTGGGCGATTGTGGCTTAGTCCGATGAGACAGGGTGGGGAAAAGGGTGGAGGGAACAAGAGAGATAAAGATAGAGGTGGAGAGAAGGGGGAAGGAAAAATGAAACGTAAGGTAGGCCGCCAATCTGATCTTGATTTAACCTAATATAATTGATGATGAGAACCGTCTATGAAAAAGTTATCTTATTATGTAGGTCTTTGATGCTAGTTAAGTGATGAAACTAAGAAGGCATCGGTCACCAAGCACTACTACTACTTTTGGGGGTTTAGGACCTTAATCGTAATATAACAAGTCAATTTGGGTCTAAGGATCCTTGTGTGTAAATACTATAAAGTGTTGGACCTTGACAAGTGTTAATTTGTGAATTGCTTTCGGCCACACAAACCCAAACCAGTCAGGTCATACCAAAGTTAACTTGGGCCTACCACTCCTTGTATGTGAATGCTATATGTAGAAACCAAAAGGGGATGAATAGGTTTTGTAACGTTTTAACTTGTGTAAGTATGCTAATCTCTTTTTTTTTAACTCATGATATGCAAGAAAATAAAGAATCTAAGGGATAAAGATTACAAAACTGATTTATAGATCGGTTCAAAATAGATGTTAACTAATTTACTTTATGTTATCTTCTTGATTCTCTAATCGAGAGTTGCTCAGCTAAACGTTTCCATAGATAGTAGGGATCACCAATACAAAGTCTCACTAAGCTAAAGTAGTGATCACCTTCTAAAAATACACTATGCCAAGATAGTATGTCTTTATACTTCTTCATGCATTCACCATGTCAAAATAGTGAAATCTCACAACATTATGTCGATCATGATAGTGTTTAAACCCTCAAGAACTAACTAGCACCCCTAAAATTTTCAGCTTATGTAATTCCATCCGTTAATCGAGCTTTTTACCAACTACTTGTTTTTTTTTGTTGAACAACTAATTATTTTTCCATCTATTTTATTATATTGACTATAATCCACAATCTTTTAGTTATTAGGCGTATCTTTGCCATGCTAATGGTTTTTTACCAGCTATATGTGCATTTTATTACATTATATAATCTTCTTACAAAATTAACAAGAAAAAATATACACATTTTCCAACTTGTCTGCACTTTTTGCTTAATCTACGCTCATCAAGACCAAACGACCGGTCATCCTTAGCCAAACGTAGATAAGGTTACACGTCATACATCCCCTAGTTGACTCACCTCCCATGCAGCCTCTACATGTTTTATTTCCTTATCTTTCACTTCTATTTTTGTCCCTTGTTTTGTATAATATATACTCTCTTTTAGTCTTTACAAATTCATCCAAACCTTGTTTTGTTAGATTATATATATATAGCAACATATATGCATATTATGGTTTTGGATACAAGGGGGAGAGAGCACCGGAAAGATGATCAATCAAAGGTTTTCTACGAGCTATCCGCTTTGATTTCGAACCTTGTTCAGGATCCTACGTCTCCACGAACACAGCCTCATCGGATTTCGTTAACGCTGACAGGGTTCACGTCGTTGCTATTGGGGGTATCATTGACTTTGATGGTGTGTGGATCGATAACGTTCTTCTTAGGGTTCTTGTTGATGCCTTGGGTGCTTGGTTTGGTTATGATGTTTTATGTGACCGGGATTGTTTCGAGTTTATTGATGCTTGGTCGAGCCATTTTTTGTCATAGTTTTTCTACCAAAAAGGGTGTTCGTGCCTTCATGATGTGACATGTGAGTAAATTGGACTAGAACTAGGGTAAACTGAGAATAATTTTAACCCAGCGTGGTATTTCATATTGTTTTATGTAACTGTATAATAACTTTTATTGGTGTTGATTAGCTCTATTTATGTTAATTATTGTGTTTTTTAGTATTTTATGATTAGCACTAAGCACTTTATGGTATTTCATGACATTTAGGTAAGGTTGGATCGGGCCAAAAGAGATTGCATTAAATCGTAGAGAAAAATAATTCAAACTCTTATTTTAAGACCTAAGTAAAACTATACTTAGGGTCTCTTTGTTATGGGGTAATGGAATGGACGACGGAATGGAATTGACGTGGTAACGGAATGGACAATGGAATGGAATGGGTTATTACCATTCCAATGAAATCTTTGGTTACTACATGGGAATGCAATGAATGATTACTTTGCGTTGTTTGGTAAGTAGAAAAATAAAAAGAAAAAATAAAACTAAAATGGTAGTGAGTGGCGGTGGTGGTGGGAGGTAGGTCGCGGTCGTGGCATTGGTGGGCGGTGATGGTGGCCGGTGATGGTGGGCAACGGGAGCTAATGGTGGTTGGAGGTGGGTGGTGGTGGTGGCGGTAACAGTGGGCGTGGCAGGCAGTGGTGGCAATGGCGGCGGTGCGCAATGGTGACGGTGGGCAGCAGGTGGTGGTGGTGGTGAGGGGCGGAGGCGATGTTTAATGGTGGCAGCGAACGGGGGTGGCGGTGGTGGGCGGCTGGCACTAATGACAGCGGTTGGTTGTTGTAACACCGTCGGTGGACGACAATGGTGGTGATTGGTGGTGACGGTGGTGTTGGTTGGTGGTGGTGTGTCACACCCCGTTAAGTGAATTGCGGAAGCGTAAAACGGAAATGCAACAGATACAACTGGTATCAAATACATTGTTCATAAAGAAACATTACTAACTAATTTACAATATATTATATCGTTTTAACATCTTTTACAAACTAGGTGATACAATCAAACCGGTTCTTCAATTACTTTACTTCTAACTCAAATGCCCATGACATCAATCACCAATCAGACACGTAACGCACAGGAAATTACTTCTCATACCTGATTACCTGAAAAGCATGTTAAAACAGGTTAACTACGAATAGTTTGTGAGTTTCATAAGTTTAACGAAATCAATTCTGCGTACCACACAGTCATAGTTTGTATGTAAGCGCGTATATATATTAAAAGTTGTCATCTCATGGGTTTGTTCTCGAGTTTGAATACTAAGGATAGTACGTAAAATTGGCCTAACAACAGCCAAAGTTTGCATATATATTAAAAGTTGTCATCTCATGACAAGAAATTTTAACCCAATAGGGGTCAATGTTTGTATTAAAAATGCCCAAATCGTCCTCCATATTAGCATAGCGCACCACCATATGCTTGTATGGAGTATCAGAAGCTATACACGACAATACCGTACCATCCTTACCTATCAAAGCACGTGTTATAACAATTATAATTAGTTCACAACTTGTACGACAATTGTTCCGATACGATCCCATTATTGGGAAGCTGTTTTTGTTCGGTCTCTCCCGTAGGTAGATATTTGCTCGTTACGAGTTTAATCAGTACGTTATAATGGGAATGCATGTGTATATTCCACCTGAATTCTGAATGTTTGTTAACTAATATGGTAAAATATATTCTTTCGTCAGGTCATTCAGTTTTCGTAGGCATGTCGGACTTAATAAAAGTAGTAGTTTACTAGTTGGAGGTAAGTAGGTTCCATTCCAGTCGGGGCACGTCATCATTTCGTGATTATGGGGTTTTTCATTTTATAATAATCGATTGAAATCGCGTAATATAAGAGAGGTTGAAGGTTGTCGAACATAGAATATTCGAAGAGCTTGCTAGTTAAGGAGGTTCATCAGAATTAGTTGTACCGGTGATATGTAAAGGAAATTATTATTGTTAATATTTCTTTTTGAAATATCATTAATACATTATATGTACTAGTAGTCACGGTCTGTTTATAGAATTAGGGACTCAATAAAGTAGTTATTATATTTATAATTCAATAAGTTGGATTCATCACTAAGTATTTCCCCCATGGATGGTGTTTGTTTTTCAAACAACAGAAATCGAAGGATGACCAGAAAATAGTTTAGTTTAGTGCCAAAGAAACGAGTACATGAAATAAAGGTTAGATCCAGGCTGAGAGGTATTATATGTATATATATATTCTTGAAATCATTGTCTATAGAACATGCCTCAAACGTTTCTTTCCCGGGCCTTGCATATTAAGTCCCTTAGTGGTTCCACATATCACCAGATTTAGTTTGAACTCGGTTAAGCGTTCTCGTATTCTGGTTTACAGGCAACACCGGTTCCTTAGTTGTCATAAGGCTACCCGATCTCGATATCCTTTGGTGTAATAGTTAGTCATAAAATAGGATTTTCCGATAGCTTTAATCAGAGGAGAAGATATTATTAATTAGGGTAAAAATAAAATATTTTATTTGTTATGTATACACATAATATTAATTGTAATAAAATATAATATTAATTTTAGTAAAATATAATTTTAATTAATATAGGGATTAGTATTGATCATAACCGATTATAATGTTCGTTTTGATAAGATTCCATAATATCGGTAGTACCGTATGTACACGTATCCCTATACCTCGTTTCAGATAAGCACGTACGCACCTTACATATATACTCATCATCACCTTTATACACGTATGTAGCCATTTTTACCTATTACTATGTTCCGCGACTTCTTCCCGAATTCCCTCGTACAAGCAAGTCTGTTATAACGTTCCGGACCATAATAACTCACTTGCCCTTCGAGTTCATCCCGGCATCCATCAGTATCTATCGTTACTCATTATTAACTTTCCTAGTGATAATCGAGCCTATGGTTATATTATAGGTATCCTAAGTGATAACCTAATCCTTTATAACCAATGACTCTGATACCAACTTCTGTCACACCCCGTTAAGTGAATTGCGGAAGCGTAAAACGGAAATCCAACAAATACAACTGGTATCAAATACATTGTTCATAAAGAAACATTACTAACTAATTTACAATATATTATATCGTTTTAACATCTTTTACAAACTAGGTGATACAATCAAACCGGTTCTTCAATTACTTTACTTCTAACTCAAATGCCCATGACATCAATCACCAATCAGACACGTAACGCACAGGAAATTACTTCTCATACCTGATTACCTGAAAAGCATGTTAAAACAGGTCAACTACGAATAGTTGGTGAGTTTCATAAGTTTAACGAAATCATTTCTGCGTACCACACAGTCATAGTTTGTATGTAAGCGCGTACGTAAAAATATGTATTTACGTTTGTATAAATATGTACAGCCATATCCTCGTGTGTGCATATGCACACATGTACGTTTATAATATAAATTAGAAATTTTGGTAAAATCGTGATTGTTTGTTCGTACTACCTGTTTTCAATTTCCGTGTTTAACCAACCACTGTGGACCCCCTTCCTCCCACAACGGTTCCACATAAACTCAACCACTGTGGCCCCCCTTCCGCCCACAACGGTTCCGCGTTAACATCAACCACTCTCCTTCCACCCACAATGATATCACGTAAACTCCAACATTATATAGTGTACACGCAAATAATTAGTATATTCTACACATAGTATTTCCTACGGCTAATCACATAGCATGTATATAGACACATATACACACATAGTATTTATCACGTATCACCAAATATTGTGGCTCCCCATCCGCCCACAATACGCATAATCACATTATTTTTTTAACATTCAGGTTATAATCAAGTTAGTTCGTTTAATAAGTTACAGCAGAACTTGGCTCATAGGCCATACTCAACTTTAGTTTATAAGTTGCAGCAGAACTTGGCTCATAGGCCATACTCAACTTTAGTTTTTAAGTTGCAGCAGAACTTGGCTCATAGGCCATACTCAACTTTAGTTTAGTAAGTTGCAGCAGAACTTGGCTCATAGGCCATACTCAACTTTAGTTTAGTAAGTTGCAACAGAACTTGGCTCATAGGCCATACTCAACTTTAGTTTGTTACTATTGTGGCCCCCCTTCCGCCCACAATAGCCCCATAATCATCACATACCACGTTATCCCCATGGCCATTACAGACCACGTTGTCTCCCAAATTTGTTATGTTTAACATTACATAACGTGTTTGTATAAACATGTTGTCACGTGTAATTTCATTATGTTTTGCAATTCGTATTATCTCCACTCAATATATCAATCAACGATAATAATCATCTTTCATCAGCACGTAGTCAATCATTATGCTTGTAGGGACTTTTCATATATAAATGTTCAGATATTTTATATCCTGATCCGTTTTCAGATAGATAACGTGTATAAACATGCTTTCCACCCCAAAAGTTCATAAAATAGTTTAAAAGAGTGGGGTCATGAAACTCACAGTTTTGTAGGCACTCTGTGCGAGGTCAGCTCGGGGTTCGTTTCCCTTGCTATCACTTAGTCCCTATAGTCCATATTATAATAATATTAATATTTTAATATTATTATAATCTCAGTACTAAACTAGGCTGTATAACTAATCTGGGTATAGCTGGAACACCCAGAAAGTGGCAATAGGCTTAGGTTGTGATGTTGTTCAATGTCTAATACTTAAAACCGAACCTGGCTCAGATTCCCATTTTCCCAGCTGGGCCAAGTTGTTCGTTTACGCGTTCAGAAAACAGTTATGGGAAAATAAGCTTGGGTAAATGTATTGGTTAATAAAATGATTAAGTTATAAAGAAGGATCACATACTGGGGTCCCGGATTAGCATCGGGGCCCGTTTCCGTTTATTCAGTTTGATTTAAGAAGAAACGCGCACAATCTATCCGGATTGTCCAGGTTTCTCATAGAAAATTTCGTTTTTACTTAATTAGTCCAAAAATATGATTTTTGATCACTCTTGGTGTTTTGATATTCCCGCAAGTTCGTTAGTCGCGAACTTGCCGCTTTTTATAAAAACTGAATTTGTTTAATCTTTAAATTAGCATAATTAATTAACCGTTAATCATTAAATTATGAAAATTTAGCCACTTATCAATTAAAATATGAAGATTTTTATAAAAATATTTCTGGAATTATTTACTAATTTAATAATTTATAAAAATTCATTTTATCAGCTATATTTTGCCTGAAAATCGTCTGTTTATCCCAAACAATTTCCAAAAAATCCACAAAATTTCCTGAATACTCAAATCATGTCCCAAAACAACCTGTATTAATTCCAGAATGTAAAAAGCTTGTTCAATGTTCTTTTCGGCCCAAATTCGGCTATAAAAATTCGCATGAACGCATATGTACAAAACACCTTTAGACTTCTCCAAATGATCTCAAAATTTATATGTGATCAAAATAAATCAAATCTGAGTTCCTAGAAAAAATTTTCATAATTTTTGAAGTATTTTAGCTATTTTTCCCAAATAAATGTCCCAATTCGGTAATAAATTCACCAAATATTCTCGAATGGTCAAAAAAATTACCAAATTTAAACAGAGACTTATTGACATGGTTCCTGATGTTCCTGCAAAATTTCAAGGCCTAGCAATATGCACATCACAACCTTAACCTAAACAGCCCGTAATCGAGTAAATCGGTATTACCTTTGCGGTTTTGGTTCGTTTTCGCTCTCTTAATCCAATTTTCGGGTTCTTGTGCTTCTATATATGCTAGTTATAGGTCCTATATCACAAACCAAGCAATTTTTCATCAACATAACAGCCCTTAACTTAGGGTTTCGGCTAGTGCACAAAAACGAACTTTTGAACCGTAGAAACGCTGTTTCAATCCCTTAATCCGTGTTTATGGCCAAAAAAACTATCAAACCAGGTTCCTCACCATGTGTATGTTCAAAACATGTTTATGGACCATATTTAGGGTTTTTACATGGTTATGAATGATTTTTGGCAATCAAGACATGTTTATATGTTGTTAAACGAGTTTAAACAAGCCGAAAATCGATTATTTAAGACCTCTTTACCTTGTTTCTTGCTGGTTTTTGGCTGGAGCAGAACTTGTGTCCAGATTTTTCAAGAAAATGATGTTAGAAATATCTTGTATCTAGTTTATATGTGGAAGGAAAAATAAGGGGATAAAAGTCTTCTTTGGCGGGCTGGGCTCGTTGGGTCCCCTTTTGGGCCCATTTGGCCCACTTTTCTCGATTTACGTGCCCGAACGTGAAATGCCGAGTCCAAATTTATTTCGGGTTCGGATCGGGTGCGACAAACGGAGCGAAAACGAGTGTTTTTCGGCTAGTTTTGTGTAAAATTATAAAAACATACTATATGTTTGTAAAAATTAAAAATATTTTCACGGATCGCTTAAAACATTTCAAACAAGTGTTTGGTAAGTCTTTTTCGGTTTAACGGATGATACAATGCTTGGTTTGTAACTATCTTTCGCGTTTAAATCTATAGCGGATAGTTAAACGAGCATGTTTTCGTTTAACTTGTTTGCTATCGAACTAAGGCCATATTACTAATTTTTTAGCTTATATTAAACATATATCACTTATAGATGGCACCCCGGGATATCCGAACCATAACCAGACCTGTTTGGTTATTCGTTTGTTCGTTACGCAATAAGCGGTTAAACGCTTATTCGAATTTGTAAGTACTAAGGTGTACTCGGTTTTGCCACGGATGTCACATGGTGGGTGTTGATGGTGGTGGGAGGGTGGTAGAGGTGATGTAAGGTGAAAGTGGGAATGGAATGGAAAAAAACATGGTATATGGATGGAATGAAATTGGAGTATTTTAGAGAGAATGGAATGGACTAGGTAATGAGTCATTCCATTCATTTGATCAATCAAACACACTTTTCTTCATTCCCTCATAATGAGGCATTCCATTCCGCCCTTCATTCCAGCATACCAAACGCTACCTTATGCATTCAAAGTACAAGGATTAAGACTTGATTTTAAAAAACTGAGGCGTTCCAAGGTTTTTAGGTCCTAAAAACCGAAAAGCTCGACAAAAAGCGCAATAGTTTCATGTACGAAGACGTTTTATGTTAAAACGTACAATACTTATAAATGAACTTTTTTTAGCAGCTAAATATATTATTAAACTGGGAATGGCACATATAAATTAACTATGCATGACAATTTTACCGCTAATTCTTAAACATAAAATATAAGTCATAAGTCTAAAACATTTATAAATACTCATTAATTATCTTCATCATAGTATAATAGTATAATGTATTTATTTATAAAGACAGATTGCTAAACAAACACCAAGTATCCAGTCTCATCACAAGAAGTCAGCTTTTTTTAACGGCACAAGAAGTCAACTCTTGCATTATTGGTGCTGCTTTGCAGCCTGGAAACTTTTAATTATTAGTTATTAGTTATTACTTTGTTGTCATTAAATACTTAAACATCATTTTTAACTTCAAGTTAATTGGTTTTGTTGGTTCTTTATATACAACCGGGCACGAATGGTTGCACCTGGAATTAGGGTTTTCATTTGGCGAAGACGAGGAAAGGTGGAGACATTGACTGGATTTGCAGGAGGGTTGTGAGTTTGTTGATCAGAAAAACGTGAGAGTTTGTAGTGGTTGCAATGGTTCTTGTGGCAGGTAACGATGCTTGTGGTGGTGGATGGTGGTGTTGGGTGGCTAGACGATGGTGGATTAGTCATTCTATTTAATTAATTATTAATTATTATTTTTTAATTTTGTTTTAATATTGATGGTAAGTATAGTCATTTTACATGACTTAAATGAAAATTTTAACGAAGTTAGCTAGTAAGATTCAATGATGACATGATGTAATGAAAATTCATTTATTAGGATCAAGTGTGTAATTATTAAATATTGTGGACCAACATGCAATATCCACAAAGCACGGGAACCAAAAGACAACTAGCAAAACACTAGAGCCATGAAACCAATATAGCCGATTAAAAGGAAAAATTATAGCAATCTTCCTAGTAAAGGGATACGATCGAGGACCTATTTTCACGGTCGGCTCAATATATTCATATTCAAAGGCCTAAAACTAAAAACATGACGAGACTTTTTTTTTTCTTTTCATGCATACAGCATTAAAGACTTAGAAAGTATCCTAGAATTATAGAATATGGATTACATGCAATAATAATGGAGATGATGCCTTCCTTCTTAGCTTGTGGTCCATAAGACTAGATGATATGGGCGATAAAGGGGGCATTTTTAGGGAGGTATTGGAGGGGCGGCCTTCGGACGACTGGTGGTATGAAGAGTTTGGTGTGTGCCCTCATGTCTCTCTCTCTCTCTCTCTCTCATACACACACACGCACACACACACACACATATATATATATATGTATATATATGGTGGCAAAGGGGCTTTAAACAACAGCGGGGCGTCATGGAGAAGGCTTCGAAGCTCTGTAACCCACATGGCGATGACGTGGAGGGGCTTTAAAGCCCCTTCATAGTGAATACAGCCTAAGTGAGTTACTACTTTTAAAAATAAACTGTCTGCTTTCAAAAACCCATAATGCATAACCACTATATTAGATGGAGACTCAATAGAGTTTAAGCCCTAAGCCTAGCTTGTCCTGATTTAGCTGGCTCAAGAGCCAGCTCTACCTAATTTTAATCCAAAGAAATCTTACGGACTTGGTGTCAAATGGTGTGTGGCATGTCAACTAGAAAAAAATCATGTTTTGCCAAGGTTCATATATTTAACAGAATTTTGATGTATGTGCCGGGCTCATATCAAACTTTTAAGCTGTGTTGAATTTGATCTAGCAAATTAACTTAAACCAGGTTTTAGAATACCCTGTATACAATGGTTTGTGGTCTTATAAGACTTCAAGTTATGGAAACCACAAGTCAAAAAGGTAGAAATTTTGTTTTGTAGTGTTAGTAATTCACTGGGAATTGTAAATTTTGATGGTCAGGCTGCACTTAGTTTTCCAATCAAAAAGGTATGCACGGAGCAATCAAGTCACTTAAGACTATCCACCTTTCCATGTCATAATTCGTCACTCATATTCACGAATAGTGGGAAGTGAATCATCTCATAAAGCAAAATCCATAACCAATAATTTGAATTGTTACTGTGGCGTTTTTTACTTTACTATTATTCTTTTAACCATGGAGAATAGAATATATATTGACCCTATGTTGTTGAAGCTTATGTCGTATCTTGTTCTCCAAATATATACCATAATAATCATAATGCTGTTATTCATATTATTGTGTAAAGAGCCTCTAGATTCGAAGAGTGATTTAAATGGCTTTACTTAACTACAATACTTCTTATTATGTAACTTGAATTCGTAAATAACAATTCGAATTTGATTGAATCCCGAAATCTGAATTCGTAAATATATATTTATATATGTTTAGGGGCATTTATAGTTATATTCTTAATCATTTGATATTAAGACCCCCGCTAATGGTAATCAAACTTGGTAATAGCAAGTTACCTGACCAAAATTCTAATCATTATTTTTTAAAGCAACGTGCTAGGCGTGTGAGTATTACCAGTACGTGTCATGTAACATACAAAAAACTTCCAACTTTTCTTAATACAAATAGGTAAGGTATACACACGATTACAAGTACTACAAAAACAAGAAGAGAAACATAAATTTCTAGGATTGCCTAGTTCCTAGTATATGCAACTATATGATGGGTGATACTATATATATGTACACCCACGTACCATATATAACACTGGAAATTAATTGGGTAGCTAGGTAGCTAGCCAAGCCAGATATGGACTCTAATGGAGAAGGTGAATAGGCAAATGAGAGCAAAATAGAGCATAGTATGAACCAATATGGCCACGCCACTTGTCTGGAAATGACAGAATTCGATACAACGGCCTCGTCCTGGTATCTGAAACAATAACCCTGGTGATAACAACGCAAAAAGCAACACCGCTACGAAAATCGGACCCCAATCTGCCATATAAAAATCAAGTGTTGGATGATGAGAACATGAAATGAAGGGGATTTATACAAATTGCAAAACTTGGTTGAGAAGCAAAACTAAAAAAGGAAAAGGTGTGAGAGTGGGTGGATGGGACGGAGATAAGCTGATGAAGTCATAGTGTGCTTTAATGTTAACCTTTACGATTCTATCACATCAAATTATCTATAAATATTTATTAAACATCTAACATAAAAAGTAAACATTGTTGTTAAATCTCATTTAAATTTTCAAAACAATTATGTGGATTTTTAAAAGATTGGGTTTTGCGATTCAAAAAGGGGTAGCGACGCAGCTTGTTGCCCGCTTGTCTTCTGTTTCGATGTAATCTAAACTTTTCTTTAATAAGACCGTTAACCAAGTTTAGAAAATATATATATATGTGGATTGTGGAGAGGGGCGTATCCGGAACACTATTCACAACATAATTCTAGTTTAAAAATAAAACAAAATTGTAATATTTCTTTTTTTATTTTACTCTTAACTCAAAAAATATGGACAAATTATTTTGAATGTTCATTTACGTAAGATATATGGGGAATGTTCATATACAAAATAATCTTAACATGGGAATGTAGGAAACAATACCAATCTACCAAAAATCAGAACGCAGAAAATTAACAATATCAATCTACATAAGCAATGTTTATAATAACAAAGAAAATATCTAATAATAACAGGAAAATAATCAAAATTAGCAACAAAATAATAACAACAAACACTTATAACAGCATAAGAAACAAAACCTAATAATAACAACAAAATGTAAATCAACAAATACTTATAACTTCTCATAATTGGAAACCAACAAATACGAACAAAAAATAACAGCGAGCAATTATAAAAAGTCTAGCAATAAAAAAAGTTGGTTCTCACTGTTTTCATATTAAGAATACAATATATTTGATCTTAAAACAAGATGTATATGTGTAGATTATATTACCTGTATATTTATATCTATATATTTATAGATACGCAATACATAATTAAAAAAACATGCAAACAAATAAGTTTGATGATTTCTATACAAATAATCTATGCATTTGTATGTAAGAAACATAAAATTTGAAAAAAATGAATATGAACCTATTGAAATAAATTAAAACTAACTTGTAGATTTGTTATGCGTGTTTTCGTAAAAACTTAGTTAATTGGATGGAAATGAAAAGTTATGCAAATTAATATGATTGATTGAAGATTTCTAAGTTTTTAAACACTAGCATTGTATTCTTAAGTTTTTTATTTAAAAGTTTAGAAGAAAAAAGATAAAAAAAATTTTCTTGTTTCATTCTTGAGTTTTTTTATTAAAAGAAAAGAAAAAGAATGAAAAGAAAAGTTAAGCCTTTTTTCCTCTAAAACTTTCCTGTCATGTATGACGGGATTGTGAAGGAAAAGTTTACTTATTACTAATGTACCCATCTTTTCCTTCCTGTTTAACTCAAAAATGAGGGCATAATTATAAAGTTATAATTTTTTTTCTTATCTTTTTCTTCCTATCTAACTCAAGAATGTGATTAACACTTTCTTTTCTTTTATTTTAACTTGAGAATGTCTTTTAAATATATAATTTCTTTTCTTTTCTTCCCTTATCCAATCTTATCATTTCTTTTCCTTATATTTTAAACCTAAGAATGCAGCGTTAAAAGATTTCATTTGATACCTCCAGCATCTATTTTAGCTAGTGTGAAATGGGCACGATGCCCCATCGCGCCAACAGCTTAGAGCATTCTCAGCCCGTCTTTCATCATTATCTCTATAATTACACTAAAAAACACTACATTTTTCTCTCATGTTTAATTAAATAATACTTTTTATACCTTCATCATTAAAGTTTTCTCTCTCCATCATATAATTTATAAAAAATCACTATCTTTCCCCAAATTTACAAAAAATCACTACATTTTCTCTCTCCACCCTATAATTTACACTCACAACCATTCACAACTCTACCATATAATTTACAAACCCTCTTCAAATAATTTTAGGGGACGGGTTGGGAATGCTCTTAGGCGTGGAATATACCACAAGGGTCGTTGCGTTGTTTTGTGGTAGTCTCGTATCATGACTCAAATTTGTAATTATTTTTTTAAGTTTTAATTAATCATACAACCAATCATTTATCTTCACATCGCCTCACCCCACAACAAAATTTCAAATCTCACCCCACCATAACGTATGCTCTTGGGTATGAAATGTGAAACCCCCACTTGCAAAGAATTCGGATATTCTATCCCCCCCCCCCCTTTCGTTAATGGTTGGGTATGATTGGTGATAGGAATCACTTGTAATATGCTATTAGTGTGGTGGGTTAGCTGTGGTACTGTGACATCCCACGTCGTTTGGGGATGAGAACGAAGTCTTCTTTATAAAGAGGTGGATACCTTCCCCATCATAATGCATTTTGGGAGTTTAATGGTAGTGGATAATAGGAGAACTCCACAGTTAAGCGTGCTAAGGTGGAAGTACTATCAGGATGGGTGACCTCCTGGGAAGTCTCCACCTGGGCAGCTAAAAACAAATCCGTGAGGCAATGGTGGTACGTCCCGGCTAAAGCGGACAATGTTATGATATGGCGATAGCTGGGCTGTAACAGATGGTATTAGAGTCAGGGCGGGACTGGTGGTGCCAGGTCCCGCGAGGACGCTAGACCCCTAAAAGGGGTGGATTATGACATCCCACATCGGTTGAGGAGGAGAATGGAGTCTTCCTTATCAGGAGATGGATACCTTCCCCATCGTAACGCGTTTTGGGCGCTTCATGGTAGTGGATGAGAGGAGAACTCCACAGTTAAACGTGCTCAAGTGGAAGCAGTATCACGATGGGTGACCTCCTGGGAAGTCTCCATTCGGGCAACCAAAAGCAAATACGTGAGGCGATGGTGGTACATCACGGCAAAGCGGACAATATTATGGTGCGGCGGTAGTGTAAGACCCCGAAACCCGGGAATCCTACAGTTGGTCATCATGTCCAAAAATTCATAAAAATTTAAAACCAAACGATTCGTTTTATTTAAAGCAAGTTCAGAGTAAATAACAGCGGAAAAGTGTAAGTATTAAAATCCCAAACACGGGTACATGTGTCCAAAAATCAAATATAAATAAATTATCTGTTTTATTTGAAATCCTCGACCAGAAATGCCTTCAACCTCCCGAGTAGCATCCAGCACGTCCAAGCGGTAGCATCTACTTCTTAACCTGAAAGTCAATCTAACATACACACAAAGTCAGCTTGAGCTGAGTGAGTTCAAGTTTTCGTAAACGACATTCATTAAAAATTTAAATTCCATGAGTATGGAATGTAGTGGAAAATCATGAGACCATAAAATCGTAAGTAGCTTTTCTTAACCAAATCATAAGTGAATAAAACATTAAACATCTTTTCACGCAGCATGGGCCTCCTCACCCCAGGTCTTCCCCGAGTAATATATTTGACCCAGTCGCGGTTTAACAAAACCGTTAAAATTATGCAACACGAGCCTCCTCACCCCGGTTCATCCCCAAGTAATATATTTGACTCGGTCACAGTTTAATAAAACAAAATCACACAACACGAGCCTCCTCACCCCGGGTCATCCCCAAGTAATATATTTGACTCGGTCGCGGTTTAACATCCAAACACGTGATACGGGCCTCCTCACCCCGAGTCTTCCCCAAGTAATATATTTGACCCGACCACGGTTCATAGAACGGCGGGCCTCCTCACCCCGGGTCTTCCCCAAGTAATATATTTGACCCAGCCGCGTCATAAACATGCAACACGGGCCTCTTCACCTCGGGTCCTCCCCGAGTAATATATTTGACCCGGTCACAGTTTACCATCACATACACATTCACTTACACACATACAAACATCTAATTCAAACATTCAACCAAACCATATCATCACATTCAATCCATAAATAATGGATAATCTAGAAATTAATACTAGGCTTAATAGTATCCTCGAGCCTAGACCCTAAATAATATATGTAACCTTAAGGAATATAAGACTATAAACGAGTCTAAAATATCCTACGGCATAGAAATAATTCAAACATAGCTTTCAAAATGCTCAATCAAGAATAAGACCATGTAATACCATCCAATAGTTTAAGCGATTAAAATCAGGTAAAATTTGTAATAGGGTGTGTATGCTAGCCCAAAACGTAAAAAGATTAAAAAGGGCATCATGAACTCACCTGAAATCAATCGAACACCTGCAACGAGCTAGGAAATCCCTAAGTGCACAATCACAAGCAAGGGCCTGTAAATTATACACAACGCGTTACTAAACTAGACTGTAAGAACACTCTTGCCTAATGGGCCGTTCAAGCCCCAACACTCTGGCCCAAGACCCAACAACTTGGCCCAAGGCCCAACACTTGGCCCAAGGCCCAACCACTTGGCCCAAGGCCCAATACTTTGGCCCAAGATGTAACATCTGCCCTGATCCGACCCGACCCAGGTACCCGTTTCCCTTATCCGATCTCTTTCTTTTATGATTTAATATTTATTTATACTTATATTTTACTTTTAATAATAATAATATATTTTCCTTCCCGCCTCTCTCTCTCTTTTTCGTTCCGCCGTCCCGTCCCTCTCCTCTCTTTCCGCCTTGTTTCCCTCTTTTTTCTTCTAACTCTTTGCTTGTCCTTTGTTCCTTCCCGCCTAAGGTTGTCTGCGCAGCTCCACGCGCCAGACCCCTTACAAGGAAGCCTGCGTGAAGACCATCTGTTCCTGCGATACGCGAGACGAACTCTTCTCGCAGCGCGCTAAGAATTGTAATTCTTCTCGCAGCGCGCTAAGTATTGTAGTTCATCCCTCGACGCGCGAAGAATTATAGTTCTTCCCGCGGCGCGCTAGGAATTTTAGTTCCTCCCGCGGCGCGCTAAGGAATGTGATTCTTCCCGCGGCGCGCTTAGAAATGAAGTTCTTTCCGCGACGCGTTAAGGTTGTTTCTGTCTGCCTTCGCGCTCGCGCTCTCTTGACCTTCTGTGTCTGCCTTCGCGCCTTAGCCTTCTCACGCTGAATCCTTCGAGTTTTCTTCTGTTTAAATCTAGCCGTTTGCTTTTGTGCTGTCTTATCTTTTGAGCTGTTGACCTAATCTGCTTTATGTCTGAAAAGTTACTTTCGGCGCAGCATGCGCACCAACCCCATTGGTTGACAGATAAAGTGACTGACATAATCTTTTGAGATCTGCTTTTGCCATGCTTGACCAGTACCTTTTTCTGAACCGCCCATGCCTTTTTACTGTTCCCTGACAGCTTTATCTTGCCCCCTGCAGCTGCCATATCTTTTGATATCTTTTGCTTTTGGAATCTTTTGCTTTTTGAGATCTTTTCCCCTTTTTCTAGGGATTGTGTTCCCTAGGGTTTCTCTATAAATAATAGTATTATTTTCCTAACACTACACACACAAAACACTTAATCTCTCCTGTTCTCTTGCCCCTTGCTCTCTCTGCCGCCTCCCTCTCTGCCTCCGTCTTCCTCCCTGTTCTGCCCTGTTTTCCGGTAATATATATTATATATAATAATTTACTTATTAATTATGCTAACTTATAATCAAGACTTAAAACAAATCATTAAAACAACAATCTTATTTATAGGTTAACTTGTGCTTGTTTAAAGTTGGTTCTTGCTTTATCTTACACCGCACCGATTATCAAGTGAGTAATCTCGTACCTAATCCCTTTTTGCTTTTAATGTTTTGGGATGATCATGTGTTCATACAAACTTAGAGTCTTAAACTTGTTTATGAACTTTAGTCGCGCAGTATCCCATGTGTTGAGGACGTAGACTTGGCTGTTTATTTGTACGTGTGGATCATTAACCGTCTTGTCGGTCTATTCCGCAGTTTTCATGGTACCATTAGATGAACACGGGAGAACTATCGTTTATGATTTTCTCTTTTGTTTACACATGCACAGTTTGTTTTGTTTGTGAGCTCAATTGTGAGCACTGGCAGTCTTATGAATCTTAGAGTTGGTCCCGATCAGATTACACCCTTGTTGAAAACCAGACATACACATGTTGCGCGCAGATTTATGATTATCTATGTATTGTATTAAACTTGATTTCTCACCAACACGCAAGTGTTTGACGTTTATTTTAACACATGTTCAGGTTTGCAGTAGCTGTTTTGGAGCTTGTGGACACGTAGGAAGTTTTCTTTATTTTGGACCTAGATTAAAATGTATCAAGACAAGTTATTGTTGTTCGAATATTTTGCCTTATAATATATTGATTTATATTGATTTATATTATTTGTGTTTACTTTGCGCGTGCGCGAATGAATGTATTTATTAAATATTGACACCCAATAGTGTCACGAGTAATGAAACAATATGTGGCGCCCCGATGTATAATCCGCCTTTGGTCGGGGTGTTACAGATTGGTATCAGAGCCCGTTGACTTTAGGATAGGTGGTTAGACGTAACGGCCTAGAATACCTAAGAGTCCCTTCTCGCGCATGAGAGAAATCTCATGTTTGCGCGCTTATTGTTAATTACTCGTTATTTATGAATATGCTCGCGCTTGCGCAGTATATGATTTTATGTTTTATTCCGCGATATTTCGATTTTTGCTGAATTTCGATTTTTATTGATTTTTCTTACATATTCGTTTGTTGGATTTGAAAATCCGAAAAGTCATGGTGATACATGAATAGTTGATTTTCAATTTCCATTTACGATTATGTTCTGAGGTTGGAGACTTGAAAAGTCATGGTGATACATGAATTGTCAACCTCCAATACTCATTTTCTTGTGTATTTTATATTAAGGATTGAAAAGTCATGGTGATACATGAATCGTCAATCTCCAACACTTGTTTGCTCGTATATTTTAAATTGGGAATTCGGAAAGTCATGGTGATACATGAATTGTCGATTCTTGATTCGAATTTGTTACCTTTATTAAGTCTGCATTTAGGGTCATTTATTTTACTTTAACTTTTGACAGTAACTGACTCCGTGAAACCAAGCTTTTCGAGGTTATACTTTGCGATAAAACCAAGATATTAACTAAAAATTAAAATTTTTATAGAATGCCTCCGCTATCTCGCCGATTTCAGAGAAGAGAAGCCTCGCGCATGCGTAGACAGCAACGTTCCCAGGAAATGGCCGCCGCAATAGCCAAGCTTTGAGCCAAAATAATACCAACACCTCCAGTTATAACATTAAGTCCTTTAACGCGGGTAACCCTCCAAAGTTCACAGGTCTTGAAGGAGCCACCGTGATGCTCCAATGGCTCGAAAAGATTGAAAACACTTTCCTCCATACCCAATGCCCCTCAGACAGACGAACCCTGTATGCTTCCAGTGTCCTGGAATCTAGAGCGCTTACATGGTGGAATGGAGTAGCTCATGCGCGTGGCGCAGAGGCTGCTTCTAGCATGACATGGGAGGAATTCAAGGAAATTCTGACGCGAGAATTCTGCCCTCCCAACGAAATTAAGCGCCTAGAGGAGGAATTTTGGAATCTTAAGCAATACAGCGGTGAAGCGCGCGAGTACGCGACGCGCTTCCACGAGCTAAGCTTACTGGTCCCTCACCTTGTTACCCCTTCCCGCCGAGCAATCGAGAAATTCCTTGGGGGTCTCCCCATGGAAATTCAAGATTCTGTATGGGCCAGAAACCCAGTAACCCTCTCTGACGCCATTGAGTTGGCCGCTGTGCTCAGCGACAACCATGTCAGAGCAGGAACCCTGTTCCTGCGGGGAGCTGAGAAGACCAAACTCACCAAGACTGCCCCTGAACCAACAGAAACCAAACCTGAACCCTCAAACCGTAACAACCTCAAGCGCAGGCGCAAGGCCTATGCGCTTACCAACCCGCCCGTTGTCCAGCAACCCGCATACCAACCTCCAGTTTACACGCCTAACCCACTATCAGCCTACCCAACTCCCCCTATAGTCCACAACTATGCCCTAACCAATCCCGCACTCCCTGCCCCGCCAACTAAGAAACCTTACACAGGAAACCATCCCTTTTGCCCAACCTGTAGATTTCACCACCCAACCCAAACCCCGTGTCGACTTTGTACCCGATGTGGCCGTACTGGTCACCTTGCAGAAAACTGTAGAGTCCTTCTCGCCAATCCAATTGCGCCAACACCACCAGTCTACCCGCAGAATCCGCAACCAACCTACCAAAACCCGCGACCCAGATCGTGCTTTAACTGCGGTGATCCCAGTCATTTTCGGAACGCGTGCCCGAGACTACAAGTGCAAATCACACAAGCGAATCCGGTGAACCAGATTTCGAACCAAGTGACGCGTGGACGAGCTTTTAACATAACCGCGCACCAAGCGCAAGCGAATAATGACGTAGTTAATGGTACATTTTTGCTTAACGGATTTTATGCTTCTGTACTTTTTGATACTGGCGCCGATCGAAGTTTTATCTCTCGCGCCTTCGAGCAGAAGCTTGCGCGACCGCGCAGCGATTTAAAAGAAAATTTTTCAGTTGAATTGGCTAACGGTGAAACTGTTTTAATTAACTCGGTGATTAAAGATTGTACGCTTAACCTTAACGAAAACGATTTTCTGATTGACCTCATCCCTATGCCTCTTGGAAGCTTTGATGTTATTATTGGTATGGACTGGCTTACGCATAATCGCGCCGAAGTTATTTGCGCCAAGAAGATGATTCGCATACCTCGAGAAAATGGTGATCTTCATATCTACGGCGAAAAACCCTCCCGCGGTCTTAAACTTATGTCTTGCGCCGAAGCCCAAAGACTCATGCGGAAGAAGTGTATTGCATTTCTAGCCCATGTGGTTAAACCTGCTGAAGAAAAGAAGCTTCGCGATATCCCTGTTGTGCGTGATTTCCCTGAAGTTTTTCCTGATGATCTTCCTGGTATCCCTCCCGCTCGTGAAGTCGAGTTCCGTATTGATCTTGTCCCTGGTGCTTCCCCCGTAGCTAAATCTCCTTATCGTCTTGCACCCGCTGAGATGCAAGAATTGGCCAGCCAACTTCAAGAGTTGACTGCTAAAGGATTCATTCGCCCTAGCTCTTCGCCCTGGGGTGCTCCGGTGTTGTTCGTTAAAAAGAAAGATGGATCGTTTCGCATGTGTATTGATTACCGCGAGTTGAACAAACTCACCATTAAAAACCGGTATCCCTTACCGCGTATTGACGACCTCTTTGATCAACTCCAAGGTGCCTCTTGTTTTTCCAAGATTGATCTCCGCTCTGGCTATCACCAGTTGCGCATCCGCGATGAAGATGTTCCGAAGACTGCTTTTCGAACTCGTTATGGCCATTTTGAATTCTTGGTCATGTCCTTCGGTTTAACCAACGCACCCGCCGTTTTCATGGATCTAATGAATCGGGTGTGTAGGCCTTTCTTGGATAAATTCGTGATTGTGTTTATCGATGATGTTCTGGTGTATTCTAAGACCAAGGCCGAGCACGAGCAACATCTCCGATTGGTATTGCAAAAGCTTAGAGCCGAGCAGCTTTATGCTAAGCTTTCCAAGTGTGAATTTTGGTCGGATGAAGTACAGTTTCTTGGTCATGTTGTAAACAAGATGGGTATTCATGTCGACCCATCCAAGATTGAAGCAAACAAGAACTGGATTACGCCATCCTCTCCTTCTGAGATCCGTTCCTTTCTGGGCTTAGCTGGTTATTACCGGCGCTTCATTTCGAACTTCTCAAAGATCGCTTTGCCTTTAACAGCTCTAACGCACAAAGGTAAACCGTATATTTGGGGCTCGAAGCAAGAAGAAGCCTTTCTAACGCTCAAGCGTCTGTTGTGTGAAGCTCCTGTTCTTGCGTTACCTGAGGGTAATGATGATTTTGTCGTGTATTGCGATGCATCCAACCAAGGTCTCGGTTGTGTTCTTATGCAACGAGGCAAGGTTATCGCTTACGCATCAAGGCAACTCAAGGTTCATGAAAAGAATTATACAACTCACGACCTCGAACTTGGTGCAGTTGTTTTTGCCTTGAAGATCTGGAGACACTACCTTTATGGCACTAAGTGTATCCTCTACACTGACCATAAAAGCCTTCAGCATATCTTTGATCAAAAGGAACTTAACATGAGGCAACGCCGATGGAACGAACTCATCAGCGATTACGATTGTGAGATCCGGTATCATCCTGGTAAGGCTAATGTGGTAGCCGACGCGCTCAGCCGAAAACCCTGCCAGCTTAACTGTATCTTGCCGCGCACCCAGCTTCACTTCGCGCCGATTCAAAGCAACCTTGAATCGCGTATTCGTGACGCGCAGCGCGCATCCATCAGTAATGGTAACCTTCGCGCCGAGTTAGCGTGTGGCGCGGAAGCACTCTTTGTCCCTAATCTGAGTGGAATTCTCTGCTATCTTAATCGCATCTGGATTCCCTTTGATGAGAATCTTCGCGCTGATATCCTGAGTGAAGCGCACAAATCTCGGTATTCTATTCATCCTGGCGCTGATAAGATGTACAAGGATTTGCGCATTACTTATTGGTGGCCCGGTATGAAGAAGGATATTGCTGTGTTCGTAGCTAGATGCCTGACTTGTTCTAAAGTAAAAGCTGAACACCAACGCCCATCTGGTTTGCTCGAACAACCAGAAATTCCTACGTGGAAATGGGAATGTGTAGCGATGGACTTTATTACCAAGTTACCTTTGACAGCAAGCAAACATGATAGCATTTGGGTAATAGTGGATCGTTTGACTAAGTCTGCTCACTTCCTGCCCATTCGTGAAAACTACCGTGTTGAGCAACTCGCGCAGCTTTATGTCAAGGAAATTGTCTGCCGCCATGGTACTCCTTTGAGCATCATATCCGATCGCGATGGCCGTTTTATATCTCGCTTTTGGAAATCTCTCCAATCTGCACTAGGAACTCGCTTGGACATGAGTACGGCATATCATCCTCAGACCGACGGACAGTCTGAGCGAACTATTCAAACTCTTGAGGATATGCTCCGATCTTGTGTTCTTGATTTTGGAGGTAATTGGGATTCACACCTGCCTTTGATTGAGTTCTCTTATAATAACAGCTATCATTCCAGTATCGGTATGGCCCCATTTGAAGCACTTTACGGTCGTAAGTGCCGCTCCCCGATTTGTTGGAGCGAAGTGGGTGAAGCTCAAATCACAGGACCCGAACTTGTTCAAGAGACAACCGATAAAATCGCCAAGATCCGTGATCATCTGCTGACTGCCAGAAGCCGACAGAAGAGTTACGCAGATCGTAGACGGAAGCCTCTCGAATTTCAAGTTGGTAATCTTGTTCTCCTCAAGGTGTCGCCCTGGAAGGGTGTTGTCCGCTTTGGGAAGAAAGGTAAGCTTGCTCCTCGTTATGTTGGTCCATTTAAGATTCTCGCGCGTGTAGGAAAAGTTGCCTATAGACTTGACCTACCGCCCGCGCTCAGTAATGTGCATCCAACGTTCCATGTATCCAATCTCAAGAAGTGTTTAGCTGACGAGAACCTTCACATTCCACTTGATGAAGTTCAAGTTGATGAATCTATGCATTTCGTTGAGAAGCCTGTTGAGATTATGGATCGCGAGGTTAAGCAAACCAAGCGCAGTCGTATCCCTATCGTGAAAGTTCGCTGGGAGTCCAAGCGCGGAGCCGAGTTTACATGGGAAAGGGAAGATCAAATGAAGATCAAGTACCCGCACCTGTTCTCTGCGCAACCTACTTCGAGATAAATTTCGGGACGAAATTTCTTAAAGTAGGGGAGACTGTAACATCTGCCCTGATCCGACCCGACCCAGGTACCCGTTTCCCTTATCCGATCTCTTTCTTTTATGATTTAATATTTATTTATACTTATATTTTACTTTTAATAATAATAATATATTTTCCTTCCCGCCTCTCTCTCTCTTTTTCTTTCCGCCGTCCCGTCCCTCTCCTCTATTTCCGCCTTGTTTCCCTCTTTTTTCTTCTAACTCTTTGCTTGTCCTTTGTTCCTTCCCGCCTAAGGTTGTCTGCGCAGCTCCACGCGCCAGACCCCTTACAAGGAAGCCTGCGTGAAGACCATCTGTTCCTGCGATACGCGAGACGAACTCTTCTCGCAGCGCGCTAAGAATTGTAATTCTTCTCGCAGCGCGCTAAGTATTGTAGTTCATCCCTCGACGCGCGAAGAATTATAGTTCTTCCCGCGGCGCGCTAGGAATTTTAGTTCCTCCCGCGGCGCGCTAAGGAATGTGATTCTTCCCGCGGCGCGCTTAGAAATGAAGTTCTTTCCGCGACGCGTTAAGGTTGTTTCTGTCTGCCTTCGCGCTCGCGCTCTCTTGACCTTCTGTGTCTGCCTTCGCGCCTTAGCCTTCTCACGCTGAATCCTTCGAGTTTTCTTCTGTTTAAATCTAGCCGTTTGCTTTTGTGCTGTCTTATCTTTTGAGCTGTTGACCTAATCTGCTTTATGTCTGAAAAGTTACTTTCGGCGCAGCATGCGCACCAACCCCATTGGTTGACAGATAAAGTGACTGACATAATCTTTTGAGATCTGCTTTTGCCATGCTTGACCAGTACCTTTTTCTGAACCGCCCATGCCTTTTTACTGTTCCCTGACAGCTTTATCTTGCCCCCTGCAGCTGCCATATCTTTTGATATCTTTTGCTTTTGGAATCTTTTGCTTTTTGAGATCTTTTCCCCTTTTTCTAGGGATTGTGTTCCCTAGGGTTTCTCTATAAATAATAGTATTATTTTCCTAACACTACACACACAAAACACTTAATCTCTCCTGTTCTCTTGCCCCTTGCTCTCTCTGCCGCCTCCCTCTCTGCCTCCGTCTTCCTCCCTGTTCTGCCCTGTTTTCCGGTAATATATATTATATATAATAATTTACTTATTAATTATGCTAACTTATAATCAAGACTTAAAACAAATCATTAAAACAACAATCTTATTTATAGGTTAACTTGTGCTTGTTTAAAGTTGGTTCTTGCTTTATCTTACACCGCACCGATTATCAAGTGAGTAATCTCGTACCTAATCCCTTTTTGCTTTTAATGTTTTGGGATGATCATGTGTTCATACAAACTTAGAGTCTTAAACTTGTTTATGAACTTTAGTCGCGCAGTATCCCATGTGTTGAGGACGTAGACTTGGCTGTTTATTTGTACGTGTGGATCATTAACCGTCTTGTCGGTCTATTCCGCAGTTTTCATGGTACCATTAGATGAACACGGGAGAACTATCGTTTATGATTTTCTCTTTTGTTTACACATGCACAGTTTGTTTTGTTTGTGAGCTCAATTGTGAGCACTGGCAGTCTTATGAATCTTAGAGTTGGTCCCGATCAGATTACACCCTTGTTGAAAACCAGACATACACATGTTGCGCGCAGATTTATGATTATCTATGTATTGTATTAAACTTGATTTCTCACCAACACGCAAGTGTTTGACGTTTATTTTAACACATGTTCAGGTTTGCAGTAGCTGTTTTGGAGCTTGTGGACACGTAGGAAGTTTTCTTTATTTTGGACCTAGATTAAAATGTATCAAGACAAGTTATTGTTGTTCGAATATTTTGCCTTATAATATATTGATTTATATTATTTGTGTTTACTTTGCGCGTGCGCGAATGAATAAATTTATTAAATATTGACACCCAATAGTGTCACGAGTAATGAAACAATATGTGGCGCCCCGATGTATAATCCGCCTTTGGTCGGGGTGTTACACAAGACCCAACAACTTGGCCCAAGGCCCAACAACTTAGCCCAAGGCCCAACAACTTGGCCCAATGCCTAACACTTGGCCCAAGGCCCAAGGATAATCAAATCGGGTTGAATGCGCGTGTAATAAACCTTAAAACCATTTGTTAAACGAATCAGCCCCGAATGGACCAAATTCCATTTTAAATCTTTTCATTCATCAAGATTATGTCACCCGAGTGGACAAGGTTGACGGTTCCTTTTTACAACTCTTACTTTAACGTTTAAACGAAAATTCGCGCACCGCCGACTCGATTGATCAAGCACCAACCAAAACAGTCTCGAGCCTCAAAATTAATTTTCCCACAGCCCTTAACCCCCCCCCCCCCCGGGCTGTACAAACTGATTCTCCCGGTCATCCGATCGCTTAACGCATCAAACTCAACAATTTCCAATCCTACACCCGATAAACCCTAGTTTTCGAACTAAAATCGATTGACCGACCTAAACACCTCTATTGGCCATGAAATTTTAGTATGATGTAAGTGACATACCTAGTAAGATTTTGGTGCAAAAACCCTAATCAAAACAGCCCCTGAATTCCTCAATTGGATAGCCACCATACAAGTCTACTACAAGTCGTTTAACGATCAATACACGATGTATAAGGATGGTTTAAGGTGTAAAAAACTAGAGGGGACATGGGACTTACCTTGAATTAGATTTTTACACCCTAATGTTGGCTGGAAAAAGAAAATCGGATGCCTAGAGCAGCTGATGATGGTCCGATCGGCCAGGTGAGGTTAAAAGAGAAGCTAGGGTTTGTTTTATGTTATAAAACAATAATTTACACTCTAGTCCCTCCAGTATGAAGTGAGTAGCAACTTGGGTGGAAAGTTAAGTGAGAAATGTTTACGAGAGTGGCCAGGAGCTCTCGGAAGAAAGCCGGGTCAAGCCCGAAGGTGTATGTAACACTACAAGGCTAAATCGGAAATTTACAGACGTTACAAGTAGCTGGGCATTTACAAGTACACCCTATATATAAACACTAGAGACATGCTGATGACGAGGACTAGGGCCAAAACATTAAATGATCTTAGCCCCTTAGGCATATTCACTCCCGCTTTGACCTTGCAAAAATCGGTACTCGGCATAAATTATGAGAGTGACCTTACGAACCTGAATCTCAAATTACATCAAACACCATCATAATCATCCATGCTAGAAATTTCTTGCCTCTTTGTATAGTCATGCGTTCTGACACTGTTACTAACGATAAACTATGGTTATAGTTTCAAAACATTATAATCAAAAATTTCAGAACAAAATTTCTTTCAACAAGAGAATGATGTGACAATAAAAAATTTTTTGTTAAACATTTGAAACACTACCAAACATTAGCAGCACAAATCTATATATAGGAAGTCTACTTAATTCATTCTAATCATACATATAGACGGGAAGTCTTTACTTAGCGACACAATCAATTTTTGGGACGAAAATTCTTTCAACAAGGGATGATGCCTGGAAATTTCAAGTTAACACCTTTAACTCAAACTCCGTTATCTCAAACATTCATTCATGAATTTCACTTAATTAGGTTAATTAAATGTGTCAGTTATTGCACAAGCATCCGTGTAGTGTTAATTCCGGGAATTACTGAAACACACGAGTCTGACCCGAATGTTGGTGAAAATATAAAAAGAATATCTCAAGCACATGTTTACAATATTATCTATGTGAAATTAAATGCTAAATGATTATGTGTCTAGTTCATAGCTTGTTTTATGAAATTTAGATCAATTGCTTGTAATTTGTACGTTTTCGCCTTTTATAAAATAATATTTATGACACAACAAAGAGGCTTTATTTTTATAAACTTGGGTTAGTATTTTAGTCGCAATGATTCGTTATAATCTGGTTTTGTGTTAAAAGTTCGTTTAAAGTCAAAACTTGCTTAAATAAGGACCATTCTTGTAAATTAGGATTAATGTAATACTAAAACAAAAATACCAACCTCTTTCACGATCCCAAACCCCCCCAACAAACCCTAATCATCTTTAATTCAATATTTGTTCTTGTAATTGGTGTCTTTAAGTGATTCTCATCATTCCTAACAGTAGTTGGTAAGTTTTATGCATTTATTTTATGTTTTTGATGAGTCATTGTGAAGCCCTTGATGTCCGATCAATGTAATACTAATGATAAATCATGCGTATGATGCTAGTTGCTGTAGAACCCTAGAGATGTCACAAGCATGTTTATAGGTTGGTCTGTAACTCTATGACAATTGATTGTTTGTGATTGATTCTTGAATCCATGATGTTCTACTTTGACCAAAAGGATATTTTTTGTAAACTTTTGGACGAATTTTGATTACGTTTTATGATTTTACAAAAAACGTGTGTCAAGGCTGTTACGGGAAAGGGTTTTTTGATCTTGGTTCCCGAAATCATAACTTGATAATGACAAATCCAAATGGGATGATTATACTTCTAGAAGCTCATTATTTGAGTTAGTAATCTAATCAAATTAGACTTGCTTGATTTGGTTTAGTATTGTGGCTAAACCAAGCCAACATTTTTTTTGTAGCACAATCTGATGAATTGCTTGTACCTATCTGTAGTGATTGAATTATTGTGGTTATTTTATGCAAGAGAAAATTAGAATAAAAATATTTTGAGAAATCTAATCCATTTAAGTTACTGTGGTAAAATTTTTATAATTTAATTCCATGATTTTCTTAGGTAATAAAATACACCTTTGCATGCTAAAAATTGTTTGTGAATTCAGAATCTGCTCACGTGTTTTGTGATGCGATACTTGTTTATTTATCCAATACATGATGTACGAACATGTTAGAACTACTTAACCTTTTCGGATATAAATACCCACGCTAAACCAATGGTAAATAGATCGTAACTTTGTTATTCTAAACATTTATTACCATCATTAGTACTAGTTCTCACACCGAAGAATGGTTACAACAAGAACCCCCCTAGCCATTTCCCTTCTCGTAAAAAGCTCACGGTGTCTTGTTTTGCAGGTTGAATCAACAGCAGGTCATAAAGATCAGAAAATCCTTACAACATTCGTTTGAGATACTAGGCTAACATCCTTGGGGTTAGATTGGTGTTTCTTCAGTGATGATGATAACGAAATATGTTCAGTTTCTCATATTTTTAATTTCTCTTATTTCTTTATTGCATTTATGCAAATCCTCATGAAACTATATAAAAACTAAAACAATATGAAAAAAATAACCTTGAAAATCCCGAACGGTTATTTTCTATTTCTAACAAACAAACACGCATACCCGATATGCACAAAACACGGTTTCATAATCAAACACAAGACTAATGCTTGTTTGGTTGGAGGATTTCAAGGACTTTGGAATTTGAATTCCATCATTAGACATGCTTGGTTGGGTAAGAGAGAGAATTTGAATTGGATTTCATTGGTGATAAGAATCACAATCCCTCCACTTCGAAGGAAAGTCTGGAATCTTTATAAAATTACCTAAATAACCCTAATCTCTTTTTCACACTTGTCAACTTTGCCATCACCACCATTTTCTCAGGAAACCACCAATTCACCACCAACAAAATTTCAGCCACACCTACGTAATTCCAGCAAGATCTATCATGTGACTTTAGATCTGTCACGTCTTTCAAATCAAAATATGCATGCAAAAATCGATTTAAAGATAAAAGAGTATATAAGAAGAGAGTCGAGAAAGAGACAAATTGAAGTGAGAGGGTAATGGTGGTGGTGGTGGTGGTGGACGGTTATTACCAGAGACTATTGCTGGCGGTTTTAGAGTTCACAGATAAAGGGCTTTGTTGTTAGAATATTTTGATTAGTTCTTATCTCAAGGTCATTTTTGTCATTTTCAACTATTTTTACATTTCAATTCCAAAAAAGAAAGTTATAACCAAACACATAGAAGGAATTCTCATATTCCAATCCTATGTAGATTCCAATTTCAATTCTAAAACATTTATTCGTGAACCAAACAGCCATCACACCCGTCCCAACAGGTCAAAATAAACCCTTTTTCCTTGTAGAGGACTGTTACTGCCAACAACATTTCCCAAAGGTTTAAACCAAAACTTTGCTCTTATTATGCTTTTCATTTTCCCACCCACACACACAATTCAACCAGTCTAGTTTCTCTCTCTAAAACACCCACACTTTCTCTCTCTACACTCAGTAACCTAATAATAATATTCAATCAATCTTCAAGCTTTCTTCCGGCTATGCTGCAGACTAATGGTAACTTCCAATTTCCCTAAATACCCTTTTCACCAAATCACCAATTTCACCTTCAATTCATTTTATTATTATTATTATTACTAGTTCTTTCTACATGTACTGTACGGTCAAGATTCGTACTTTATCTCTCAATTCCGATTGATTTATTGAATCTTTTTTGTTTTTGATTAATACCCAGTTCACCAAACCCTAGGTATTTGATTTTGTACCAAAAAAAATTAATTTTTTTGGTTAAAAAAAAATTGGAAATTTATTCAACATTTAACGGTATCTGATACTTGTATTAATTAAGGATTAAAGTTTCCAGTTTTGGTGAAGCAGATTATTATTATTTTTCTGGGTGTAATGATTTTTAAGCTAAAATAAGAAAAAGTTTAATAATTTAATAATACTGTTTTGTGAAGTGAATTAATTTAATTTAATGAACTGGTTAGATTTGTGATAGGGATAATCAGATAATGAATATTGCTTGCTATTACTCTGCTGGGAAAATGACACATACATGTCATGTGGGGAATAATATCATTACTTATTTGTTTTATTTATTTATTATGATTATTATTATTATTATTAACATTTTACCTATAATATGAGGTTGGGATAAAAGATGTGACATGAGAGTCAATAATAGTCATGATGTACACATAACCTTCTCTTGCACTTTCAAGGTAGCTATTAGTTGTACTTATGATAATAATAATAGTTGTCCTTAGCGACAAACTGCCTATGTGCTATGTAGCGATAGCGATGAATACCAAACCTTTGATCGAGTTCATACTTTATGCTTAATAAAAGAAACATCAAACTTGGAATCATATATGCCCTGAAAAAGTTATTAATATATCATATATACCAAATTCATTAAAAACTGTCTAAAAATGACCATATTAGTCTCGTTCTATTAGATGCGATAAAAGATTTACAATGTAGGCCGTTCGATGCGATTAACCTTTGAATGGTTTGCATTTTTAAGAAGTGATGAGAGACGATTTGGTTATATATGATACTTTTAACTATTTTTAAGGACATATATGATATTTTAATTATTTTGTAAGGGCATGTATGATATTTTAAGTTTTGCTTCGGTATATATGAAATTAATTCTTTATTTAAAAAAAAAAGATAAAAAAACGCCACTTCGCTTCGCTATGTAGCATGCTATAGTGACCACCATTGGCAACTATGCTTAAGGTTAAATTAAGTTGTATAAAACTTTGTTTTAATCGTTGCAGATCAAGAACTTACTTGCACTCAATGTAAGAAAACCGAGTGAGAAACAAATTAAATTATTTTCCGAACATGGATTGGAATACAAAATGGGAATGGAGAAGCCATGACAACACAACTCCTAAGAAGCTAAAATCAACCAATTGGGAAGAAGAAGACATGAATGAATCTTTTAATCTTCTGCGTCTGACGTGGCAAACTACTCATCTGCAAAAAGTTCAATATCGGCTTCAACCGGATCTTCATTAAAAGAGAGACAACAGTTCGTGTATGGTGAAGTTATAGGAGCTGAGGTTAATGGAAAATCTTCATTATTGGAAGGTTCGGTTAGCTCGGGTGAACCATTTATCGGTTTGAAACTTGGTAAAAGGACGTATTTTGAAAATAGTAACTCTAAAAGTTCGTCCGTCTCGGATATTGCTTTACTGCCTGTATTGTCTTCAGGGAAAAAAGCTAAATCATCTCACCAAAGTGCACCGTTTTTGCATTGTCAAGTTGAGGGATGCAATCTTGATCTTTCGTCTGCTAAAGAGTATCATAGGAAACATAGGGTGTGTGAAAATCATTCCAAGAGTCCAAAAGTTGTCGTGTCGGGCCTTGAACGCCGTTTCTGCCAACAGTGTAGCAGGTGAACACGGCTTCATAGGGTCGTTTATTAAACGGCTATGCATTCGACTTGTTTAGAACCAACCGTAACTTGTTTATGTTGGTCTTTCATTTGACTGCTTTGATGCGTTTTGTTACTTTTCATCTGATAATTGTTTTTCTATGATTGGCATAGATTTCACAGTTTGGCAGAGTTTGATGAGAAGAAACGCAGCTGTCGCAGACGACTTTCTGGTCATAATGCAAGACGCCGGAAACCACAGCAGGAGATAATACAGTTTGACTCAACAAACCTATCTTCATCATTTTATGGTACATACTTTCATCTTTAATTTATATTTTCAAGGATACAATATATGTAGCATATTAAATTTTATTTTTTTTTATATATATAATTCTTCACATATGCAGCTAGCCGACAACAATTGAGCTTTCAAACTAGACCTGGTATGAGTTCAACATGGAAAAATAATTTAAACTCGGCATACTCCATAGCCACAATGAAAACCAAACAATCTGGAATCCTTGATGGTATATCCCAGTTGCCAAACGCTATCAATACGCCTACTATATCTTTCGGCAGACCCGTGCCATCAAAGGGCACAAGCACCGAGGTTCTTGATCAAGGTTCGTTTTGACATTATATTTACTGATTGCGCGAGTAAATTGTCGACCGTTATGTTATTATTATTATTATTGTTCATGATGCAGGTTTCAAGGAGTTCTTGCTACCAAATGCAGATGCACTCCGTGCTCTCTCTCTTCTGTCAGATAATTCATGGGGTCTATACGAGCCGGATTTAATCAGGCTCGACCACTCCCAGCCCATGGGCTCTGATAACTTGTTCATGGTTCAACCCGGGTTGCAAACCGTTCCCCAACTCCAAGGTTTGCCGCTTTCATCACCTGACTACTGGCAAACTGAGCAGCAGTCCATTGACCCGCACGTGCCCACCTTACCCAATAAAACGAGTAGTTCCTCCAACACTCAGGTCCAAGAATTTCAGCTTTTCAATCGCTTTTATTCCAACCCGATGGACGAAATCTTGTAGCTTCCGAGATTTTAAGGTAAAACATGTTCTTTTTACCTCGTGTTAAGATTTTCTGTGTGGTTTGCTGTAAAGACCAAATCGTTGATTCTCGACGTCTCTCTTAATAACTAGGATATAGATAATCAACCAACCGCACATGGTTCATGATGTGTTTTTTTTCTCTGTGTAATCAGTTGTCACTTATTGTTAATCATGAAACCGCTTAACGTTGATCTTGTGCGGTGTATCAATGCATTTCTTTTATTGCAACTTATTTCAATTTAGTTATTTACCTTTGTGTATTGCAACTTGGATATGCAGTTTCGTGCTAAAACCAAACCGAAAATCAAAACTTCGGTTTTTGAAATTTTTAAAACCGTTCGGTTTTGGTTTTTCGAAAAGTTTAGGCCGAAAAGAAAGTTTGTCGAAAATAACGAATCTAGATAGAAATAATTTTTTTAATTGTTAACTAATAAAATATTATACATTTCATCAAAAGTATTTGAGTTAAATATATATTAAATTCTTATAAATTACTTAAAATAAAAACTAAAAAAATAGAAATCTAGAAATTTGGTTCAGTTCAGTTCGGTTTTTAACTTTTTATAAATGCATAAAACCAAACCGTCAGTTTTTGTTTTAGATTGTCGGTTTGTTGCACACCCTTGTATTTTTGTCAGATTTAATTCGCTTTTAATTTCTAAGTTGTATTAACAAAATGCATGTAAGTGGAAGGTGTGGGGTCATGATCACATGTAGATGATATAAACAATGTACGTATAGTCTTGTCTCAAGTGGACCACTGTGGCAGAAGTTAATTGGTTTGATGGTAAAGTAACATGTTCAACTTTACAAAATGTGGTGGTCCTGTTTTCCTTGGCTTTGTTTGTATTATTAACAAATCTTAACATGTTCTTGACTCCGACCCATCAAGGCTTTTGTCTCATACGAAAATGCCACCCTTGACTAAAACAAATTATTCATACAAGTATGTGAACACACATATACCAAACTATTTCCTTCCAAAAATGGAAACAAGTTGGATAATAAAAGAATAAAGGAGCCTCATTTATCTGCTTCGATATCACCTCAATTATCGGTTCCTTAATATTAAGTCATAATTATCAATTGGATTGGTTGGTTTTGGTTTTACACTTAGTGGTCCTCTATCTTTTAATATGAAGTGATATCTCATATCTATTGTTTTTAATGCTAACATGGGAACTGAAAAGTAACAAGTTTGGTGTTATAAGTTTGATAAGTAGCCATCATACCTCTTTCAAAAAAAAAACAACTGTACCTTCTTCCAAAGCTTCAACAACTATGTCTATTACGGTCCTAACGACTACCATGAGCCACATGACATTGATGATTACGGTCCTAGCAACTGCCATGAACGACATAGCGCTGGTGGTTGTGAAGGTCAGAAAAGATAACAAATTGCAGTAAATCAGTCGGCGTCACTCACTAACAATAAATTAATGAGAATGTGTTTGAAACGGAGCTTGCCGCTGGTTGATCAACATTTTACAAAGTCAGCCATTAAAGTTACTATTCAAAACAATATTCACACAACTTCTACTTCAGATTAAGTAAAACTAGTTATTAGATTTTGTAGACGGGTAATGCCCAAAAGATGAAAGCATTTCCTCATCACCACTGCAGTTGCCTCACACAGCAATAATCTGCTCGTTTCCTCAGCAGACCCGACAACCTGCCCAATATCCAACTCATTTATATAGTAAACAAGATTCTATAGAATAAAATTTTCTCTACAAAGTATACTATACCTTGCACTCTGAGTAGAAACTAGTAAACTTCTCGGATAAATCATATACATATTCACATAGGACATTTGGTAACAAATTTGTGCACGCCTCTTCGACAGCCTAAAAAACAAATTAAATCAGATCTTTGACCGGTACTTAAAACTAAACAAAGATGCTTGATTTTGGTTCATTTCTTACCTCTGCAAACCGGAGCAAATGCAATCCCAGCTTGCGTTCATCGTCTGTATGTAATAGTATTTGCCCCTCCTGTCACAAACATTTAAATCCAGTCATAAAGTCGATTTTCTATTTCAAAAACTCAAAATAAAAATTAAACTCTTACCCTTTTCAACTCCTCTGTGTCTTTACCAGATTTTCTGATAATCGAACATATTCGAGCATGTGCATACAGCAGATATACTGCAGTGTTACCCTATGTATCAAAAATATAGAGCAGGTAAGAAACAAGAACAGTGTCACGGTTTCAAATTAATACATGAACATAATAGAAATGGAAGAAAATCATTAAGCGCACCTTGTCATTAAGCATCTGATCAAAATTGAACGTGTAATTGGTCAGTCTGTTATTCTTTAGGTCTGCATACCTGTTGAGAACACAAGTAGTCAAAACAATACAACTTGTTGCAGTAATAAATGTATTGGTGCTAATAGCATGAGCATAATAACCATGGTATAAATAATAATAATAATAACAACATGATAAACTTACTTAACAGCACCATATCCAACTGCTTCAGCAGTCCACTCAGAGGCTTTACCTAATCAAGTTATAATTAACAAATTAACCTTATTGATTGACTTCACATGAATAATAATAATTAACAAACCAATTTATGGTTATACCTCGTTCCACAAGAGCTGCAAGGATTTGTAATAAGAATAGGAAAACTTCACCATGTTGAGTCCCCAATCCCCAACTGGTCAACTTTAGAATACGGGCAATGGTGTCTCCTGATTCATGATTATATGTAAAAAAGAAGACTTACTTACAGGTGCATGAATATGTATGTAAATAGCAATTCATATTCCAAAAGTTCAAAACTAGTAAATAAATCTTGATAATTTTTTTCTATTATTAAAATTAGGGTTAAACCTAAACGGATTTTGCCGGACAAAAAGCGAGAAGCAAGGAATCGAAATTACTGTCATACATTTTGGTAAAGAGAAAGAGTTTGAGCTTACAATTCCGGTACACGAAACACTAAGGGTGTTTGGCAGAGGGAATTGAGGGGTGAGAAATGGAATTGGAAAGAATTCTCTTGTTTGTTTATGAAAGAAAGAGGTGAGAAATGGAAATAAACCATTTCCATTTCTCTGATTTTGTTTCTCTAACAAAAACGGAGAATTGGATTTCTCGACGTTCATTTCTCCCATTTTCCTCCTTTGCCATATTCTCACTCAATCTCTCTATCTACACACTTTAATTATTCTTCCATTCATTCACCAGATTCATTCATTCACACTACTACATATGGCGTCATTTTCCGGCGTTGGACTCCTCCACCTTCCGCCGTCATCCGTTTGCTCCGATAAAACGGCGTCGTTTGCTCAGCCGTCAGTCTCCGTCAACTCGTTTGCTAGACCTAGACGAATTACTCTACGCTCGTTCAAATTGAAGAGTAGTAGGTGTAACGAGGCTTTGTTGCGAGCTGGTACCGGTGGTATATTTGGCGGCAAGAGGTATCGATCGTCGTTTGTTGTTCGGTGTGATGCTTCGTCCAATGGCAGGGTAATATATTATTATTATTATACTGTTTTGCTGTTAATTGTTAATTGAATCGATGATTAGGATTGATTGGATTAAGGATATTATGTGGAGTTTAGCATAGTTAGGGAATTAGGGACTAATTAATAGTTGAATGAATGATAGAAACTGAATTTGACTTCCTTAAAACTATAATTAGGACTGGAAATGAACTGTTCGTGAATTGTTTTACGGGAAGTTTGTTTCATTTAATGAATGAAGGAGCATGGACAAGGAATTTCGTTTGATTCATTAAACGAACGAGCATGAACAGAGCCATGTTTATTCAATTGTGTTTGTGAACATTTGAGAAGGTGTTAGTTTACGTCCGTTTTTTGTTAATGTTTCTTTGTTTATGTTTGTTCATTAAAGGGTTTATATAGTTTTCATGACTTGTCTAGTCTTACCATATAAATTTAAGCAAAATTATTAACTATGAAACACAATTATATTTGAGTATTATGCGATAAGTTTATATGTAAATTAACATATGAATATGAATGTTAAGAAAAACACCAACACAAACTTGATAGCCGGACCGAACAGTTGTCATTGATCATTCTCAGTTAGCCAAATCAAAAAAAATTTATGTCTGTTCATTTGTGTTCGTGAATGAACGAACACGAGCTAAAAGTTTCGTTCGGTTAGGTGTTCGTGGATTATTTGCTTGCCCAATAAAAGCTTAATGGGACGGGCATGACCAAGACCTTGTTCAGTTTTTTACAGCCTTAAGTATAATGTATATTTAATAGAATAGGTAGATGGATAGTTGATATTTTCCATGATATACTTATTGACAATGGGACAATTGTATTCACAGATTACTCAACAAGAATTCACAGAGATGGCATGGCAAGCAATTGTGTCTTCTCCTGAAGTTGCAAAGGAGAACAAGCATCAGATTGTGGAGACTGAGCATTTAATGAAAGCTCAGCTGGAACAGAAGAACAGGCTAGCTCGCAGGATATTCTCCAAGGCTGGTGTGGATAATACACGCCTCCTAGAAGCCACTGATAAGTTCATTCAGCGCCAACCAAAGGTGATAGATACGGCGTTCTGTATTAATAATTATATGACACTTAAGCTGTTGCATGCTCTCACCTTGGTTACTTTATATGGCAGGTTATTAGTGAGTCAGCAGGCTCAGTGTTAGGGCGAGATTTGGAAGGCCTGATGCAGAGAGCTAGGGATTACAAGAAAGAGTATGGTGACTCATTTGTTTCTATTGAGCATCTGGTGCTTGGTTTTGTGCAAGATAACCGATTTGGGAAACAATTGTTCAAGGAGTTTCAAATCTCATTGAAAACGTTAAAGAATGCAATAGAATCAATCAGAGGAAAGCAAACAGTAATAGACCAGGGTATATACAGTTTATTCATGTTTGATCATATGTTCTTGTTAATCCAAGTGATCCTAATATGTTTTTGAACTTCAGATCCTGAAGGGAAGTATGAATCATTAGAGAAGTATGGTAAAGATTTAACTGCCATGGCTAGAGAAGGAAAGCTTGACCCTGTTATTGGAAGAGATGATGAAATACGCAGATGCATCCAGATTCTCTCAAGAAGAACCAAGAACAATCCTGTGCTCATTGGTGAACCAGGTGTTGGAAAGACTGCAATTTCTGAAGGGTAAGTTACTAAGATAATACCTTTTTGTAAAACCACAAGAAGACAATGAAGACTTGAAGCCTTAATTTACTCTACTGCATTTGACAGGCTAGCTCAGAGGATAGTGCAAGGTGATGTGCCTCAAAGCAGCTCATTTGATTGGTAAAGATGTGGATCTAGGACGTTCTTTTCTTGCATTGACAATAGAAGAGAAAATTGAGATGGTCGAGTTGTATACCGATGGTTCAATGGGATAGTTGTGTATGGTTGAAGTATGTTTTGTATGTGAATTGGTTTTAACTATGGTTGATGTTTTTTGCTTAAAAACTATGTTTTGTATGTGAATTGGTTTGATCAATGCATATTTTGGTTGGAATTTATGCATCTTTTTATATGTTTTTTACTTTTTAATAAATATTTGTTATGAAAAAAATACTTGTGCTAATGATAAAGTTGATATAATTCTCTGTTTATTTTCTATGTACCAAGCAAGAGAAATGATTCTCAGCTATATTTCTCTACTGAAATCTCTGTACTACCAAACAAAACAGTCAATTCTCATTCTCCAGACCAATTCCCTTTCTCTGCAATTCCATTTCTCTATTCCATTTCTCTACAATTCCATTCTCTGTACCAAACACCCCCTAAACTCTTAATTCTTTGCTGCTTGCCAGCGTTCTTTGCTAACTCTCGTTAACAGGTGTTTATGGTTTCTTTTGAAACGTTTAATTAAAACCGGGCCGTGAACACCGCTACATAACTTGTAACACTCTTTTTTAATTGTGAAAGACTATAACACCATCATACTCAAACTATTAAAGTAAAAAAATTAAGGTCATTGGTGTTGGGGAGGGGGGTTTCTTTAAATCGAAATTAATATATATATATGGGTAAATATGAGGGGCCAAGGTCGTAAATATTTTTTAAATTTAAAAGAGTAAAGTGTCAGTATCGTTCTTGAGGTTTGGTCAAAAGTGCGATTTTCGTCCAAATAGATTATTTTTTGCAATAAGATCATTGAGATTTTCCATTTATTGTCATCGTCGTCCATTTTGCTAACTTGGTTAGTTTTTTAACGCGAAGTCAAGGGTGTATCTTTCTTTTTGGTTTCTTTATTATTTTAATCATTTTTATCATATTTTCTCCCAACCCCTTAAAACCTAAGACCACTCTTGTTGGCAACCCCAAATAAGTTTGTAACACTGTTTGAAAAGAATTTTGGAAAACCTTTAATTTGAAGCAAAACTAGTTTGTGAGAGCGATCTAGTTTGCAATCTTGGTCTCTGCCACTTGTTAAGATATGAACAATTAGTTTGTGAGAGCAACCTAGAATGCGCATTTTGTTAGTCGTGGACCGTTGAAAACAAATATGATAAAATATGGGATCCTCATCAGCCAATTCGTTACTTGGACCGGTAGCAATAAAAAGATGATAGTTGGAATTAATAAAAACCAACACACCAAAAAAATAACATATTTAAACGATGTTTATTCGGTCTGTAAAACTTGAGACGATAGGTAAAACTTTTAACAAATTTTTTGTGTATATGCATGTATATGTAATGTTTCTCTCACAAAATTACTATTCATTTTTTTTCAATTGGTGTTTTCATCAATACCATTCAATCAATAACACTTAATACCACCACTATATAATTAGATAATTTATAAACTATAAGAAATAAACATTAAAATAGATGTGGTAGACAAATAAAATCATAAATTTATGTTTGTTATGTTTACACGGATCTACATTACGTTCTTTTTAATTTAGAATTGAGCCATCGCAATGAACCGAACAAGTGTAGATATCTTTTTTCTCAGCTGAATAGTCTTGTCGTCGCGTAGTACGGGTCCTAAATACTAGTTATATATTAAAATGATATAAATCTAGTTATATTTTAAATTGATATCAACTATAGCATGTGCTTTACTAACCATCCAAGCTTCCATAGTAGCTTCGGAATCTGTTTTTTCTCTTTAATCGTTACGAAGAAACAAAACTCACTTCTGAATCATTAGAGATGCGCATTTGTCTAAAGGATCACTTTGACAAAGGGGATCGTATACAAGACCAAACAAACCACGAAGACAAAATTGCGATTGAATAACCCATTCATGAAGAATGGGTGAAGGAAGGACTATCTTCCGGCCTATCAGGTGAAGAAGACGATAACGGAAACATGTAAAATACGAGGACGATTGAAGAATTTAAGTTGATAATGAAGAAATGAAGACGATAATGAATAATTAAAGACGATTAAAATAAAATTCTACTGTTCTGGTAAAGTATTTTATTAAAATAATTTTAGTTTGTTTGTACACACTCCTACCCGATATTGATAATATATAATTAAAAGAAGGAATTTTATGTTTATTTTAATGTTACTGTCGTTAAAATTAATCGAGCTCAAAATTAAAATTAAACAACATTCAAGCTTAAAATTAATTGTCGATTAAAACTTCTAGATAAGGGAGGAGTTCATGGATAAAATGCAATAAAAGTATAGAACACCCATCCCCATCCATTTAATTTAACAAAAATATATCCATAAAACTTGTTTACTTTTTAAAAATCTTCTACATCCAAGTAACGAATTGGCTGATGACGATCTCACATTTTATCATATTTGTTTCCAACGGTCCACGACTAACAGAATGCGCATTCTAGGTTGCTCTCAAACTAATTGTGAGCTCGATTAATGTTAATAATGGCTGATGACGATATATGTTAATAATGTACATTTCCACTCATAAACATATTAAAATATAAGATATAGGTGAACTGTAAACACCTAAATATGGGGTTTTAGTTTAGATTCCTATAGAATTCAGAGTATGGAATATAGAACGAAAGGTTTCTTTTAATCGTTATTGTATGTGACTTGAACACAAAACTTCGTTCTTAAAAACCATGGTGTTTAAATACTTTGCCTTTGTCAATTAACCATCACCCATTGGTGATTGGATTGCAATGTAAAGATACACTTCTGTTATAAGTTGAGTATAAGATAGGGGATGGGGATTTCATGGTGAATGCTCATTTAGATGGTTTTCCCAGTAAGATATGGGATGGGAATGACGATGGCAGATAGAATGTAGATGTGTGTGTTTGCGTTTTTTTTTTTAATGTTTTTGGTCATTTTTCCCATAAATTTAAAAATGGGTGAATATAATATGAATGCTCTTACTCACAGCCTTAGTGGTTTGTACAAATTCTGGTTTGTCTTAAAAGTATGAAAAGTCACCTTTGATAGTTCAATAAATTACACGAAGGATGAATGGACATTTACTCTGAATATTAAGTGGTGGTAAATTAAACAAAAAGTCTCTATTTATGCGGCTTCTAACGGGCCAGACAAGTAAAAAGTCACAAAACGCGTTTTCATATGCTTAAAACGTTTACCGGCGACAGCACCAAATTTCCTGCAAGCTTAAACGACCACAATCAAAGCCTCTAGCTGTTTCCATTTCGCCCGCCCTCAAATCGGCTTTTAATTGACAAACAACACCATATAAACCTATAAATACGAGCATTCTTGCTCATTTTAGAGTCCCTTTACTCGCCACATCGATCTCCCGGTATTTTATAAAAATGATAAAAGATCTAATATACTTTTTTTCCTTTTTAGCAGTCTAGAAGGTTTTAAAAAAAGTGTTCTTCCCAATATGGTTTTGATTCAAATTTCGGATTGTTTTATGTATGGAGTTTTTAAATGCGAAATGGCTATAAAAAGATACAAGGATGAGTAAATTGGTTCAAGGTCATTACAGAATGGCTAAGCCTATTTCAGCCAAAACTTAGGCCTGTTTTGAGTTGGTTCAGACCCATTTTGGTTAGGTCGGCGCTTAGACTAATGCGCTCACCTCGTGCACCTCTAAAAACATAGACCTAGTTTAACTGGTTTGGGGCTTCTCATGACAACTTAACCACGACCATAAGTTAAGAAACCTATCAATGCTGGTCAGCAATCAGCATTTATTGACACTTTACACCTAGAAATAAGATACTTAAACCATAAACTGTGCTGATCAACACGACTGACTTTTAACGACCAAACCAACGGGAAACAAAAGCAAAATCCAGAAAAACAACATTATACCACTCGCTCATCTCCAAATTAAGATACACAATTGACTTCAAGACATTCCTAATTGTTCATAAACAAGAACCATGACAAAGTACCTATTTAATAAAACGACATATTGCAGAACACTTACCCAACCGACACGTAAATCTGAATGTAAGAGACCACAATTTGACAACAGGAATCACAAACCAGAGTAACTTGATAACCAGCAGCAACAGAAACAAGAAGACATGACTGACTTTCAGACCCAAACTGAGCAACAGCTGACCAACTCACTGGAACATTAGATAAATACACATTATTAAAAAAGGATTACATAAGTTGTACTTTTATCTATAAACAAAGACATTAGGGTTGTAATTTTATTTTTATGCTTAATTTAATTATTTATAACTGGAGAGTTGGTTTACCTCTTGACGGTAAACTGTGAGAGAAATGGAAATCTCTCAAATGTTAACCAACCCTGTTTTACTCATTATATGTACTGTTTTTGTTTATTTTCATCACAAAATCATATCTGAATCTTATCAGACTAAGACTAAAATTATAAACTGATGAGAAATATAATTGGTAATAGATGATAAGCTGTAAATGATTAAAAACAACTGTTTAATTATATGCAAGACGGCTCCAAGCGGGCAACAATATAACATTTTAAAGCAAACAACGAACAATCGGATTAAGTACTTGACAAAACAGACCTGATCATTATTTTCTTCATTTGTCGGTGAATTCTGGGATTCTGGTTTTTCTGCACCGCAATTCTGTCTGTTACATTTGGTCCTAAAAGGGTAATTTATGTTGTTACATTTCTCACACTTCCAGCTTCCCTCAGGCGTATCTGTTTCTGCAGCAAAAACAGGTACACAAACAAATCAGAAATCAACACTCAAAATCGCTTTGGACTGTAAAAAGTAAAACCAGATCCTTGAACGGAAGGCTGGGCTGATTAGTACAGGCCGGATAAAACCGGTACCCGTCCTAATCAGCTAAGCTTAGAACCATTTCCGCTCTGGGACCCTTTTGCCATTGAGTACTTACTGGAACTCTTGCTTGGTCTTGCAGTCTGCATACTAACACCCTATCAAAGTATAAACTTCAGTAGTTAGTAATACAAAACATAGAACATTGTTCAAAATGCTTCATTGCGCCAAAAAATTAATGCATATAAAGACAGCATATCAAACCTGAGATATTGGCTTAGGAGTGCTGCATTTCCTCATGTTACAAACAGTTCTAAAAGAGAAATTGACATTTCCACATTTTGGGCATTCCCAGTCATTTTCTCGAGCTCCATCTGAAAATTGAAACAATGGCAAACAGATCATAATAAACCATCACATATTATAAGCTTCAAAGCATAAAACAATTGGATGTGAAATACCTTTCTTTTGAGATGTCTCTTCTGGGAAAAATCCAGGCTTTGGTCCCTATTGAGTTTCAAGAATCAGACAATCAATCAAAACTTAGCAACACATGCTATGATCTTAGGCCACTAACAAAATGGGGTATATATCTGGTTTATGAATTTGAGGTCAATGGCCAATAACAGTTATATTCGTAGCAAGATAAAGGCGTACCATAGCAGTCTGGCCAATCGGCAAACGCAAACCAAGTTGGTCCATCAGCTGAGGTAAACCATAGATACCACCTTTACAGAAATATGTATTATTAATAAACGCAATATATAATAAAAACAAATTGATAGAAAGTAGAAACAATAAAGTACCCGAATAAGGGGGAGTGCCAGAAATTTGCAGAGGTCGATATGGGTTGCCTGCAGCAAGGCGATTGTTGTAGATATAAGGATAAGTAGAACCACCAGACAACGGAGCCTCATAAGGCGGCATAGATGTTGCATTAAGCAGAGATGCACCATAAGGTGGAACACCCACATACATTGAAGTGGGTGCAGCGGCCCCAGTATAAGCAGAAGATGAGGTGTAGCCCTGTGGGGTCAGCATTTGCCTTGGAGCAGATTTCTGTAATACCAACATTTGGTTAATAGACATATATTAAAAAAAGACGACAATGCGATTACACAACTTACTGAATTATGATCAGCTGGTCTAGGTTGTGTACAGTTACGCATGTTGCAAGTTGTCCTGAATGAAAAATTGACATTTCCACAGCTGGCACATGTCCAGTCATCTTCTCTGCGGCCACCTGAAATCATATAAATCTCCAATAAGTACCAGAACTTCAAATTCCATACTTAATATAACTCCAATAATATTTTAATATAAAGCCGGATCACTTCTACATTACACATGCAAGTGCAAATACCACTGAAGAGTAAGTATCACCTTTCACAAAGCAAGAGTATTTGTGCCTTTCAAAAATTTAACAGGAGAATTTTCTATGTATAAATAGTTAATGCCTTAAAAGTAACAGCTAAGGGTTATTTAAAGCTTGAATTACATATATATTATATGAGATCTGAAAGTGGAGCAAAATGAGTTCAAAGTTGGAACCAATTAATCATCAAATGCATTGCTAACCCCTTAAAACACCATTAACATGAGTAAAGAGGCGCTGGAAATGCTTATTAAAACTGCTACTGCTTTTTGAAATAAGCAGAAGCAAATAATCAGCTGGAGCAAAGTGCAATGCGTGAGATAGTGCTTGTGCTTGCATCTTATGTAACAACAGACAATAATAAGATACGCAATTATTTTAGTGTGCACCAATTCTGTGCATTAGAATTTAAAGAGGTAAAATGATCAGAATCAGATAACCAGTTTGAATAAGAAACTCACAACCAGCTACCCAAATTAGTAAATTGTCCTATTTAAGACAGATGAGAAAGTAAATTGGTATTATATGTAAAAGAATCATAACCATAAGCAGTTTGCGCCTATCCAAACACTGAAGAAGTGCTTATCTGCTGTGTCAAAACACAATGGGTAGATAAGCAGCTTCCCCCCTAATAATTGTAAAGGAATGAGCTAAAGATATAAAATTTAGCGCATGTAGCCCTTCGATGAAGTCCATTGGTGTGTTATAGATATAAAGTTGGGAGCGTGTAAGGGTTGTAGCAAGCCTGTCAAAGCAACATTTTTGTAGTTTGCTCTTTGACACACGCTGCGTCCTTCTCTTATAAGTTAGGGTAACAAGGTAGGACCTAGGAACATTCAGCTATCCTATTGTAAGAAATTGACGTCTTTTCCTCACACGTCAAAGCATCAGCTTGATTTGATGCCTTACTAATTATGTTTATCATGTGAGGAAAATACATCAATTTATTACAAAAAGAGAGTTGAACAATCCAAGGCCCTACCTTGTTACCCTAACTTATAAGAGAATGTAGTGTGTTTCAAAGAGCAAACAATGAAAATGATGCTTTGGCAGGCGTGCTACAACCCTTACCCACTCCCAGCTTTATATCTATGGCACATCAATGGACTTTTTTTTTCAGAGGGTTACATGCACTCAGGTGTTTGTGGATTACGTTTTCAAAATAAACGGATTGCTAGAGACTATACATCTATCAATTATCAATTATGTTCGTTAGCATATCGATAAGAAATGAGCTACCAAAAAAAAAAAACTAAATGAAAAACAACATGTAAAGGAGTGAGTATCTAGCATATCATATAGCATCAACATACCATCAGTCCTAGCACGTTTGACCGCTGAGGAGTTCCTGTTATCAACCTGAAACCACAACACAAACAAAACAAAACAATACAATTGATCATCAAATTCAAAAAATTAACAATTAAGCAATTAAACAAAAAAAAAACCTAATATTTGATATTCAATCAATTCATATTCATTAACCTAATACACATCAATCAAACAACGATTCGAGTGGTGAATTAGACAGTAATTAAAAATTACGATAACAAACCCTAACGGATCATGTCCGATCAACGAGAGGTGATAACGATCGAACAAAACAGCAATTAAAAGCAGATCAATGCGTAATAGGATTGAAATCGGATGAATTGGAGTTTGATTTCACCTGAGACATAACGACGACGAGACGGAGGTGAAATTCGTCGTGACGGGGCAGACGACCCGATGGGAATGAATGAATGAATGAGAGGGTCTGTGTGTTGAGTTACAATGGATTATTATTATTATTATTGGGTCAAGTCAAGAGTTGCAATGGCCCATAATAATATTCTAAACAAGCCCAATTGCATTCTAGACTCTAGACTCTTCCATAGAACCGTTTCGGGTATGGTCAACAAAAGTCTAAACTGGGTTGGGTAGGAACCGTTTCCGGTTATAGTTGGGTCTTTGACCGTTGATCGGGTTTTCCGAGTTTTTTTCGGGTCGGGTCGGGTTTTGACCGGGTATTTTTGGTTCTGGGGAGAAATCTAATATCAGGTCGTACCTATGGGTAGGAACCGGCTTGGGTCGGGCTCAGAACTGGGTATTTTGCACCTTTACATAGATGTGCACAAACGGGGTATTTTGTAGGAGCCGGTTTCGGGTATGGTTAACAAAAGTCAAAACCAGGTCGGGTGAGAACTGGCTCCGGGTATGGTGGGGTATTTGATTGGGTTTCCCCGTTTTTTTGGGTTTCGGGTAGGGTCGGGTCGAGTTTTGACCGATAAAGGTGGAACCGGTTCTAGCGAGTCGGGTCAGGTACAAGTCCGGGGAGAAACCCAATATTAAGTCGTACCCGCGGGCTGGGTACGAGTAGGAAGTTAGGAATCGGTTCCGAGTGTCGGGTCCGGAATCGGGTATTTTGTGCACTGGGTTTGGATCTCATAGGTTTGGTTAAATTCGGTTTTGACTTTGGTGGCCAAGTCCAATTCGGTTTATATATCAACCGGATTGTGATTTACTATCAGGACGAGTTTTCGTTATGTTTTGTTAGGTGTTTATGATCATGATTAAGTTGCTTAACTATCAATTATAGATTGGATTAATACTAAGTACGTTATTTATTTGTCGGTTAAATTAGAACATTCTTTCACTGTTTTGGCCTCGTCTATTGCTTACACTAGATAAGGACCTTCCTAGACAATATAGGGTGCTATGAGTTACTCAAGTTTCAACTAATAAGGGCGGTCAATCTACTACCAAAGGACAGGGGCGGTTGTCTTTCATAAGAAAAATGTTGATCTTGATCGACCCCTGTAAAATATTGGTTAAGCCCCTCGGTCATCTCCCATGAAAAAAAACTATGAGTCCGCCAGCGCAACTAAGCTCAGTGTTTCAATCCTATTGAGTTCTACATATAAAGATAAACCAATCTAACAAACTAAATCGTGTAAGCCTTTTAACCACCAATATTTGGATTAGCTCTATTATTTGGTTAAACAAAATAAAAATTCAATATCTGTAACGTCCGACTTTTAGAAATAATAAATAAAGTAATATTTAAATAAAGTTTGTTATTTAATCGTGATATAATAATAAGTCATAAATTAAAATGAGAGATGGTAGGCTTAAATGGATATGGACTTAAAAATAAAACATAGACTTGGTGAATTAATGGGCCTAAGGTCCATGAGGTAAGGGTATAAGTACCCTTAAACATTTCCTAAAACCCTAGATCTCACAATTTCATATCTTTCCATTTTTTACCAACACACTCTAAAACACACACAAATACTCTCTTCATTTCGGATCCAAATCCGAGAAAGAAAGAAGTCGTTGGTGTTAGAGCATCGTAGTAAGCAAGAAATACACCAAGATCCGACCGTATACGAGAAACCGATTCAAACCGGTTCGTCTAAGGTAAGTTTTATAACGAAAAGCTTGTTCTTTTAGGTTCGGTTTGTATAAAGGATTCAAGATCTAGCTAAACCGGGCACTAAAAATCAATAAAGGCTCGAACTTTATTCAAAACGAGCTAGATCTTAGTCGAGGATGATAATAATAACGATAGAAATATTAATAATAATAATAATATTAATAATACAATAATAATAATAATCATAATAATAATAATTCTCGTAAAGAAGAAAGACAAAGAAAAAGAAAGAGAGAAAGAAAAGAAAAAAAGGGAAAATGAAAGGAAAGAATGCAACTAAATGACTATATAAATAAAGTGAAAGAATCTTATAACACCTGGTTATGGTAGCTTAGTGCTAGAGATGTGGGATGGGGATCCGGAGGTCCTGGGTTCGAGTCCCGGCTTCTGCATCCCTTTTTGCGTGTATAGAAGGATTAAGGCAATATTGGAAGGATCAAGCGAAGCAAACCAACGCATGCGAAGCAAAAAAGTGCATGCGAAGCGGACCAGTTCATGAGAAGCGAACTGAGCCATGCGATGTGAACTGGGCCATTCCTAGTTAATCCAAGATAATCCAACAAGATGAACCAAACCAACTAACCTCGTCACCTCTATATGACCCGATATATTTTTAAGATAAATAATCCGTCAAAGCAAAGAAATATATAATATTTAATTAAAAGAAAGGTATATATATATATATATATATATATATATATATTGTATATACACACATAATAATATATTAATGAAACGGAACACATTATTATGAAGGGGAGATATATATATATATATATAATAATTGGAGAATGTGAACGGGAAATAAAGATCGTCGTTAAACGAAGTAATCCCGTTTGATTCGTTAGCCCAAACAAACGAGCCTAGCCTATCAAGTACGCTAGATTAATAAATACAAATCTAATTAATTATGTTAGTACGTGGTTAATTAATGAATATATGTGTTAAACAGTTAGCCGCGCACAACTCAGGAAGGACATTACTATAAACGGTGAATGTAACAGGATCCATATGAGTTCTAGCCCCTTTTATGTGTTATGTTTTCGGGGCTGTGTGCATACTACGATGTGTTTAAATTTATACACTTAACTTAAATGGTAAGTGTATATTAGATACATGTTTGTGTATGAATGTGAACGTTATGGATTGATTAATTAGTATACACGTAATGTTATATTACTTATGATTGAGGGAATTAGAAGGAAATGAAATGAAGTTAGAATGGTATGGTATGTTAGAGGGCACTGGGCCTTAATAATAACCGAGGTATGTAGGGCACTGGACCCTTATAATATCCAAGGTAAGTAGGGACTGGACTCTGAGGAGATCCAAGGTATGAAGGACACCGAATCCTTATAATTCCGAGGTATGTAGGGCACTGGACCCTTATAATATCCAAGGTAAGTGAGGACCAGATCTTTATAGTATCCGAGGTATGTTGTTAGTATGAAAGTATGAATGTATGTATGTATGTACGTATGTATGATTGAATGATAGACGAATGAGTAAGTATCAATACGTATCTTCGGACCGTATTGGTAAGTAAGTGGATGTAATGTACGTTAATTAACTAGAACTCACTCAGCGTAGCTGACTTTTAGTATGCACGCGGCAAGTAGAATGAGACAGGTTGCTTGATTTGGACACGTGGCAATAAGAGGAAGACTGACATCACTATGAGGAAGACACCGTGTCGTTTAATGTTTTATGTTTTATGGATTTATGTTATGATGTTTAAGACAAGATGGTTATGTTATGAATGAATGAATGACTTTTAATTCCACGAAAAATTTTAATTAACTCTGATTTTACGAATTATGTGAATGAGTAAATCCAACCAGCAAGAAAGTAGGGCACCCGGGTCAGGGGCCTTACAATATCACTCATAACAATGATGACACAATTGTGAGACATACATTTAACATCTTCTTAAAAGATCCAGGAAAGAAAACGAAAGTGATTTGGTCAATAATCAACTATTCTAACACTTGACCAGTAGACCGAAGTTGTAGTACAATGATGACTCAGAAGTCAATTGATGAATGCTAATGGGGACCGGGCCGGGTGGGTATCGTAGGGATGTTCTTACCATATTTCGTTAGTTTTTCATAAATATTTTAAATATTATTGTGTTGTTGTTAGGGATGACAATATTAATGTGTCGAGTAGTGATTTAGTTTTATACACGGCACACTTAATTTCATTACTAGCATGACCAAAGCTGACAAAGCTTGAAGGTTCACGGGATGCTGTGGAGGCAATGGAGAAAGCCAGTGCAAAGAAATTATACATATATATGTTTTCTCTTATAGTAAGGATGACAAAAAAAGAAGAAATAAAAATCAAGAAAAAACCTCATCTTCATATTATGTTCTCCATAAGAATATTCTTATTAAGATTTTTATAACAGAAAAATAATATATAAATAACAACGGAAACTAGCAAGAAGCTAGCGACCCGAGTAGGCGAGTACAAGTCATATAAAGAATTCGAAATTACACCAAGATCTTTTAAGATCTAGGAAAAGTAAATCACACCATGTTAATGTTGTTTAGAATTACCCTACATCATATTTTTGGAGATTGTTCTATTGATGGTTTTATATAATAAAATTCTTTACATTTCCTCGTTTCAAATCTGTATTCTTGAATTGATTCATACAATCCCAATCCTCGGAAGTTAGGATTTTAACAACATTGGTGGTTTGTACTTTGTAACATAAAAACATAAAAAGACTATATGATGCAGTTTTTGAAACGATCAATGGCTCGAGAGACTCATGATTAATCAAAGACGATAAACAGAACCAAAGGTTCCAAGAACAATGTTCTTTGGTGCTATGTTGGATTTGAATCAGATTTCGGATCAATCTATATTGATTGACTGCCTCCATTATGTTGTTGCTAGCAAATACCACTATTTTTGGTTTTGGCTCTTCCAAATCATTCCCGCAGGAGATCCGGACCCTTTTTTTTCTGATCTTTCGATAAAAAGATTCATTCTTCAAAACTCCATAATACATAACTTTCAACCCTAACTTATACTAAATTAAAAATGAAATAAACTTGGAAACAAGATAAATATAAAATATTAAAAGATAATAAAATCAGAATTTAAATTAGGAGATGCTACTGCATCATACTCCCCATCTTCGAAAAAACTCGTCCTCGAGTTTTGCCTTTGGACCATACCCACTTGGATCAAAAGGAACATCAACTCGATTCATCATCGTTACCACCATGACCCACCCAAAGAGCTCAACTTCATAGTATGCCACTACTCTAAATATGTACCGCTGGGGTCTATTGGGTTGTCAAGTATCTCTATCTCATTCTCCTCGTCTTTGAAAAAGACTCGTCCTCGAGTCTTGAGAACGCCGAAATAATTGGTCCCTATTTCCTTTTTCCTGAACTTGCCTATCATATTGAAGTCTAAATTTTGAAAAAAAGCAATCCGTTTTCTTATTTTGACTTGCAGAATGATGAGATTCCTTATGTTTAAAAATGAGATTGAGATTTCCTCAGTGTTGATGCATCAATTAAAAGGTGGTGTTTATAGTAATACATACATTTGAAAAAAAACCCTCATAATTTATCTCCTTATTTTGGAAATTCAAATTAGGAGAAAATTGCGTACTTTCCAAACCCTTTTTCGGTGATGGTTTCTTAATTAGCACCATCCAGTTAGAAAATGCAATCTTTATAGGATCCTTCAGTATTTTCGCTTTGGCTTCCACTTTTACCGTATCACCTCTAGCAAATGTAGGACCACCAAGAGTAAACAAAACACCAACATTAACAATATCATCTTTGTGGAAATCTTCATAAAAAGACATTTGCCTACTTTTCATGCACCTCAGATCTTATAGCATGATCTTTCTTGTCTTCCATTTGATCGTCCTTCTGCATGGTAATCCCGTTAATAGCTTTTTGCATAAACAAATATTCTTCTTTATCAAAATCAATCCGGTCATCATCGATCCTCGGTCCGTCTTCATCGAACCTCGCCCCGTCTTCCGATATACACTCCTGATAGATCGGTTCATAGAACCGAGGTGGGTGATAGTAAGACGGCTGCTGCTCTCCGCCGCCACCTTCGTCCCAGACGACGGTGCTCGACTCGGTTTCCGCCTTACTCATCTCCCGTTGTAACTCGAGATCGCGGACTCGTTTACGGAGCCGGTGGATCTCTTCAAGATCGCGGACTCGTTGTCGAAGTCGTTGGATCTTCATAAGATCCTGTGGGTCGGAACAGACTCCACTGCTGCCTCGGTCGGCGACTCTGCAAGTAGGAAATTAATCTTCTCCACGAGCACGTGAGTAGAAAACACTTTTGTCGTTGCCTCGGTCGGCGAATCTACGATCAAGCAAGTATTCACCACCACGTCGAGACATTTGAGAACCAAAAGCTCTGATACCAACTGATACAGTTTTTGAAGTGATCAATGGCTCGAGAGACTTATGATTAATCAAAGACGATAAACATAACCAAAGGTTCCAAGAACAATGTTCTTTATCAATAAACTTAATCAAAACTCTATAATACATAACCTTCAACCCTAACTTATACTAAAATAAAAATAAGATAAACTTAGAAACAAGATAAATATAAAATATTAAAAGATAATAAAATCAGAATTTAAATTAGGAGATGCTACTGCATCACTGTACACATGTAAGAGAAATAATTTGAATAATAATCTTACAAGCATCCAAATATCATATTATTTCAAATATCCATAGATAAATAATCCTATCAATATTGTGTTGCTAAAAAAAATAAGTGACCAAGGATAGTTTAGATGACTCTGGTTCTTGATAGCTTGAACAAATCAGGCTAAGACGAAACAACCGTTAGTCATTGTAGGAGGGAGTTTTCTACGATCAACCTCCAATGTAAGAATAAGTCAATATGTTATTTGAAGGTGATAATCAAGAGAGTATAAGTGTAAGTATGAAGGCGAGAGTGGGGTGTTAAGTCCTTTTATAGCGGGGTGTTCATCAGTGTTGTAAAAGTCGCTAGTCGGGTGGTATGGTGGGGACTAGCGATTAATCAGGATTAATAAGGATTAATCGGATCAGACTTTAATGTATAATTTTCAGTTTTATATATACACGCACACATTTTTATATGTAATTTTCAGTTTTATATAAGCACAAACACATTTTTGTCAGAAATTCGTTGGAATCTCGCCAAATACTACTGATTTTGGCTGCAATCTCGCCGAAAACCGCTCATTTTAGCTGAAATCTCACTCGAAAACAGTTGATTCTGGCAGAACCTTACCAGAAAAAAGCCAATTAAGTCCGATCAATCATGATTTTGGTTGGAGTTTATCATTGACCAATTAGGCCAAAATTAATCAGTGAAGTGAGGACTAGCGATATCGAAATTTTGGTTCCTGTTCAAGTTGAGATGTGAAACCAGCTCAATTGCTTGAACGGGTAAGATTTATTTACTCTTTCTAAATTGCAAGACTCTAGTACTCTACCCTTAAATTTTTTAGTGAAAGGGGATATCATTCCTTTCCGAGACATGTGCTACAACTTTCCACGCAAGCTAGTAATCTCGTTTTTCATATAAAAAGATTAGACATTTCTGATAAGTATTGTCCATGCTATATCAAGAAGCTTCTAAGCATTCAACAGTTTAATCTTCGAAGCTCGTAAGGCAGTAAGCTCACTCGCTTTAGGTTTAATGATTGGGCTACCCTGTCATCAACTTGAAACTTGGATTGTAGAATTACCATTCACCAATGCGTCCTTAGTTAAATTGATAATCATTGTTCCATGGTAGGGATGCGGGTATCCATCCCGAAAATTCAAAATATTTAGTATCGGTACTTATATTTGTGTAAAATTCAGAAGCTACCAAAACCATCCGTCCTTGTGGTGTGTGAATCAAAATGACCAAAATAAAAACAAGAGGACAAGAAAGAGTAGCAAGCAAGCAACACAACCATTTACATCCATAACAATATCCTCGCTAGAATCCAAAGGTTCTACGTGTTCAATTCCACATGCGTGTAAGCTTTATAAACCCAATTACAAAAATCTAACCAAATCAGTTTCCAATTCAACCCAAAAATCAAATCTTTTTATTCCCCTTGATATCAATTCATCACCAATCCGACATGGGTCCGATTGTATTGACTCAACTCGCCACCGGTCTAAGCGTCATAGCCGGAGCAGCCCTGTTGAAATCGGTAATGGATCAGAACCCAATGATGGGTCCGGGTTCGGGTCAATTCCCAAGATGCTCGAGCTGCAACGGAACGGGTCGGGTCAGTTGTCTTTGCAACCGGTGGTCGGATGGAGACAGTGGGTGTCGGACATGTGCGGGTTCCGGTCGGATGACGTGTAATAGCTGCGGTGGGTCGGGTACGGGTCGCCCACTCCCGGTTCGGATCTCGGTTCGTCCTCCCAACCAACCGTATTAAGTTATTAACCAACCAATTGGGTTTATTGTATTGTATTGTATTGTATGCTTAGTAAATTTTATAACTTGAGATGTTGTGTGTATAATATTGATTCAATTACTCTTTGAATATATATATATATATATATATACTTGTATTATTATGTTATGTTATTGTTATGTATTATAAGTTGAATTAGTTACATAGTGCATATTGCAATTAATAGAAACATAACATTGCTTCATATATACATTTGGGTATTTCAAAATTCAAAGTAAAGTAGTCTTGTATTACAGTAGCTTATTCATACTTTCTTTAATAGATTATTTGAGCACGGTCACATTCTTAACTGATGATTATTTCTTGCACTATGTGGCTGTTTCACTGTATTATGAAGTATATAAGATGTAGGTCGAATAATTGACCAGGAAATTTAACGATGACTCCTGAAGGATTTGCTTTGTTAGGAATGATCGGTCTCCGGATATAACGGTTACTTGAAAAATGAGAACAGTAAAAACAAACGAAAATGGAGCAGACACAATATGATATTAAAAGTTTTTGTTGGCTATTTCAGAAAGCAATCAGCAGAGATTAGTTTTAATAAGTAATCCCAAACACCGCCGTAAAGGGCATTTTGGACCTTTCGCCATGCTGGTTGATTGTATGTCAAAGATCTTGGTTGTATACTTAGAACTGCATATGTTTCGAGTTTTGACATATCTAGGTTGCAGTATGTTGACTGTCTTCCAAGGTTTTTCCATTGACCGCTTTTGTTTTTTGAGCAACGAATTTTGTTCAAAAAGAAAAAATGGAGACTTGAACCTAAGATCTCCCAATCCTATGATGTTTTAAAAGTCCTGTCTTTGTCAATGTGTCACCAACAGAACATTAGATGCTAGTTACTTTGGCTATTTTTTCTCTCTTCATTTTGTGGGTCCCGTGTTCTCGAAAAAATGTGACACACATAGTAAAAATAACATTAAAAATAACATTCGTTAAAACTTTCATTTTATAACCAGAATATTCTTGGAAATTCAAATCTAAATGTCATAATAAGTTAATAACAATTGGTGGTGTGGCGGTAACTAACTAGTATGCAGATGATTCTCCTTTAGTAGGGTCTCAAGTTCGAATTTTGCTTTCACTAATTTCCTACATAAGCGACCTACCTAGGAAAAACTATGATTTACCTGATCCTGTTTTTTAGCTGGATATTGATGGGTCTCGGGAGTTTTCTCGTAACGGATTCTCATGCTTAAAAAATAACAATTTTTTTTTACTTTTTCTTAACATTACAGAAAATCTTTTTAGGGTACAATTTTCCTACATAGATCCTCCCTTGTGACCGACCATATAACAACCTGAGTCAACCTCAAACCTAGTATGAATCAGCTTCAAGAGCCTACATTAATCGACCTAGTTAGTTGCATAGTCTGAGTCACAGTTGACGTGTTAGAACTTAGAATGTTCGTTTAAATCGAGTGAAATCATGTCCTTTATCTTTTCTATTGTGTTTATTTTTTCTTAGGTGGGTATGTGTTCTTAAGATAAATATAAAATTATCTTGTGGTAGATCTAGGTTGGCTTTGGCTATCAATGGTTAATTCCATAATCAAAGGCTGAATTAAATGAAAATCTTGATGCTGGATCTATTGGCACCAAAGTAAGTGTTCATTTGAAGTAAACTGATAAGGCCTACCAAAATAATAACTAAAATGCCAAGTTAAACATGACTTAGAGAAATGGCAACAATGTTTGTGGTTTGATATCATGTGAATGAGCATGATCAAGACCATGTGCTTAGGAGACATCTAAATCTTGCTTTTCTATTTTCAAAAGGTGTTTATTTACAAAGTTTTATGTTTACTTTCAAAACACACCTTTACATAACCAACTTGGATATTTTTACTGTGTCAACATCAATTACAATAGAATAAGACACTCAAGGATGCCCTAGTACTTTTTTGCATAAAGTATAATTTCTTTAATTTTAAAAGCAATAAATTGTTGGGGTTTAACTCGAACGAGTTACGAGACGATTGTGTCAACTAATATATTTGACCATTGATGACGCTCCCCGAATAAGTTAGACGATTGTACTTTGAGTTATAATACATATATGTTATGCAAGACCATCCATATATGCTTTGCTATTATGCATCTCTTACTATGCACACTAATATGTGTGTCCTCCGAAACCATCCATATTATATGCTTCAAATTGGGTCCTCTCTAACATCACCTCTTTATCTTTATAAGACCATTTGTTGTGGGTTAACTAAAAAATGTAACACTTTGATATGCCACTACCACGTGGGCAATAGGCTTTAACTAACCTACCATTTGACTATCATGCTAATGGGCTGGCGCCTCCCATTTTAGCGCCCAACTTTCACAAGCTCATTTTGGTGTCTGGCGATGATGTGGCTTTGGCGCCTCCATTTAACGCCTACAACAGGTAGTTTAACGTTAGAGTGTGAATCACTTATCATACATGTAAATGTGTACATTCTCATGTTTGAGCTTAAACAAGATGAGCACTATGTATTTCACATGAGAAGTATCATAACTCATAAGGTTTAAAAGGAAAAGTCAAAACTGGAAGAAAGAAAAGGTCAACCTACCAATTGCTTGACTAGATCTTGTCGACTTTTTTGAATATGTCCAACATCATAATTAACCTTTCATTTCAATTTCTTTGAAGGGTAACATCAAATCAGTTTAAATTAAAATGCATACAAATCTGACCGTGCCCTTGGAATAGCATATAAAATAATATAAACCAAATTTAGTGTTCACCATATCAATCAAATGACATAGTTTTAGAAATATTTAACTTGTCCATTTTCTTAATAGTGCGAATGCCACCTTTAGTTTTCTGAAATGCAATTTTAAATGATATGTTTTTACGCATAACTAGAATCTAATCTTACACTTGCAAGTATTTGAACTCACATTGCTTTCGTGGTGTAATTTACTTTTTTTTTAACACCCGATTTTATTAGAATCCAACAAATAACTTGACTAGCAGGATGTTAGACAAGAACAACCACACCAAAACACATATACATATGAATACAAATACAACTGATTACCATACAAACTCAAAATGAGAACAAACACAATGTTCCCCATTCATCCCTTCTATTTCACCTCTATATTTTACCCAATAAAAACTATATTTTTGATATCCTCCTCGAGTCTATTAACTGAGACTCGTTTTGAAGAGGGCCTTGTTTCTAGTTCTTAATATGCACCAACTGTTGTAAGTATTACCGCTTGGATTGCCTTTCGTGCTGTTGAATTGGATTACCTCGTTTCAAGGTCTCCAACAACTTTTTTTACCACCAACTCGATAAGGAATTAGAAGATCAGGAAACGCATATAGATCTTACTTTTTGATCTCCTGGACTCTCTTACCTTTTCAAATTGATAAAAACAAGTACCTTAAAAAACATTTAACCATTTTGTCACAAAACACATAAAGTGAGTTATACATTTGTGAGTTAACTGCCTGCTAAGCAGCCGCCGTCATTCACTTTGGTGGGATGGTAAAGGCTTAGGCCTTTGGGTGAGAGGTCCAGGGTTCGATCCCTGGCAATGACGGTTTATTGTAAATAGTAGGAGGCAAGCTTAAACATTCAAAAAAAAAAAAAAAAAAAAAAGCAGCCGCCGTCATGGAACGTACACGTGGCTTGAACAACTAACTAAACAAGCCGCCAAAAAGGATCTAACAAATCCTATGTTAGACATATTGACTTACATTGTACGTACGGCAGGCATACCACCCACACATGCTTTCCCTCTACTACACCCTACTGTTGTACTGCCCATTGTCTCACGTGGCACACGCACGCCTTAGCCACAGCTTCGGGACTCAGCACGATTCTATCTACGTGTCGTATCACAAAAGATGGCTTGCACCAGCCACAGGGAACAAATCAATGTCGTCACAAAACCTACGGCTTTTGTCTTGCAATATACGGTACCTTTGCATGCATCTTAATTTACTTTATTCCAATTTCTGTTACACCCGAAAAAAAAATATATGTAATACAAATGGTATTTTGAATTAACAGGTTTTATAATTTTATAACAAGTTACTTATTTTAACCTTTAGTGTATATAATTTAATTAGACACAGTACGTTAAGCTAACAGGTTTTATAAAAGTTACTTATACAAGAGTTTATTCAATACCTTCGTTTAGAGACAAAGGTGTAAGGTCTTCAATCAAAAAGTTTGTAGATTCTAGCCTCACTCGTGACATAAAGAAAATTTTAGCTGCTTAGAAAGAAAAAAATCAACTTAAAAATACATTGGAAAAAAATCAACTTAAAAATACATTGGTTTCATCTACGGTATATATATATATATATATATAATTTTAAGTGATGTTTGAAAAGAAATAGTCGATGTAATGGGCACAACATCACCATGTGTAAAACCGTGCTACAATGATGCTTCTAGTTAGCTTTTATACAAGACGTGTGTAAATTTATGACATGTTAAATTGTCCTAATTTAACGTATGAAGAGGTAGGTTCCAGCAGAGCCCAGTTGGACCCGCAAGACTCACCTTGAAAAGGGACGTCTGCGCAGAAACCAACTGGATCCGCAGGACCAACCATGCTCAGAGACGTGACGTCCTTACGCGCAGTACGCAAGCTGTTCCCGCAGGAAATGCCTCCCAATGGTGAAGGACTCCGCCTGTTCCCGCAGCTTCGGATACAAGCCATCAGGGAAGGCCACCCGCGCAGCAAGGCTACACGCACAAGGCACTTAGCTCTCAATCACTCAGTGTCACCTGAAGGAATGAGCAAAGCCGGGGTCAATCCCGCACAAGGGCGGGAGGGGGAATACTCCCGCCCAAATAAGCCAGTCCGTACGATACGGGAAGATCTTCTGTACTGTACCTGACGAGGTATGGGCAAAAGATCTGACTAAAGATACGACAGCTTATTGACAACAGTATGGCGAGCAGCATGCTCCTGTACAGTATGTCACTATTAGCCGCTGCCTACTCACCAACTCCTGTCATACCACGTGCATAGCCGGCAGTTGGTGGAAAAGGAATAGTACACAGCAGGCCTGGTCACTATCAGCCGCTGCCTACCCACCAACTACCAGCAGGGCACGTGCGTAGGCCACTGTTGGTGGAACAGGAACACTATTGCAGCCGGCCACACCTCCTTGGAAACCTACCTTCGGCTATAAATACCCCAAATGGTATGATCATCTTATCTTAACACATTACCAACATATCTTATCATATTATACCTGATATCTGCTCTAGCAATCTCTTAATATACTTTTATATTTAAAGAGCAATCTAGTCTGATTCTCACGCCGGAGGGTGGTCACAAGGAGGAACCCCCCCCCCCTTCTCAGTGACAAGCTCACGGTGTCTGTTTTGCAGGTTATCAGAAGAACCATCTTCTCCGGGTCTAACCCCTCGTGGGAAACATCTATCTAACCCCCAGGTTACCCGTAATCTGCCCGGGGTCCGGTTAGTGTTTCTTCAACGTATGAATAAACTATGCGGTTACAATGCTGCGGAAATCCCTTGTAGTTTAACGAATGAATCTACCTCAAAAGCAAAAACGTGTCACATTCAAAATCTTATATACGGTTTCACACCTAAAATCGTTTTGTAGTTTATGGAACATTGCTCTCCGATATATGCATGTTTGTGATGTTCTAAAACAACAAGTAGTCGATTTAGATGCTAAAGCTAAATACATGTCTAACTGCTTAATGACTAAAAACATTTTTCATTATGTATTTTTATATTGAATTTGTAAGATGGTTAAATCTAATTTTTCTAAACAACTAACAAAATTTGGTCACCACGGTACACTCATTGGCAAAGATTGATGTTTAAACATTCTATATGTAACATCCCGAAATTTCAAAAATGATATTAATTATATTACTTAATAATAGAGGGAAAGTTTACTCGGGTTATCGGGAAATAAATAAATAGAGTAGTAGTTGGTATGGGTCGGGCTAGTGTTGGGTAATGGATATGGGTTATGGACTTGGATTAATGGAGATGGGTTAAATGAGAATGGGCCTTAGGTCCATGGGATTTAAGGGATATAAATATCCCCTAACCCCTAAACTATCACTCATTTCATCCTATCCTCTAACACTTCAAAACACACACCACACACCAACACCGCCGGCCGAGGGAAGAACCGAGCCAGATCCGAGAGAGAGTGAGGGTTAGTTGTGATTAAACAAGTAAACGAGATCCAAACAAGCTCAAAAAGGTATGATTCTTGATCTTTGAAGTTTAAAGATCCAAGCTTTATAGTGTATAAACGACCGGAAACGGTTGGGGAACGTAGTGGGTGATGTTAAACCATAACAAGGGTGTTAAAATCGCCAAAATGATTGATGAAAACCAAAACAGCGGCTGATCTGGGCAACTTCGCCTGCAACTGGGCAACTTCGCCTTCAAAGCGATAACTTCGCCTTCAAAGCGATAACTTCGCCTGAGGCCAAGTTCGCCTAATTGATAACTTCGCTTACGGCTAAGTTCGCCTGATGACAACTTCGTCTAGAGCTAAGTTCGCCTGAGGCTTAACTTCGCCTAAAGCCAAGTTCGCCTGATGACAACTTCGCCTAAAGCCAAGTTCGCCTGATGACAACTTCGCCTAAAGCTAAGTTCGCCTAAGGTTTAACTTCGCCTAAAGCTAAGTTCGCCTAAGGTTTAACTTCGCCTAAAGCCAAGTTCGATTAGAAAATAAATTAAAAAAAAAACCTAATGAAAAATGTGTTAAGACAGTTAATGTAAATAAAATTTTTCCAAGCTGACCTGGCAGCTCGACCCCAGCCAGGGGCTCTGCCCCTTGGACCCTGCTAGGGGCTGCCGCCCCTAGACCCTGCTGCCAGGGGCGCTGCCCCCGGACCCCCGTTCGTTGTGGGTAGTAGTTAAGACTAGAAAGATGATATGAGTAGTGATAGTTGTTTGATATGTATACTTGTTATACAGTCAGTCATGCACAACTGAAGAAAGGGATTACGATTAACGGTGAACGTAACCGTGTTCAGGTGAGTTTCTAGCCCCATTCATTGTTATGTTTTCGGGGCTGTGTGCATACTCGATGTGTTGTTAATACATTTATCCTAAGTGATAAGTGTATGTCATGTGTGATATGTGTGATATATATGAATGATTGCTTGTCGGTACGCGAACGATCTTCGGATATTGCGCGTACTGTCAGGTTAAAAATAAAGGTACGAATATTATATATCGAAGATGTATGAATATTTCAAATGAATACTTGTCGGGGCGTGAACGATCTTCGGATATTGCACGTATCGACAAGGGGTATGGTTGTTAAATGAATGATGTAAAGAACGCCTAGAGTGTTCTTATGTTATAATGTAATTATTGTATATGTGAAGTATGTGTATATAGGTACACGAATGGCATGTGAGTTCTACGTTCGACATAGTAAGTTAGGATGGCAAATCCCTCTAGCTTCTGTCGGACATAGACTCGGCTGGTATGGCGTAGTTAAGGACTGCGAGCCTTATACGTGATGTAGATGATAGATGTAAACGTAGATAAGGACTGCAGACCTTATACGTAATGTAGATAGGCGTCAGCACAGGAAAGGACTGTGGACCTTACACGTGCTATATTTCAGCATAGGAAAGGACTGTGAACCTTATACGTGCTGTATTTGTAGCATAGGGGAGGACTGCGGACCTCGTACGTGCTATGAATTAGGTTGCAACATAGGGAAGGACTGTTGACCTTGTACGTGTTGTGGATGTATTTCAGCATAGGAAAGGACTGTGGACCTTATACGTGCTGTAATTGTAGCATAGGGGAGGACTGCGGACCTCGTACGTGCTATGAATTAGGTTGCAACATAGGGAAGGACTGTGGACCTTGTACGTGTTGTGGATGTATGATGGTATAGGGAAGGACCGTGGACCTTGTACGTACCATAAATGGTGAACATAGGTAAGGACTGCGGACCTTTTACGTGTTCACGACCTTGAGTACAGGTATAGACGGCGGACTATGAACGTACTCTTGGTAGACTGAGGTTAGTGATTGTAGATATGTATGTATGTATGGTAGCAAGTATGTATGTAGAACAGAAGGGTAACTAGTGAAGTATGGATATGTATCTACGGATATGCATGTATGTGTATGTATTGTATGGCGTTCGATTAACTAGAACTCACTCAGCATAGCTGACTTTTAGTATGCACGCAGGTGAGTAGGATGAGCCAGCTCGCTTGAGGAGACACGTGGCACTGAATAAGAGGCTGGCATCGGAAGACTCAAGACGTTTAAGTTTAATGTTCCGTTAATTTTGAAAGACAAAATGATGTTTTAAGACAAGACGTGTTTTGTTATGAAATGTTTTATGAAAGTTTTTATATTCCGCGAAAGTTTTAATGAACTCTGATTTGTAAGAACTGTGTTTATGAGTAAATCCAACACGAAAGTAGGGCTACCGGTGACGGGGCCTTACACTATATGTATTCAAACCATATATTTGAATTTAGTGGGTTCTTTTTTTTTTGGACAATATATAAATTATAAATAGCAAAAATTAATGATGATAAAACTGTTAAAGAATACAAAAACAATAATCATATCAATAATTAAAGGCCGAGCTTTTAGTTGGTATATATGGAAGCTTAACATAATTTATATTTAAATAAATGATAAATATATAAATATATAAATTACAAATATATAAATTATATTAGAACATGCAAGTACAATGATCTTATATATAACATGAGTTGAATAAAGTAAAAGTCAATTAGTTATTATTTAAAATAAATGAATATTTTGATTCATTTATAAGCATATCAAATACAATATTTTTAGATAATAACATTTTTATTACAATGATCGACACATCACGTATCCCCATTTTATCATATAACTTCCATTTTTCTATGTAATATTATCAATAATTAACATTTTTTCCATAATAGAATTCACTCTTATCAAACTCCTCCATATAGATACTTTACATGTTTAATATTAAAATTTCGTTCAAACTAATTTAATTCTAATTACAAATTAAGAATATTTATGTTAATGATTACCAAATTATCTACCATAATTAATTATAACTTTAATTTTAATGTTTTATTAGACGAATATTAGCTGTTAACTAACATAGGACTTTGTCGGAGACTATACCGTATCTTAAATATGCCATCAACAAACATTAAAGTAAAAGGATCCCAATCCCATGTAACCGTTACCACCACCTATATAATACACACCCTTTACATATATTTACACCACATTTGCATAAGTTCATAGAGAGAGAAACATAAGGTAATGAGAACAAGAAGAGGAACATGTTATCAACACATGATCATGTGTCATCAAAAGAGAATCAGAGATATTAACTTCACCGGAACACAAGTCAACCTTAAAAGATTCCGGCAACATGACTTTTCGACTGTCTTCCCGACGACATCATTTTAACAATCCTTGCTAAGCTCGGCTCATCCGCCGCCTGTCCCTCGGATTTCATCACTGTTTTATCAACGTATGATTCTCAAGTTCTTAAAAAAAAAAAACTAAATTATTAATATTAGCATTATTTTTATTATTTTTGTATTGATTATGTTTGTTGAACAGATGCAAGAGATTAAACGGATTAGGGCTTAATTCATTTGTATTATCGAAGGCGTCTTCGAATTGTTTAGCTGTTAAAGCTAAAAAATGGTCGGAATCTTGTCACCGGTTTTTGAAACGTTGTTCGGATGCCGGAAATGCTGAAGCTTCTTACACACTCGGCATGGTGAGTTTGATACACATGCCATCTGACATCTAATCACACACTGTTTTAAACGGAAGTCTGGATAAAGGTCATGTGGCCGTTTTGACTAAATATTTACAAAGTTTGACTATGGTCGTTCTGGCTAATAATTTTTAAAAAATTTGACACTCTATGGTTAGAACGGCCTTCAAATATTATGTAAATGGCTACTGAACAATAATTTAAAAGTTTTGACTTTTTTTTCTTTTGACTAAATGGTGTCTCAGAGTCAAATCAGACAAGGGTGGTATAGATTTAACGTGACCTAATTAAAATTGTTATTGATTTAGTCACTAATAGTTTGTTGTTAACTTGTTATTTTGTACAGATTCGATTTTATTGTCTGCAAAATCGAGAAAGCGGAGCTTCATTAATGGCGAAGGCGGCGATCCGGTCTCATGCGCCAGCGTTGTACTCGCTCGCAGTGATTCAGTTTAACGGTAGCGGAGGAATGAAGAACGACAAGGATTTGCGAGCCGGAGTTGCTCTATGTGCCCGAGCCACATTTCTCGGGCACATCGACGTGATCCGGGAGCTCGGACATCGTCTACAAGACGGATACGGAGTGAGTAAAAACATAGCCGAAGGGCGTCGTTTGTTGATCCAAGCCAACGCCCGTGAGCTTGCCAGGGTTTTCTCCACCACCCCATCGTTATTACTTTCTAGTAAACAACTGACGTGGAACCCGCTCCCTCACTTGGTGGGTCCGGTGTGCCCGTTACTTAGTGATTTTGGGTGTAATGTGCCTGCACCGGACCCACACCCAACAAACCAGTTCCTTGTTGATTGGTTCTCAGAGAACCAACCGACAATGGATCAGGAGGTCAGGTTATGCTCATACGGTAGTTGTGGGCGGCTTGAGACGACGAGGCATGAGTTTCGACGGTGTTCGGTGTGTGGAGACGTTAATTACTGCTCGAGCGCGTGCCAAGCGCTTGACTGGAAATTTGGGCACGGGATGATGTGTAGACAAGCTTTCGACGGTGGCGAATTCGACGGTGATGTTAATGAAAACGATACCATGGTGGTTGACAGATGAACCGGCCACTAACCACCGGTTTTCATAATAAATACCATAATTTTTGCAGTTGTTAATTGAAGATGTAATCCCTAGATGTTAATGCTATGCAAGTGTTTAAAAGAATAGTTTGTATGTTAATGTTATATTAGGAATGTAGGATATATTTTGTTTTAAGTGCTTAAAATTAGTATCATATTAATTATAGTTATATTAAGATCTTAACATAAGATGGTTAAAATCATAAAATTAGTATCATATACTTTCTCTATATAAAGGATTTGTGAAGAGATTAAAGACAAATATATATTCCTTTTGCTCATATAAGAAGACATTAGTTAATAGGTAATATTACAACTTTTATATTTCTATAAATGCTTTTATTTCCTTTGTATAAAATTATAATGTGCAATGTGATAATGGTCTAACTCCAGTCTGTTTACAGCCACATATTTTGTTACGTATAAAACTAATATTCTTCTAAATACCCTTACAAATCACATATTGTTTTGAATGACCAACAAAAGTGTAAATCACATGTATCCGTGGTCTTGTAAGATTTAAACCATCTACATCTAGAATAAAAGAAGAACTCTAATTCATATATTTATATATCCCGTATAGTAGAAATTGGTATGAAACCTGTCTAGAATGTATATAGTTTATTTGAAATGCTCAATTGTCAATTACGAGCCGACTCAACATTAACTCGAATTCAAGCTTATAATAACAGAAGTTGAACTGACTCAAGTAAGTATGTCCAGTCCAAGTTGGTAGCTCACCTTGAGCCACCAAGTGGTTTGACGAGTTATCTTGTTTATTTTTTATTTCATGATTCTATATACTCTTATCTATACAGTCTCAGGTAATTATTAATAAAGGATTATAAATCATGAAAGTCCAAAATATATAAAATAATACTAAATTACTAATATAGAAGAAAATAAGATGATGACTAAAGACCGATTGATAAACTATACCAGCTAAAGAGCAAACTACCTCTCAACAAGCAAACTAAATGTTGGTATTGAAGTTCAATTCCAACGAGCAACCTAAATATTAATTCCGACTATTCAATAATCAGGGACCACTTTAAGTATGTGCGATTTGCTTTAAGTCAAATCAAAGACCATTCGAACCACCTAACACTAATTGAGGTCATACTCGGGTAGAAAATTTATAGAAGCTATCGGAATTCTTGAATACTGTCATGTACGTGAGGGCATAAAACCAATATCCATGTCGCGATAAAAAGTAGGTTGCTTCTCAAATAAGCTAAATTGTCAACTTTTGGTTTTGTTTTTGTTTTTGTTGTGAACACGATCAACCAATTCACAACTAGGATCGTGTCGTCTTGTTTTAGGTGTGCTACCACGATGCTTCCTAATTTCATATGTTTCTTTATTGATTGCCGTATATTTTGGAATATGTTACATGTTTCTAGTGCAAAAAGGCTATCGAATTGTTAGTGGTGGGCCTCAAAGAGACTTTTTTCATGGCTCATAATATCCCCTTTTTTAATATTCATATCTACTATTCTTATGAGGACCTATTAGAAAACAGGGTTTTTTTTTTCATATTTGTTCGTTACCAAATTAAGTGTGTTCATGATGGTTTATGCTCGTTCATTAATGATATACATGAACAGATGAGCAGTTTATGAACATAATCGAATAGACATTAACAAACTTAACTGAGTGAATAATTATTAAAAGTAAATGTGAACTTCAATCTGACCTAACAAATTATCAAAACTAGACTAAATTGTAATGAGTTTGAAAAATTTAGAATAAACGTAAACTAACGGACATAAACAAGAGTAAATGATTTTGAATTAACGATCACAAGTGACGAACAAGACATGGGTTCATGTTCGTTCGCTTAACTAAAATATCACTCTGTTCTTTTACTAAACAAATGAACATAAATGAACTGCGCTTGAACGATTTACGAACGACTGAGTAAACATCTCGTTTATTTATTATAGGTCTACGCATGCCCTTAAAAATATGGTTAATAGGGACTTCATTATTGTTATATTATTTACTGTAACTTTCATTAGTAATTATTAAGTATTATATTAATATTAAAAACCGGTTCATTTTCAAATTCGACAAAATGTTAGGTTTTGCTTTTGTTGGTGAAAAGGAAACAAGAACAAAGTCACAAACCCCTTTGAAAAATCAAACACTTGATTGCCTAGAAGATACTGGCACAATAACTACGACTTTAGTTTATCTTAATATTTCATAATTATATAGATATGCAGTTTACAATTTTTTTTAACTTACTAAGGGCGACGAAATACTTGCGGTATTACATGACGTTTGCTTCTCGCAACCTGCATAGTGCTGCTTGTGTTGATGTGTTCTCTATACTCTTACAATTTGCTGTTGCTGTCTTTGAAATTTTAGGTGTCCTGAACGAGTATTAAAAAATGGGTTCTTGTATATAACTTTTTCTTGTATATAATTTTTATGGCATGCATATATACAACCTCCTAAACACATTACTTATTTTATAAAGATGTTATTTACATAACATATGGACAAAAACTAGAGAGCTAAAAACTATTACCTCTTCATCATCCCATGGAGCCAAGATCAATTTCTTTTGAACTAGTGCTTGAATGAACTCATCCCATGTTTTCGTAACTTGAATACACGCATCTCGTTTTTGCTTAGCAACATCAAACATGCTTTGCTGGATAGTATCCATCATACCCTTTACTTTATTGACCAAAACTGTCATTGGAATGTCGACTTTTGCTCCATTGTCACAACGAACTGCCCGCACCTGAAAACACACATCACGCTTTCCATTAAAGATTTGAACCTAGAACGACCGAGTCAAAACAAATTCAGGTGTTCTTTTTATAGATAGCTGATGCTTTAACTATAACTAATTAAGAAGACAATATTAGTACAAGCCGAACGAGTACCGCCTATCTTACCTGGTTATTAGCAAGGTCCTTAGGTCCGATTTCGATCCTCAGGGGAACACCTTTCATTTCCCAATGGCAATACTTCCAACCAGGCGAATAATTGTCTCTAAGGTCCGCTTTGGCAAGAATACCCGAATCACATAAAGTCTTCACAGTGGTAGAACATGCATTTAATATGTTTTCAACATCTGCATCTTTGTAAGGCATGGGAACGACGATAACTTGTACTTTCGCAACTTTAGGTGGCAACACCAGGCCTTTATCATCACCATGAACCATTACCATCACCCCAATCTATAAACAAACAGTACATTTATATATCAAAACTTGTTACACTTTTTATTAAAAAAAATAAAAATGATTGGTTACCGTTCGGGTACTATATGCCCAGGAATTCTGCCAGACCATAGCCTTGTCTCGTTTTTCAGACTTTTCTTGTTTTTCATCTTCAAAGGTAATGTCAAACATTTTAGCGAAGTTCTGGCCCAAGCAATGTGCAGTTGCGCCTTGTACACCTCGACCAGTGTTTGGAATAAAGGCCTGGCAAACATGATCAATAAAAGTGGTAACGGATTCGTGCTTGTGTGTGTTTAACACCAACACACTAATAAAAACAACTATAATTGCCACAAATATAACACATAGCAAAGCTAAATCACAAGAGCGCCTATGTTGTCAAAGGCGCATTCAAGGCATCCATTAGAGAAGATCTCATTCATTCATAAGTAAAAGATTACCTCAACACTAGTAGTATAGAGCCCTCCGGCAAATTTCTCCATCTCGCTCTTTTTCCCTTTGACAACAGGGACAGCCAAGTACTCCTCATACAATCGTCTATACAGCTCGAGTATTGCAAGAACCTAAAAAATACATCATGAATCACACTCTTACAAAAAAACAAAAAACAATTTTGGTTTTTAATTCTTGACTTTATATATACCTCAGTGTATGCTTCCTTTTTAGTTGCAAATGCAGTGTAGCCTTCTTGCCAAAGAAACTCGCGGCTCCCACGATAATGGAAAGTTAGAGATATCAAAAGCAAATCAGTACTCAAAATTATCAACATGAGATCTGATTATTATTACCTAATAAATGGAGTAGGACTACTAAACTCCCATCGAACAACATTCACCCACTGATTAAGCTTTAAGGGCAAATCGCGGTGTCCCCTGATCGTCTTAGAAAAATAGGGATACATTACGGTTTCACTTGTTGGACGAATGGCAATTGGAATCTCCAAATCAGTGTCACCTGATTTTGTCACCCAAGCAACCTGGAAATATATAAGAAAATACAACTTGACAAAAAAAAAAAAAAAGCGCGCTTAGTATGAATGTAAGGACATGAAGCTCATAAATTTACCTCTGGAGCAAAACCAGTGATGTGATCCTTCTCTTTCTGTAGCGCATCTTTGGACACAAAGAGCGGAAAACAGCAGGGTTCGACGTCCATCTTCTCAATTTCTGGATCAAAGAAATTCTGCATGAACAACTAGAAGTCAGAAAACAGTTTTATTCCATCAAGCTTAATTCTTAGGACGCGGTATATGTTCGTAATTAAAGTTAATATAGTTCCATCCTTATAACCTGCATTCTTTTCCAAATGGCCATTGCCCATGGCAGGAGGGTGTAACAGCCGGATATATCGTAATATTCGATTATTTCACTAGTTGTAACAACCTGGATGTCAAAGAAAAGATGAGTTAACATCCAATTACACAAGTGCAGCCTATAATATCCATGGGAAGCTAGAAAAACACAATACAGTATGTATGTACCTCAGTATACCATTCCCCAAAGTTGCTATTTTTAGAATTAGTAAGACCAAGAAGCGTCACCTTCTTTATTTCCTCTGCGGTCACAATGTTGATAACGGAATTACATACACAAATGCTTTTATAAAGTCTAAAACTTAAGTTGGTGTGTGCCGAAATTTAAACTAACATCCATTATGCGTTTAGTAATCAACGAGGAAAAACCGGGTTGAAATAAATAAACTTTGTCATGGAATGTAGGTTTTGAAAAGCGTAAAAGCTGATGAGTTTTACAATACATGCGTGGATCAACTTCAGCTAATAATAAAAAAGGATGGAATAAATAATTTAGTAAAGACCCACTCGTGGATTTAACAGGTTTTTCGCCAGCATCGTATCTTCTTCGATCGGCTTTAAACAGCAACCAAAGGTAACAATTAATTAATGAGATAATTACTTACACAACTAAGTAAACACATATACATAATATTCCATGGTCCTACTCATATTAATTTGAGAGAAACAAAATTGGCACCGGAAAACAAACGAAACACACAATTAAGAGGAATTTTCGATTTTGCGACACCAATTCTTTCTAGGTTAAATATAAACAACAAGGCCCATAAGCAAAAGCTGTTGGACAACCATAAGCCCTATTTACTCAAGAGGCCCGACATGCAATATAACATTAGAGAAAATTAATTAGGGACAAAAAGAAAAGGATTATTAAATTATGAGAACATATAATTTTAAGCGCCCACTAAATTTGGTAATCCGAACATGTCATACACATATACTTTATTAACCAAAAAATCATGTTGCCAAACCAACAAACCTTTGGTAAACACGTCCACGAGTTGTTTGTTGGAGGTAGTAAGACAGTAATAACTTTGAAATGATTTGATCATCTAAGACAAAAAAATTTCATGGCAAGAAGTAAAAATTCCCTCTCAAAACTTTGAGATTGGACAATATTTTCAACATGTAAAAAAAAACATTTTTCCCGAAGAATAAGACTATATATCACAAGATACAATCAAGAGACCAAAGTCACATGACTTTTACAAGATTTTATAAAAACAAAAGGTCACATGACTTTTAGAAAATTTTAAAGATAAAAATTCGTATGAATTTTTAAGAGTTCACAACTGAGAAAAAAAGAGAAAAACAAGAGTTGTGAAGAACATATAGACTATTCGAAAAATTTTGACGTTTCTTTGGATCAAAAGTAGAGCTAAAGGTTTGGTTTTAGAATGGGAGAATTGGAAAAAAAATAATTTGTAATGTTGTTTTGTGGTGTTGTGCTCCTCTTGCTAGCTTCTTGTTAGCAAGTTAGTTGCTTTTTTATTGTTCGAAAAAAAAAAGTTGAAATGCCACAAAAGAAGAGCCCTAATAGAAAATCCAAAATATTTGGGAGAGTATGTGGGGTACAATTGGGAGGGGATTAAGGTATGCGAAGTTGAAAATATATATTATAATTTTCTTTTGTAGCTGCTACTTGTTCGATTATCTAAAACTGGCCTCATACATGTTTATTATCATCATAACCGAGTATACTTGTCTGAATATACAATATTATTACAAAAATATAAGATATTGTTTATTTGAGTGGGTTAGAAACTTGAAAATTCTTAAGAGTAAAATCCTTAATTATAAACTCATATTATTGAAATAAGATATGGTGGTTGGGTGTGTTTATGATGAAATTCAGGGAAATTTTTAAACTCGTAAGATTATAATCTGGTAAACCTACAACCCATGGGGAAACACGTAAACATGACAGGTAATTAGTGTCGGACACTAATCACTATAATTGTGTGAGACCAGGTATGCAACATGATTTGATAATCGTGGGTGAGACTAAGAATAGCAAAACTCGTATCATAATCAATCCATTGTTACCAATAGCAATCAAGGACTCATTGAGTTTTGTATTTATCTTTCGCTTGTCTAATCTTGTGGTGCATGCTTTTCACAAATGATATTGTGTTGGTAGTGGATGGGGAGCAAATCGAGCTTGAATGAGAAGCTATGGGAGTGGCAAGAAACCTTATAGGGCAAAAGTTTATGAATAAGTCTCTTTAAAACCAAGTACATGGACTATCACTTCAGCAATCATACTTGTCTCGCAAACAACTGAATGTAAGTATTTAGTATGTTCGTACACAATGAATGGGACATGGATAATGATCTAGCCCACCATGTTTAGACAGACTGATGCAAGTGGAAAACAAGCACATGAGTATTATGTGATAGAAGGTTTCCACCAAAATTAAAGAAAAAATTTAATAAGGTTGCGGTTTAGCTGACTTCTTTATACAAAGCTTATTGCTATCAAGGCACAAGTACAAAAGCTAAAGGTAATAGAGACGAGTATCTTGAGATAGATCTATAGACACACAAGGTTGAATCAGGTAAGAAATTATTATTATTATTATTATTATTATTATTATTATTATTATTATTATTTTGGTAAAATTTGGGGTGTACGTTGATTTGAAGTATACAGCCAAAAGAATATTAATTCAGTACTTGTAGAGATTTTCTTTGAATTCAAAGTATTATTTCTTCAAACCTTCATCCTGTTTGAACCGTTCACATAAACATATTGCATTGATCGTTTTCATGTTACATAGTGAGATGCCCGGTTTTATTTGTCTTTGTTATATATGTTTGATGTCAATAACACAAATAAAAATCTTCTTGTGTTCTGGTTTATCAACCCACATGCGTCAACCTGTTTGGCCCATTTTGATATGAACATGCTACACGAATCATGCTCGCGCTACATAATTTTATTTGTGTTCAAGGGATGAAAATAAAGTGCAAATCGTGAAATATCTAACTAGAATCAAATCTTTAAAGAGAGTTACGCGTGATCAATCACTAGCCCATTACAAAAACTAGGCTACAATAATAAACCTTACGACACATGTTATCCATATGTCCATTTTCAATTCATGAAACAAGAAAATATTCCCATCCACCATTATATATAAATGTCATGTTGCATCATCATTACAAATACATTATATATGCCATTATCAAGAAGAGTGACTTGGATCATATTAATAAGCTACAAATAAATGGAGATTTCACTAGTGACAACATTAATCCATCCATAAAATAATAAATTAAGGACAAAGACATATATAATCGCACAATCAATCAATACACCTAATTTATCTTCCTTTGCATTATGGATATGGACATAGATTAGATATATGTAAGATAGGACAAAAAAACATGTCTACAACTTTGTGGTGGTCAAAAGATTTATATACATTTCATATAGGGTGCAAACGAGCTGAGCGCTCGCGAACTACTTGAGATCAGCTCGTATAAAAGCTTAGTCAAGCCGAGTATAAACGAGTCCGAGGCCGAACTCAAGCCTTAAAGTAAGCTCACTTAATAAATCTTTGACATTAGAACCGTAGGAAGGGTATTAAACGGACGAACTCAAACTAGCGGCATTAGAATTGTTTCGTCAAACTCTATGATATTAGATTTTAGGTTTTCACTTTTCAATGTCTAGCTTATAGATAGAATGTTTATTCACATCATTATTTTTTTTATTTATCATTGTGTTTTTATTTATTTTCGTCATTATGTCTTTTTTTCATTGACATGTGTCTTTTTTTCTCAACATTGTATTATATTACTCAACATTATGCTATATTTAACCCAGCATTGTGTTATATTTTGCGATCTATTATGCCCTTGTACTATTGATTTAGGAGATTATATATGATAACTTGGCCCATCTGGTATTAATTTTAGTGTATTACATCTCTATGATTATATGCTAGCGATTTATTACCACTATAGCCATGACATGTATGACACTAAAGTTACGTATCTTTTTTTGTTCGCTTAAAGTCGTAAAGTACTTAAATGAGTTAAATCACGTTATAAAAACAAAACACCAACGCATGAATTGTAACATCTTTATTTATTGGTCACGAAACTCATTTTTTTTATTTATTTTTTGACAATATTCATTTATTTGATTTCATTTTTCAGTAATAACTTTTTTTCATTAACTTAAAAGAAAATAAAAACTAAATATGCAGTTGTGTTTAATTTTTTTTTCTCAACATTAGGATATAAATTATATATATTGAAAACGAAATCATTTACCTATACTGTAACGAACCGTATCGACCGAATAGCATGTGTATCGGCATGGGTATTTGTTTTTATGATTTTGGATGGAGCTAAAACACTTGTTATCCAGTTTGCAATATCATAACTTTATTATTTGGATTACTTTCGATCTTCATGAACATGAAAATGGATGTTCGGGAAATAAATGAAGAATTTATTATCTTTATTATTATTCTTTCACCCAAAAAAAATGGTTGGTTTATTTCAAGAAGGATATTGTTTTTCTTATATGGATGCATTGATTTATTCAAAGGATTGATGAAATGACTAGACACTAAACTTTAGGTTAAGTGATAATTAAATAGTTTACAATACAATCCATAACATTATAACAATGAACTATATATCCAAAAGCTTATAATATATTACAGATGAACATTGAAGGTAGATATATATAATTTGATACACTAATCCAAAATATTCTAATTTGGAACAAACTTATTGTTTAACTGTATAATACTAGTTTAGTTATGGGGGTGCACCTCCTATTAAGAAAGAGTGGAATCAAGCTAAACAATGGCCACAATTCACATAATATGCAGCTTATTTACTACTTAAGGAATTCGTTTCCTTGCAATAGTATAATATATAGCATGTAAAGACATAGCTAGATGGATGGACAGATAGATAAAGCATGTTCATCTCACAACGGCAAGACATGTCAATGGCCTTTTTAACTCAAGAGAAAGCTTAAGGCACTCTGAGAGGTCAACCTTTGTAGATGGAAGCCACTTGTATTGTTGGAGAAGTCTTGCAAGCCATAAGTTGACGGTGGCTAACCCAAGTGACTTCCCCGGGCAAACCCTACGGCCAGAACCAAATGGTGCTAGCCTTAGGTCTGAACCCATAACTGGAAATTCTTCGTGTATGAACCTTTCGGGATTGAAGTCCCATGGATTTTTCCATATGGATGGATCATGTGTGATAGCCCACATATTAACCATAGCCGTGGTACCAGCCGGGACAAAGAACTTGCCTAGTTGAACATCGTGAGTTGATAGGCGAGCCCATGAAAGCAATGGCCCCGGAGGATGCAACCTAAGGACTTCTTTGACTATGGCTTGAACATAAACAAGATTTGGGATGTCTGAGTCTTGAACATGCCTATGTTGGCCTACAAGCTTCTCAATTTCATCCTGAGCCTTTGCTTGAATGTCTTGGTGCAAAACCATTCTTGCCATGATCCATTCGAGAAGAATCGCAACTGTATCCGTTCCTCGAAATATCATCTCCTATACATATCGATAAAAGTTTAAAAAATGTTATTTAACTCATAATTTATTTCACTAAAGTTTATGACATCATGCATTATGAACATTACATGTAAAGTTGGGTAAGCATGATTGCATGTATATTCTCTGATTCTTTACATTGTAGAAAGAGAACAATAGTTCAAGAATAATAGTATAACCGACTTTTAAATCACCAATAGGTATGAATGGCAATTTCTAACACGATATGAATTAACAAGAAGTTATTGAGGTTTTCATTTATCCTGTCTAATTAATTTCATAAACAGTACGAGTTGACATGTGTAATTTGTTCAATTAAAGTTGTTGTGCTCGGGTTATATTGTAACGTAGTTGCTAGTATCATCAACCTGTTAAAACTACAATCAAAATAATAAAACTTTATAATTTGTAAGTTCAACCTATATACAATTTAACTACAACCCAAAAAAAGATAGATAAGTTATACGGTATTGAATATGCTCATGTTTAGGATGATGTTATTACTTATTATACAAACATTTAAGTTCATTAATATATGTCATCCTGACATGGGTCACCCTGGTATTAGCTTATCATGTATACTATGTTTTATGAAATTTATATTATTCTATTTTGAATTAAGATATTCCATAAACTTGAGTATGTAGTCAATTTATCATGTCTTTATCAAGTTATCTATACTTAACTAAAGCTAGTAATGTGTCAAACCAAGGATAATAAACCTTAGTACTATTGAGGTAGCTAGTACCAGTGTACGTAGTCAAAGTTCCTTCCATAAACCTCAAAAGGTTATCAATTCTACCAACCTTTAACTTTTGACCAAAAGATAGAAAACTTTTAAATTATTTCCAACATTCTACATAAAAAGTGGTTCATATCTAACATCCTGTTTTGGAAAGTGATGTCAAATTATCCATGAGAGATACTAAATAAATGATTTTGGGACAACAACCACCTACTCAAAAATATCTTCATCATTAAACAATGGATTAACTCCCATCTTTCAATTCAATAGGTATCCAAACCTCAATTTTTATCTTAGAAAGATAAGATTTTATATTAGTTAATTAGATGGTCAATTTCACAATTAAATTTTCATAAAATATTCCCACTTTTGGCAAACTTACGTATTGCATAGAATGATAATTCTATCTACTTTTGTTTCAATAAAAGCTGAGTTAATTGTAAAACTAAGTCAAGAACTAGCATACTTGATTTTGTTATATAAGAAATATTACCGGGTTATTAATATTAGCGAGTTTATATGCGGATGATGCACAAGTTTCACGTTATAACATCAGGTCTTAATCATGCATAATACACTATGATCGAATTGAAGTAAGTTTATATTCACGCTTTATCAATAAAAAATTATTCATTAAGTTTAACTATGTATATATGAGTAGCTAGTGTTAAGTTAGATGTAACCTTTGCATGTTCATAGAGATAATTAGGGGTAGTTGCTTCATGTTATGCATATGAGAGGAAAATATGGCTTAGAGAGAGAGAGAGAGAGAGAGAATGACATAAATATGTGTGGATATAGGTATACATATATAACTAGAGATAGAACTAAGAAAATAGAGAAAATGAAAGAAATATTATATATATATATATAAGAGAGAGAGAGAGACACTAACCCAAAGGACGGCTACCATATCAGCATGGGTGAGTTGATCCTCTTTAGGCAAAGACAACAACACACTAAGAAAGTCATTTTGGCCATTGTTTATACCTTCACCACCTCTTCTTCTTTCTTCAATAACTTGGCCTACAAGTCTCTTGACTTTCAAGGTTAATTTATGGCATCTCCTCTTGAGTCCAGTAAAGTCCAAATCCCTAATTGGAAAATAACCTCCCCAATGAAATTCACTTATTAACTCATATCCTTCTTTCACCATAAACCCTAATTCTTCTTCCATCTCTAACCCTAGTCCACCGCCAAACACACTCTCTATAACATTTCTCAATGAACCCTTTTGCAATATACCTTTTAACTCCACAACCCCTCTCACACTCATCTCCTTTGACACCTTTTCCATCATTTGATTGCACACACGGTGTCGAAGACATTCGAGACTCGACACCCTTTTGGGAGAGAACATATGGTTTGCAGCAATCCTCCTTAGATGTCTCCAATACATCCCCGAAGGTGCAAACCCAATGGCTCGCTCAAACATCAACAAACTGGCTGATTCCTTTATAGGACGGTCAGAAAAGGCACTACCACACAAGATTTCCTTAGCAGTCTCAGGGTCACTTGTAATAACCACACGAGTCGAGCCAAGGCTAAAAGCCATAAGACGAGTAGCTCCTATCGAGCTAGCTATAGATGCAAGCTTTCGATGAGCATGAGGACCCATTTTAGGTAAGATACCTAGGAAAGGCCAACCAACCGGACCAGGTATCTTAGTGGGGTTTGAATTTGGATTTCTCCATGCGAACCCACCGGGGACTAGCCATATGTTAAAGAGAAGTGGGATGAGAGACACAAGAGAAATAACAAAGAGATGTGGGAGTGAGAGATTGTGAAAGGCTACCACTAAGCATAGGACTAGAAGAAAGAAGCTTGCCTTTACAAGGATTTTCATTATCTTAGATGAGACTTATGCAATTAGTGCTTAATCTAGATATGATGTGTAGTGAGAAACATTGCATGTGAGGTGGTTTGTATATATAGTGCATGGAAAAAGCTTGGTTCTTGATATGGTTTGTTAACCTAACCATAGTTAACTAGTCATGTGTATTTGAAGTTACTTTCCCTTTTTAATTCTTCTTTTCATTTATCATCTATCCTTCTAATGTTTGAATTAGGTCTAGATGGCTAGATTCATTCTAGTTAGTATATGGTGTTGTATCATCATTTGCAATGATTTGTTCAATAAAATAATAATTATTCAAACGTACCATCGTCTCAATAATTTGGATTCAACAGTTTAAATGAATCTAAGACTATTTGTTTATAAAATAAGTAACCCTTATTTTATAAGAACTTTCATATAATAAATTGAACCACTTTCATTTAATATGTTCAAAACAAAAAAATGATTATGATTACTGAAGAATATTCATGACAACCACATAAAAATATGAGAGTGTTAGAAAAATACATATGTATTTGTTTTTCGGTAGGGTTGGCACATCGTATTCTAACATGTTTTACAGGCTAGAGATGATGCGATTAACGCGGGCATTAAACATGAAAGATTCATTTAACACTTGGATTGATGATTTGAGCGTGATAGACTGACTGTTATATGTTTTATGTATCAAGAATGAGAAATGATAAACCATAGCCTCCTAAAATTACATAATGTACATTTTTACTAAACATGTCTTATCATATCTAAACAAGTATCCAATTTGCTCCCCGTAGTGTTTGGGGTGTGTAGTTAATAACGGGTCTTATTATGGATCTAACATTTTGCTTATTAATGTTCATTATAATTTGTTTAAAGCATGTAGTGCTTCTAATTTCATTATTAGCTAGTTTACTATACAAATTAGTATAATTATATCTAAATAGTCGTGATGTTTAATTAAAGTATCTCGTTTCCTTCTTTTCTTTATAGAAGCTGTGATATATCATGATAGTAAAGAATTAAATTGGCTCGAAAGTGTTCTTTCTTTTACAAGTGAACTTTGTGAAAAGTATACAACATAAGATTGACTTTTAATAAATCATTTATGCAATAACAATTTATATATTGTAGCAATTAATTAATACTTTTGTTAATGAACTCTAATTTGTTCCACTACACTACAACAAATTAGTGGCCTTTACAAATTTTTTTTATTTGTATTTCTTTATGAAGAAACTATGGGTTAAATTAATCATATTTAGTTGTCATCTTGTTTGTTGTTTTGGGATAAGATCCGATACAAATAAAATTAATACATTAAGCGTATAAAAACTAGAGTAATTATTAATTCTCTAAAGTTCTGAAGTTACATAATTAAACACCAAAAAAAATATAGTAATAATAATTATTTTAGTTCAAAAATGGTGTAGTAATATCGATTATTGTAGTATTAACATAATTACTCAATTTATTTTTATGCTTAACATATCATATCTATTTGTATTGGATCATAACACTGCAACTATATACGTAACTTGAAAATTAGTAATGATTATTATTCTCTGTATTTTTCTTACATTTTTAAATTAAAAAAAAATAGTTCTACTTTTTCCCACTTGGTTAGTGAATACCTCTAATCCCATGATTGTGACTACATTCAAATTTGGAGTTAGCATATAGTGGTATATTTTGGAACATATTATTTATCGAAAGCCTAAATTTTCGTAAAAAGCCATTTTTATTATGTTTAACTAAAGTCATGGACCACCAAACGAAAAGAGAGTCCAACCCTCATCTGAATGGTTCAGGCCCAGACCAATTTGGTTTCACTTGATCCAATTTTTCCTTATCAAATATATCTTATATATAATATATAAACGAAACTTTTAAAAGCTTTTTGTTACTCCCCACCTCTTCTCAGTCTCGGATTGCTTTATTTGTAAATGGAGGTTTCTCACGCATTTAACCCTAATTCATGGGTATGACATCTCATTAAATTAAAAATTAATCTCACCAAATATTTGATATTAAATCCTATAAAATAGGGGTATACTAAAAATTAATATCTGATTTTTTTTTTAAAAATATTATTTATAATTAAGAAGATATTATAAATAATTAAGCGGGTCACAGGTCTTACCAAACCCATATAGCTTTTAAACCGGTTTATAAAATCTCATTTATTTTTGAAAACTCTTTCATTACTGTAAGTATATTGTTAACTTTCTTACAATAAATAAAACTAAAATCTAAAAAAATATATAAATATTTTAAATGAATCATGTAAAACAACCTCCGTAATACGGGGGATAAAAGCTAGTTTGTTTATATTTAAACATACATCTTACTATTTTCTATAGGTAGTAGTAATAAAAAGTGTTTTAATTAAACGGTTTAAAACCAAAATTCTTAAATTACATATTGGCAATGTTAATTCACAAAAGATGTAACATAAGAAAGAAAAATTGAATTTTAATAATCGGTTTGTAGGTGATAGTTTGAATTATTAAGATTCAATTTTCACACGTCAAATTAAGGTGTATATAATGTGACTAGAAGTATAGATTTGCCTATTTTGGAGTAAGGATCAAGAACTAGACCTAACAACACTAGTTTCGTCATTCAAGGCAATCCAATCCAATATCATTTTATCTATCAACTGGACCAAAACGTCTTATGACTAAACGAAGTCACGAAATAACATGAATCGTTCCTTTAACAAGAAAAACATAAGAATTGCATAAGTGATTGCACTTATACATCCAAATAAAGTAAACTCCATTATCACAAATTTAAATGCTAATCTCAGAATCAGATCATAACATACAAACCCATTGGTGTTTCAACTTACAACTAACTACACAAAAGAGCCAATCCCAAGTAGTCACATTATTAAAACCTAAAATGTTTATTTATTATTTAATAATTAATAAACATTAACAAATAAAAAGTTAGATATACAAATAATTTTTTCCCTTGAGCAAATGAACATGAAACAAAAATAATTTGTTCATCTAAATTAAGCTAGTTAGTTTTGTGTTTGCTTATTTATTTATTTAAATTTATTTGTAGTTATAACGTATTTGCTTGTTGGCTCATCTAACATTAATCCAATTAAATTTAGACTCAAGGCCTTTGTGTAACCATCTTCGTCATTTACTTACTTCGTTCATTTTTGTTCATTTCTATCCATTTAGAACATTAACCAACGAACAAACACAAACAATAATATCCATTTATACAACTATTTATGTTCTTTCATTTGTTTGATTAAAGGTAAACGAGCAAACACAATCTCTTGATTCGTTTTCATATCCGTCATGATTATTATATTCGCCAAGATTTTTATATTCGAAGAAACCAAGAATCGCCATTCACCTTTTATAATTATGATTAGCATCCATTATGCAAATCCATTGTAGTCCTTAGTTGCCTTACTCAAAAAACCACCCAACTAAAAATATATATAAAATGATTAAAATCAAATCTAGCCCTCGTGGTCCTCTTGCATCCGCATAATTAAATTAACTCACCCACAAATTAAAAACTTTAATAATAAAAAATGAAACAAAGAGCAAAAGAGAAGACCCACTAAATATCAAATTAATTAGTGAACCACTTAATTAAAGCGAATGATCATAATGATGATATAGATTATAGAAATAGATGGATCAACTTAAAAGGAGATATGTAGAAAGATGTAATCTTTACTGCTGATTAAATAATATATAAATTGACCAAAAAAAGACTAATAAAGTTTTAATATATAATTATAGTTCTAGGAACATCCATTATTTTGAAAGTAAGTGGGATTATGTGTCCCAAAACTTTTGATCCTTTAGATTAAAATAATGCAAAACCTTAATACACCAGTTCTGGATTAACACACCTATCAACCTAGCTAGCTAAATGGTGAATATAATATTAAATTAACCCAAGTAATGCTTCTTTCCAGCTATAGCAATATGCTGCCCATGAAGCTGCCACTTTACTTTCCAAAAAGAGAAACTTACATGTGGGACCTACATGCAACTATGATTCACTAATTCATCTTAGGTTGAGGGGCTTTAATGGGGGCTTTAGTGGGGGCTCCAACCAATAATATTATGACGTGTGGCAGAGAGAGAAACTGGATAAGGGGGTTGTTGGAGCCCCCGTTGGAGCCCTGACCCCTGGTGTGGAGGGGCTCCAGCAGGGGCTCCAGCGAAAATTTTTTTTTTTTATTTTTTTATAAATATATTCAAACAACGATATTTTTTTTGTGTTAGTTTTGAGAGGATTTTAGGAGGAAAGGTGTATAATTGTGAAATGAAGTATATTTTATAAAGGTATATATTTATAGTTTAAGAAAATATTTTTTTTTAATTTAATATGAGCTCAACGGCTCTTTTCCGTAAACCTATATAGAAAATATATTTTTTTTTTGTTTTTTTCGGCTCCCAACGGTCCAAAATACCTCAAAAGGTGTGCTCCTCTCTCTCTCTTCTCCCGCTAACCAGCTCACGCCTGCATTGTTTTTCGCGTTAGCGCCCTCGTTAGCGCCCCAGTGATGTGGTGTTAGCGCCTGGGGGCGCGAGCGGAGGGGCTCTAGCGCCCCCGTTGAAGCCCCACACCCCTCAGCCTTACTCATTCAAGAACTATACTAAAAAACTATTGCCATCTTATGTTGTTGTGCCAAAATGACAAGATTGATTAAGCTAACTTTAACAAAATATTTTAACACATAAGACAACAAATCATTTGGCGCGAAAATATGTCTGTTCATCTTAATATCCTTTATATGCGCTAGCGTCTATGTCGTCTGAAGCAAAGCAAACTCGTAGAAATTTAAATGTTTAAAAGAAAAAAAATATATATGAGCGTATTAATTTTAATGTTTATAACAAGCATTAGTATGCAATGGGTAAAAGTTTTTATTGATGTTAACTATTGATAGAAAAGCTAAACGGTTGACGTTTATTCTATTTGTTCTCGCAATAACTTATCTTCTAGAATCCCCCCCCCCCCCCTTCTCTCTCTCTCTCTCTCTTAGGCTCAACTGCAGCGACTTTGACCTCTATGCTTTGCGTAAAAGAAGGGGGGAGTAAAAAAAACAGATAAAAGTAGCAAGTAGCAAGCAAATTGTATAATGAAGCTTTCACAAAGTAAAATAAGTTAATGAAAACATAAAAAAGTCAAAATTTGGCAACCTACCAGATACACATAACAATTTTACTGGCAGTGCACTTTAGGATGAGCATTTCAAAACAAATTAATGCGCTAGTGCTAAGTTGGTACACATCTTAGCCATTTATATGTAGTGAACATTTGCATCGTAACTTATCTCGGTGGTGGTGGCGGATGCACATTAGACTTGGCCATCCCTACCCATGCAACAATCCCCACAGCCAGAATTATCCACCCAAATATATCATACTTTAAATCACTGCTCTTCTTTTTAGCAGATTTCTACAGTCAAAAACTCAAAACATTAAAGGAAACCTTAGCAGCAATAAACAACTTTGACAATTCATAAAAACAATAAGCAAAAACAAACGAATGTAAAATCACTTAAACCCTCTAGAAAACATATTATTATTACAAAAAGGTTGCTAAGAAATGTACCTAAATAGAGTATTGAACTGTCCCTTTCTAAATTTGGAGTTAACGAATATGTCATACCTTGCATAGGCATTTGCTATGTGGCTATATATAGGATGTCACTATTTTGACTTTGACTTTCCAACAGTATAATCATTCCATGAATTTTATAAGTTATAACCAAATATGTTAATATTATTTTATAAGTTTCTTCATACTAGTAATAACTAATAAAATATGTGAAAATATTTCATGATTTATAACTACTGTTACTATTGGTAAAAGTTAAGTTGGCTTAATCACTTTCATCTAATAAGTAATAGCAATATGCGTATCTATCTCATAAAGGCAACATTTGAATTGACCCCGTCAGTTTCATCCAATAGCATTGCAACACATGTCCAAAAGTTACTGGATAAAGGTTACTAGACCGGCTAATGTTCATACTTGTGACACCACACAATTTTAATAGATAGAAGTGATGGAATCACGTTAATCGTTCACTCTTACAACACACATGTATCCTTGTTGGAAGAAAGCACGTTGAAGCTAGGGACCTACGCTCTCATTCACTTATGTCGTAAAACCACTTGTCAGTCGGAGATTTGTCCTAATATTCATGTTTACCAAAGAAAATAAGGAAAAAGAAACTATGTTATAACCATATTATTTTATAAAATCTTAATCAAAAGAAGATATCTATCTACACCTCAAAAATAAAAAAATAATAAGATAGCACAATATGAATTCTTCAACCCAAAGTTTCATGTACTCACCACCAACTCTATAGTATTTGCAGCCTTAATTGTTTTATAAGCAAAACCCACTCACATACTTCCATCATTTAACCTTCAAAGCTAGTTCCATTGCCATCCACAAATGGGTTCTCTTCACTCACCCATGGCTGCTCGATCCGCAGCAATGCTCGAGACATCCTGCGGCTATTTGCTACAAGAACTACAGGCTAGCTTTTTTTTCTTTTTTGTGCACTTTAACATCTTAAGTATGCAATATGATGTGTCATGCACTCATTTGATTTCATATCATCAAACGGCCGTCCACAAAACACTCAGATGGCCTTTTTGACAAAAAGCCATACTTTGAAACTTATTGTTGGCCGTTTGAATAATATCCAGATGGCCGTTATGACCAAAGATGGTCAAACTTTGAAGTTTTTTTTATTAAAACGGCCATAGGAACTCTATACGGACCACTGTTTGAAACTGTGTGGGATTAAATGCCAAACAGTGTGTGTATAGTTGACACATTGCATAATTCTTACATTTATATAATGTCATTTTATGACTTATGAGTACAGATGATTTGGGATGAAGTCGGGGAAGATGAGTTCAAACGAGAAAAGGTTTTAGTTGATCTCGAGCACGAGTGTCTTCAAGTTCATAAAAGGAAAGTCGACAATGCGAATATGTCACGCGCAAGGTTGCATCAAGAGTTGGCAGATTCTGAAGCTCAATTTACTCATTTGCTTTTGTCACTCGATGAACGATCGCTTCATACCAGGGTAAGTTCAATTTATCAATTCAATTTTTTACAAATGTTACTTGGACATATTATAACCAAACATAATATAACGATGATCATGTTTAATTAATTATCGTAGCCGGAGAAAATGGCTGGAACACTTAAAGAGCAACTCGGGGCTATTACACCCGCACTACAAAGGTTGCAAACTAAAAGGGCCGAGAGAATGAAACAGTTTGAAGCCATACAATCAGAAATACAAAAGATATCAGCAGAAATAGCCGGCCAGTCTGAATACGACGAATTGTTACCTTGTGTTGTTGTAAATGAAAATGATCTTTCATTAAAGAGACTTGAAGAATATCAAATGGAGCTTCAAAGACTTCATGGTGACAAGGTACAACAAACTCTTATTAAACAAGCTTATTTTTAGATTCGAGCTTGTTTAAATTTTTAATGAAGCGATCTCAAATTTAGGGGTGTGCAAGAGAATAAAACACCGATCCTAAACCGAAAAAATTGAAGGTTTGGTTTGATGCTTTTGTAAAAACTGAACTGAACCGAATTTCTAGATTGTTATTTATTTTTTTAAGTAATTTATAAAGAATATAATAAATATGTAACTTAAATACTTTTGACCAAATGTATAATAGTCTATTAGTTAACAATTAACAAAATTATGTATACCTAAATTCATTATTTTCGAACTAAAATTTTCAAGCTCAAATGACAAAATTCAAAAAAAGAACCGAAACCAATATGAAAACCGAAAAAACTGAAACCGAACGGTTTCAAAAATCCAAAAACTAAAGTTTTGGTTTTCGGTTTGGTTTTAGCCCAAACCGCACCGAACTGCACCACGTGCACCCCTGCTCAAATGGCTCACAACTTAATTGATTAGTTTACACCTAGCTCTAACTTTACTGATTAATATTCAAACTTTATATCATAACATAATAAGTAAATAAATACCTTTTTTGGGAATGTTTTCATGTATGTAAAAACATGTGGTTTTACTTTTTACTTGTAACTATTTAAGTTCTTATTTGTTTGTGATGAAACTAAAGAGTGACAGGCTTGAAAGAGTGAAAAACTACATAAACAAGATACAAAGTGTAACACCCCGACCAAAGGCGGATTATACATCGGGGCGCCACATATTGTTTCATTACTCGTGACACTATTGAGTGTCAATATTTAATAAATATATTCATTCACGCACGCGCAACGTAAACACAAGATAACATAAATCAACATAAATCAATATATTATAAGACAAAATATTCGAACAATAATAACTTGTCTTGATACATTTTAATCTAGGTCCAAA